>NC_058120.1:20916753-21223212 GCF_914725855.1 Thunnus albacares
TTGCAAAAAATGTTATTTCAGAAGACAGAATCAAGTAAGTAATTTGTCAAACATTAAATTCAGTAGTAGTAGTAGTTCAGTGTACCTATTCTGTACTACTTCCAGATCCTCCAGCTTCTCAGGCACCTCCAAGTCCACCAACCACGTCTCCTTCTGGCCCATCCAGAGCTCACAGGCGTCTGTCTCACTGAAGATGGTGTACAGGGCCATAGCGTCATCAAGCTTCTTCTGTCTCAGCTCAGCCAGAGACATGAGCTCCATGTACAGTTCCTTTATGTCTTTCAGACGTCTCTGGATATCAGGCGTGTTCTGTAGCTCCTCTGGCAGAGCGTTGACCTGTTTGGAGAGAGCATCAATGGTGGCTCCATTCTTGACTGCCTCATTCTTCAGGTCGTTGTGCCTTTTCAGTAGCCTCTGGGTGGTGTATTCATCGTGGCCTACGTCGTCGCTACTCATCTCCCTCTTGGCGTCCAGCAGCCAGGCCTTGAGTTCATCAGCATCTCCCTGAAACTGGAAGAAGCTCTGGGTGTCCTGCAGGTTCTGTTTCCGAAACGCTGCCAGCTCCTCCAGCTGCTGCCACTGCCTCCTGATGTTGTCCATGCATTCTTGAACTTTTGGTGAACCAAAGTGATTGGACTCAATCATCTCTTCTCCTGCAGTCAAGACCTGATCGAGGTTAGCGCGGCGGGCTCCAAGCTCGTCCTCGAAGGCGCTGTGTTTGCTCTGGAGTACCAGCACGCTCGTCAGGTCCTTGCCGTAATCCAGGGAGGAGAAAATGTGCTCCTTCTCCTTAATCCAGCTCTCCAACTCTGCCACCTCCCAAAGGAAGTTCCAGAAGAGGCGAGACTGCTCCAAGCGAGCCCTACGCTGGGCAGCCAAAGCACAAAGCTCCTTGTAGCACAGTTCGAGGTGCTGCACCCTCTCCGTGATTACCTGGGGATCACATGGCTTATAGCCTGGGAAATAATGAAGGACAACATAACAGTTACATATATTTACTGATTTCACTTTCTCTACGTGTTTAACTCCACTCAAGGCTCTAGGATGATCTTATTGTCAACTGGATACATTATGCTATGGTCATTATAGAGTCAGAACAGACTCCACACATTAAGGTCCAGATAAAAAAGGTTCTCAAATGGAAGAAAATGCACTGAAAATGCAGGTTTAAAATCTGTGTTGTCCTTAAGTCAAGTTTAGGAGTCTGCATTGTTTGAAGTGTATTGATACTGGTGTCATTACAGTAACTGAAACTTTTTCCCTACACCTTTTTGTTCTCTTAATATATTAATTATTAGAGAGATATTAGAAAGATAGTGAAGATAGCAATATTAGAAAGATAGTGTAAATTGGCAAAGTCATAACAGTTCTTAAATCAGGAGCTACTTGATCAAATAATGTGTAAAGAAGACTGGACAAAGCTTTTGGTGCAAGCAGTTTGCCACACTCACTGCTACAAACTGATTTCAGTCAGACCTCTAAAAGTAGAGGTTTGATACCCAGCCCTGGTCAAGGTCCATGGTCAAGGTTCATTCCAGGTTCAATCCACCTAATTTCCTCATCTCTAATAAAACCAGCTTATAAACAATAAATACTCTTGCCAAGGGGCACTATGAGCCACTGTACTTACTATCTCCATTGGCAAACTTGAGAGCAGCAGCACTGGCGTTCTCTACCCTCTCTGCCTGCAGAGCGATGTCATTCTCAATCAGAGCGTGTTTCTGTAATAAGTCTTCCACTTCCAACAAATGTTTCCCAAAGTCTGGAGACATCAGCCGAGCCTGAGGAGAGGAGGAGACAATTTGATCACCTTACAGTCTGAAAAATAAATGTTATCAGTTGATGTTTATTGCCTTCTGTTCTGTTACCTTCATCTCATCCATCCAGCTGATGATGTACAGCATCTCCTGGAAGATCCTCTGCAGGGTCAGGTTCTTATCCAGACGCCCCCTACGGGCCTTCAGCAGCTCCTGCAAGTAGTCCCACAGGCGCAGGACGTTGTCTTTCCGCACGTCGATACGTTTGGCATCATGGTAACGCTCAGACTCCAGCTCCTTTGAGATGTCCACCAGGGCTTGTACACGTTCTTCGTACGCAGCAATGTCCGTCTCAATGGCATCATGCTTCTTCTTTGCTGCTTCCACTGCTGGCAGGTCGTAACCAAAGTTATCCTGAGGAGGGAGAGAGAAAGGCAGTTCATGGCACAAGAAACCTTATGGTATATTAGATAAATAATAATGAGCGAGTGTATGGTTCAAGTGTATATTTTAAAATCGTTCTTGTCTTCTGATATAATTACTGTTAAATTAAGAAACTTGCTGTTTTTACTTGCAACTGACACTTTTTAGTTGCTGTAATCTCTGTTGTTTCTTAAGGCAACATGTTTCTGCTGTTTACCTGCCACCACCAATGATCAGGTGTGCAAAGGACCTGATGGTTTAATTAATAAATGCATAATACAATCTGTATTGTTCTACATATAATTTTATTTAACTAGGACATCTCATTAAGATCAAGAAAGACCTGAAAACCAAACAACCTGCATACAAGAAACCATAGCCACAATTAAAAAAATCTAAAGTCACACAACCAGTAATCGAGCGACAAAAAATAATAACAAACACGGTTACACGGTCTTTAAAAACATGAATTAATAATGGTGTCTATGGTTCTGCTGTTGCTGTTTTACCTGAGCCACTAATCTCTGGTTCTCCATTAGCCAGGTCTCCCTCATGGCAGCCTTCCTGTCGAATCTTCTCGCCATCTGTTCTAACTTCTCCTGTCTGATCAGCTCATCTCTCAGGACGCGCTCCCGCTCGTGCTCCGCCCTCTCCAGACGCTCCCAGGCCTGCACACAAACACATGAAGATGGAGATCATGAGGGTTTGCAGGTTCTGCTAGTTTGTGGGTAATAGCAATGTGAGGTGAAACATTTTCAATTTAGAAGTTTTCTTTTGCTTTCTGCTCAAGCTCAGCTACAGAGCAGCTCTCCTGATGCTGGTAGGGATTGAGTGTCATGTTCAAGGACACCGTGGGGGCAGATGTTTGCTGATACTACTGAGAAATCTGGTTCTCAGGAAAATAGGAAAGCATCACAACATATCTTAAGCACCTTGCACCAGCACCTTAAGAATACATTTCTAATTTTTGAGCTGTCACAGTGGGGAAATAGATCCTAACCATGACATGTTCTCCCTGTCGAGACACACAGACCTTTATTTTCTGCAAGGACTGGCTTTTATTATACAGTTTAGAAAATTACTCCATGAGGTTACTGGTGTAATTCAGTTCATTTGTAGTTTAATTGTTGCCTCAGGACTGTACTCTGCTAAATGACTGAATTTTGTTTTGCATGCTGGTCAAAAGAGAGACAATCTTCATATTAAAAATCCACATAGTGGGGTGACTGCTCTGGTCTCTTACCCTGTTAATATCTGCAACCAGGGCTCCCTCTTTAGGCGTGTAGACCCTCTGGTTGTTTGCCCTCATACGACTCTGGATGGTGAACAGCAGCACCTCGAGGTTACCCTTCTCTTGGAACCTGTTAAAAACCATAAGTCACACAAAAAGGTCAATTTAAGCCACACAGGGCTCTGCAAAAGCCAAGTCAAAACAGAAGTCTGAGTCATTACTGATTATGGAAATGAGCAAAAACACAATAATTTCACAAATATTTAGTCGAATATGTTGTGTTCAAAGTGCATTGTGCATTTGTATTGCAACTGTATTGCAACCTGTTGAAAAGACTGCTCTACACTCATTTTCTGCCCTCTGTATCAGTGTTTATATATTTGTAGTTAATTAGATGTGATCCTGTGCCCCCTATTAAAAAGTTGTGTATAATTTAAGAAAAACACCTACGTTAGTTTTAATAGAAAGACCTAACTGCGCTGCGGCTATGATGAAAAATGATGTTTAATCACAATTTTTGCCTTTTTTCGTTGTTGTTTGTTTACTGTTTAATTAATTCACCTGTGTTTCTGTTTGTTATTGCAGCTCTGACAGTTTATTTTAAATTTGTTTAATATGAATAATTGTAAATATGATTTAGGTGTTTTCTTTTTATCTTGAAAATTTAAAAAAAACCCACAATAATAGAATAGAAATAGAATGAGTGTGATGAAGAGGAGAGGTTTGCTGGTTTCACTCACTTGGGTGGCTTCTCTACAGTGCGGTAGGTGTTGAAGGCCTGAAGCTGCTGCTGAACTCCAGTCAGAGAGTTGGCAAGTTTCCGGTTGTTCAGCACGATGATGGTCTGCTCGATCCACGTCAGCAGGTCTGATGCTAGCGTCTCATACTTGTCAATCATCTTCTCTGTCTCGATGGCGTGATCCAGAACCTGCAGCAGAGAAGAGGACAGTCAGTAAAACAGAAAAGGGATTCATGTTAATGCTTGTTGTGCGTCATCTTTCCATCTCACTTTTCCAACTCTCTTGCCCTCGACAGCGAGCTGCTTCATCTTCGAGAAGTAGTGGTAGAATGCCACGACGTACGTGATGATGGACTTCTCATCTGGGTTCTCTGTGAACACATCTACAAAACAGAATGGCAGACAAATTAGTCACAGCCAAGCCAAACACATCACAGGCCCTGAGGTCTTTTTTCCACCAGGCTTAAAGCGTATAAACATTTATTTCTACATGAAGGCACAGCCTCTGACGGTCACTCGCCTTCTGGATCTAACAGTTTGGTAACGCCAAGCCTCTGCTCTGCTACGTTGAAGGCATTCTGGAGGTTGTGGGTCGGATTGGACCTCTTCAGGCTGTTATAGTCCACCAGATCTGGCCTGAGAGAGAAAGAGAGCAAAAGAGGAAAAGGAGACAATAAAAAAGATTGAGGATGAGGATGTGAGACACTGAGCAGACCTGGTTTCTTGTGTGTTTACATTCAAGCTGGTGAAAGTGGATTTAGTCATTCATCTCTTCTTACCGGTGTTTGTGTATGAGAGCGTTGAAGGCCATGCCGTCTTTCCAGCTGGTGGTGAAGTTTGTGATGTTGACATTGGGATATCTGCAAAACAAAAGCCAGGGGACGTCATTGACTGAATACAAGAGACACTGCTGAGAAGCTCCTGTTTTAAATCAATGTCTGGGATTTGTTCTGCTTCTCGACATGTGTAATTATGAACCACTTATTCCGGTAGCTTAAGGCCTAAGCAGGTGAAGTGCTTTTTGAACAGCAGCATCCATTTGCTCAAAAGATCACAAAATTCAGCAAGGTACCCTGAGTGGAAATCTACAGAATAATGGCTGAATTCAAACGGACGCTAAGGTCTCTCAGCACTTAAAAAGAAGGCCTTTAGCCTTAAAGGAATAGTTTGACACTATTATATTTGTACAGTAAACATTCAGCTACAGCTAGCAGTTAGCTTAGCTTACGAAACAGCTAAACCGGCTCTGTCCAAAGGTCACAAAATCCAGCTCCAGGAAGTCACTGCTCCCAGCCAAAAAATAATCCAGCACACAACCCACCATGAAACCACTGTTGTTTTTACATCACTTTTTACCCATTATTTGTACATATTAAGCAAACAGGATGTGACGCGTTAATTTGTGAGCCTTGGGTGCTTGTAGAGAGATTTTGTTACCTTTGGACAGAGCCATGCTAGCTGTTTCCCCCTGTTTCTTGTCTATATGCTAAGCTAAGATAACCGGCTACTGGCTTTAGCTTTAATATTCATCATGAAGACATGAATGGTCGGTTTTTATTTTATTTATTTATTGTCTCTCTTTATTAATTATTTGTTCTCAGTTGTGTTTTTAAGATTCAAATCTCATTTTTATTTATTTTATTCTAACACTTTTATTATTTTTACCTTGATCCACATAATTATGTCTGTGTTTTAATTAGATTGTATTTCTCAGTCTCTATAAAGCACATTAGTCAACCTTTGTGCTCTATAAATAAATAAATTGACTCGACTTGACTTAAAGTTAGCATACAGGCTGGAAACACGTATCCTCACACTGTCCAAAAGTCACAAAATCCACCTACGAGCTCCAAAAAATCACTGCTCCCAGCTTCACCCCATTTCTTGTGTTTTTGCTAAGCTAAGCTACCCGGCTGCTGGTTATAATATTTCATGTACAGACATGAGAGTTGTATCAATCTTCTTATCTAACTCTCGGCTAGAAAGCAAATACATATATTTCCCACAATGTTTATTCCTTTAAGAAAATCATCATTTGTGGCTTGATAAAAAACCCCAACTGAGGTTTTAAGTAAACGTTTAATGAATTTACTTCTTATTATCAAAGTCATCTTATTATTATCAAACTGAGTACTCAGCTATTTTGCACAATCTTTTAAGATATGAGTCATTGGTAACTGTAACTGCTTTTGGTGTACCCATTTCAGCCATAAAAGCTGGAATAATGTCACTCACAAAAAAAAAAACACTAAAAGATTTACAGCTGTGCACAGGACAGGAGTCTCATAACAAATTCCCAAAGGATATTTGCAACAGGTTGGTGATGCTAAAGTTCACTCGTCGCACTTACCCTGCAGTTTTCATCTGACACCACAGAAGAAGAGCGTCCTTGGCTGAGCGTGTCTCCTTCTGGTCCGCCTGGCCGGTTTCCACAATAATGTCCTGGATCTGATGAGAACAACAAGCACAGCTGGATGGTAAATAATGAAACTTGACTAATGACTGCGAGGTTTGCAATCAAACAAGAACAATTCACAGCAGAAAACAAAAACCCTAACTGATAGCAACATGTCATTAATAGGATGCACGAGTAGTGAACATTATGGCAATGTGGCACTAATTCCCATTTGAAATACATGATTTATTATAGCTTGAAGGAAAACTAGGTTATTATTTGTGTAAAACAAAACTAATTGAAAGGGATATATCATCAATGTTATTAGCCGGCTGGATTCTCACTAATCTAAACCTGGGGTCCAATTAATAGAATGAAATGTGGTAATTATTGAAGTTCTTATTTTCCCACACAGTGGGCCAGTAATTAGAGCAGTGATGTGATCTGAGAGACAGGCCCTGAGAGAGGGCTATATTTAGCCAGCTTTGGTTCTCCTGCAGACTGAAAAGATACAGACAGGACCAAGTCAACTCCTTTCTTTCTGTTTCTTTTTTCTTTTTCTTTTTTTCTTGAAAAAGGCTAAATAATGCAGGAGGCCATATTGTTTGAACTAACATGTCTAAAAATAACACTGTTGCTGTCAAATATAAAATAAATATATGCCCCTTCCAAGAAGATAAAAGAATCAAAGAGACATGTTCAGATGTTCTGGATGTGCTTCTAACAGCAGATAATAATGGCTGGAACCTGAAAGCTTCATTTTCAGGAAAAAGAAAAAGTCAAAAAAAAAAAAACATCCCAAGGCTGCCAGTTGAAAATGTTTTTGTGCTACATGCATACACACCCAAGTGAGACTAAACAATTAACAATTCAGAGACTCGTCTATGAACCACAGTAGGTAATCTACTATGGAAATGTGATTATAATCTAACATCCATATGAAGCAGAACCCACACTGTGATTTTAATTATATAGTTGTGTTCTCAGTCAGTGTTGGTGTAATCATAGCAACATATATTAACTACACTGTCATATTTGAAGTGCAGTCAGGCCGCACATGTGACCAGCTCATCGTGTTATTTGAAGATTGTGATATGCATATTAAGAAAACTTGTGGTTTTCCAGACCAGAACTGTAATGGTGGCATTTATAGATGTAAGAAAATCTAAAGGAATGCTGAATGACCTTGTGTTTGTTGTGAAGAAAACCTTTTTGATCTGAAAGCCATTTCTTAAAAAAGCTAAAAAAAATAATGATTGGGAAAATTTTCTTAGAGAGAAAATCTCCCGCTCCCTCCAGGTAACAGATGTTTTACAAAAATTGCTGTCCGGAGAGTAGTGGTATTATGAAATTATGTAAATACTCGCAGTAATATCACAACACTGTTTGCAACCACTGCCAAAGACCCATCTGGACAATATCCAAATGTGAAGCAAGATTTACTTTTGTTGAGATTTATTTCCTAGATTAACTTCCTTTACTGATCCTCATTGTTATGGTAATTAAATACATTGCATATAATAATAATGTTCATAAAATAATGTTTTGATGAAAACTACATTCTCACATTGCCTGTAGTTGTTAGTAACTGAGTAAGAGAGAATATGTATATGTGTATATGTATATATGTATATATGTATATTCAATTGTCCAACGTTTTGTGGAGGTCATTTAAATGGACCAAGTTTCACGATATAAGTTGTCACCCTGCTTTTACATTTTTACAGTTTAAGCTGACTTGTACTGCACAATTTAGTTAATAGTTACCAGTGGTGCACAAGTTTAATATGATCATGGTCAGACTTTGAAGATGAAAGCAAAAAATGAGCTAAATCAATGCCAAAACAACCCCCACATTTATTTAAAAGAAAGTAAAATTAAGGTAAATATAAGTAAATAAAGGTAAATATGGGCTGTCAGAGTGTAGTCAAGGTTTGTTTACCTGGAAGCGAAGGATAATGGTCCAGATGAGACCGAGGATGAGGCGATGGTTGCCGTCGACGATGTCATGGGAGCCCATGTTCTCCAGGTGGACCCTCTGCTCCTTGAGGAACTGCAGGGCCTTGTCCACATTCTCCAAACAGTGGATACGCATTCTGCCCTTAGTGGGTTTTGGCTGAAGACAGAAAGGAAAAGCAAAAGATGGAAAGGGAAAATTATAGAGACAAGAGTGAGAGAAAGGAATGATTCAAAGAATAAAAAAGGATTTCTACAACATATAAATGTAAGGTTTGACGAGGGAGCATCTCACCAGTCGTTCACCAGACAACACCTCCAGCAGTTTAATGAGCATGCGTCCGTCCCGCAGGTCCAGGTAGAGGTCGGAGATTCGACATCCGACCCGGGACAGGATGGAGTTGACCCATTTGGTGAAGGTCTTCTTCTGAACCGCCTCACGCTCATCTGGAGGGAGCACAAAGTGAAGAAAGAACATGAGCTCCATGAATAATGGAATATCTTCACAGCTACAGAACAGCAGTTGGAGTTATAGTATATCAGCATTTGTCTAAGGAAAGCTGCTTTGAAAGAAACAGAAATCTTACTGGTTGAATTAATCCTCAGGCTGTGCTTTCTTGTGAGTTTTGTCTTTTTGTACAGAGCATCTATGTTATTGGATTTAGTACAGTATGTGAATCAATAAAAGCTCCTCTCTTGTGACATCATTCCTGCGATAAAATGTGAAAAATTCTTGGAAAGAGCAATAAAGTAGAAGTGCTGCATACTGAAATAAAATCAGGTGCATACAAAGGCAAGTAATGGTTAAGCGTAGGTGTATTTATGCTGAATTGCTCGACTGCAGGTTTACATGAAAACCCAGGAATGACAGGGCAGAGAGATGCAGAGTATACAAGCATCACATTCGGAGAGGTTTTTTGGGAGGGTGAGCGCTGCTGCCCACATGGTGACACATTTTGCCGGGCTCACACTCACACTTTAAATCAAATCTCAACGCACGGCAGATGTGCCTCCTACTCAGCAGCAAAAATAAAACCATATCTGATGGGACCATATGTCGGTGTGACCTAATGTTCTAAACTTTGTTTATTTTGTTTGTGGACATGCATAAAGTAAATGGGAATGGGGGTGGTGTGAGTGGGTGTGTGATTGCGACGAGAGGTGGTACAGTGTATCTGCATTTAGAAAGCATGTGAAATACCTAGAATCTACCTGCATGATTTAAACTTTCTCTTATTACATGTCAAGTTACACAGAGTATATTCTGAATTATATTTATGTTAATGTAATAACACCATTAAAGACCACAACATCCCAGAAGAGGAAACACCACAATATGCCAGCTTGTTCATCTTTTAAAATATTAAAATATATAATCTAATAAGGCTTTACTCCAACATATTAACATCCATTTTGGAAAAAGTTCATCACTTAATTGATTAGACAATATTTATAGATCACATAGGAGTCTAGGCTTTGGCAATATTGTTGAAAAGGATATTTTCTGATATCAGTATATATCATGCAAACATCTGTGCTCCACTCATCACATCAGTAAACAAGACTACAGACACAGTGGTGCTTTGAGCTAATGTAGCATGCTATAATGCCCTCAGTGACAATGCTAACATGCTGATGTTTAGCAGGTATAATATTTACCATGCTTCTTAGTTAACATGCTAACATTTGCAAATTAGCACTAAAAAAAGGACATGTGGGGAACATGAATGTGTGCTCCAAATTTCACAGCAATCCATGTCATAATTCTTGAGACATTTCAATCAAAACCACAAATGTCAACCTCATAGTGGCGCTTAAGAAAAAGTCAGAGGATCACCAAAGTCAGTACTACACATCCTCTGGGAACTATGAACGTCTGCACAAAATGTCGTGCCAATCCATCAAATAGTTGTTGAGATATTTCAGTCAACAGACTGTCACTGCCATCCTTAAAGCCAAGCCACTAGCACGGCTAAATACTGCTCATAAAATAGATAAACTTGCATGGGAATCATTAATTTGGACAACTACATTTTGCAAAATGTAAACACTAGACATGTGACTTCATTTTAAGTCAATAATTAATCCAGAAAACTGTCTATCACATCAACTTTAAGTGAAACCTGTAATGGACTTTATATTTATCCAAGTGTTTATTTTGTAGAAAGTTTTTACTCATAGTGGACATAATTTTTGAATGAAGTCTGAGTGACAATCTCTGACATAATCTGGAGCAAGGATGACAGAAGGACAATGCAAGTTGACTACAGTTACCTTGATTGCACCCACAACTCAGACTCAAACTCAGCAGATACACACACACATATAAACACACACAGATCTGTAAAGTTTATCAGGTCAACTGCTGGTGATGAGATATTCTCCCCTCAGTTGTCCCATCTTGCACCACGTGACTTCCTTTTGGTCTCCCTGCTACAGTTTGCCCTCTTTATTCCTGAATCCAAATACGACAGCAAACTAAGGAGTGCAAAGGACTGCATCCTTAATGCCTCGTGTAATAAATGATTCAGACCCTGAGGCTGTGGAGAACAAGCAAGGAACAGCTCAAGAGGAGGAACAGAAAAAAACAGAGGGAGAAAAGGAAGGAAAGGGTGGTTAAAAGAGGAAGAGCGAAGAAGTTAAAGGTGTCGGATTAAAGGTTACGAAGAAGGAAATGGAGGGAGGAAAAAGAGTCTGGAGCAAAAGTAAACCAAGGAAGAGCAAACGATAGAGGTCGAAACAGATCAGAAAGAACGTAGCAGAGAAAGTGACTGGGATGCAGGCTTTCAGATTTAGTCTACAGGGACCCAGCAAGGAAAATAGAACAAGACACATTATCTACAGTATCTCCGTACTGCTAAAAATGACCTAATAAGCACAAAAAAAGCTTCAGCTCCATTCTTAGCGTCATCAAAGAGAGAGAAAATCAGAGGTTATTGTATGTAAAACACACGGAGCACAGTACAGTAAATAAATCATGCTTCATTCTGCTCCCCGCAGCAGAACAACAGCACGCAGCGTTCCACTAGATCCACACGGATAACCACGGCATGAAAAAGTAATGGCGATTAAAACATGCAAATAACTCGAAGCTCCATTAGGAGTGTCGGAGTTGATTTAGCACATCACAAACGGTTATATCATAATCTGTCAGCAGTGCAGAAAACAGAGACTGATAAGAATGAAAAAAAAACAGATGCACCATAAAACCGGTGACGAATTCTTTCTGAACTATTCGGGGTGCTGCTGCCTGTGGAGGATTTTACAGTAGGAGGCGGTAAGAGTACATCCCTGAAACATGCACATGGTTCGTCGGTATCGTTTCACATCACAAGACCTTGAGAGGAGACAGAAACACACTGATGCTCCCGGCCATTTAGGAAGCATGGGACAGCGGAGGGGGAGGGAAGGAAGTTGTTGCCTGCATGCATCCCCGCTGAGCAGTCTCCAGATGAGTAGTTCAACAAGCTCAATGTGACAACAGCTGAACAAAGCCCTCAGCGTTTGTCTAAAAACTAAGTTCGGTTTAACCCCCAAAATTCCTGTTGAGGTTTTGTAGAGCTGTGCATCATTATAATTATATATAAGATTCAGTATTGTTTGAGATTTCATTATTGTAATATCAAGATATATTTAGATATTGTCTATTCCAGGTGTTTGAAGCTGTGTTACAGTTAATTAGAGCTTATTTCAGTGTTCTAGCTCAATAACATGAACATCATATTACAAATTATTTTTAAAAGTTACTCCTAAAGCAGCGACTCTCACATTATATTTTGATATACAGTATTGATAATGTGGAATTGTGGCTGGAAGTTGGGTTTGTCTTTACTTTAGGATGCCGTCTGGTTGAATCCACACTCAACTTTGACAAACTTAACATAATAAGCTTGGAAATAGGGCTGCAGCTAACGATTATTATTATCAATAAACCTGTCAATTATTTTTTCTCAAATAAAGAATTAGCTGGTCTATGAAATGTAAAAAAAATGGTGAAAAATGTCAATCACCTTTTCCCAAAGCCCAAGATGCAACCTAAAATGTCTTGTTTTGACCTGACCAACAGTCTATAACCCGAAGATATTCAGTTTACTGTCATAGAGGACTAAAGAAAGCAGAAAATATTCACATTTAAGAAGAATTTCAGCATTTTTACTTGAAAATTACTCAAAACTCACTGTTGCAGCTCTACCTGTTAATATGTCCTCACAGTTCTATTCATGTAAACCATTTGAAGATCCCAGTACAACTGTGATAAATGTTGCTTATTTTGTAACAGGAATGCAAACTAAACGGAAAAATCACGAGAAAGGACATTTTTAGAATAGGAAGAATGTCCAGTAGGTGCCTCGGTTGTTTGATTCAGTATCATGCAAACTCATTTTGACTGTTTTATAGTAAACTTTAAGGCATTTAAAGAGACCAGAATCGTGAGTGGAGTCAAAACAGTTAAAGAGCAGTAACCATTTTATGTTGTCATTTTTATACATGTGCTTTATTAACTGCTTTTTAAACTCCATGAAAATGTACTCAGACTTGTATTATGATATATACTGCTATTGTGATGTAAAATTACATACTATATACTAATGATTTTATCCACATTTTATCACCCACCTCTATTGGTTTAGTATATTAAAGTTGGTGTATAAGTAGGATATCTCAACCTGTACTGTTGGGTTTTTGTTTTTTATTGAAATGTATATAAAAGCTACAATCTTTTATTTACTTACTGTATGATTTTATCTTCAGTCATGATAGAACTGGAGCTGAAAGGGAGCATGGTTCGGTTTTTAAACAGGAAAGTAGCTACGACAGTCTGACCGCAGCGTTATAGTATGTCTGATGTTTGGTTGTACTTAGTGCTGTTACAACAGGGGCTGCCATTGTCAAACTGTGCTTTTACATGAATAAAATATTCCTGTGCGTGAGCAGCAGTCATCCAGTATATCCAGCCTCTTTCACTCTCCGTCATAGTTTATCCACACTGGCTGGACAGTAGCAGCATCTCCTCCTTGCTGCCCTGCATCCCTTTTCCAAACTTCCCAGCTTTCTCTTCCTGTATATCACTACAAGCCTTACTAAACATTCCTCTGTTTCACATGCGTTTACTTAGTAATCTCTCATCCACTCTTTGACTTCAGTGAAAGCCCCATGACTTATTCATGCTGATGGATTTTCCCTGTATACAGCCTGGTCTGTCTTTTCCCACAGTCAGCTCTTACTGGATGTGGACCAGTGGTCCCAGAGCACCCATCTACATGCCTGAGTCATGGCACCGCCAGGGCTACCTGTCCTGCAGCCATGATCGCAGGTCTTATTAAGTCCTCGTCTGTTTGTTTACACTCTTCCTCAAGACAAGTTTTCAGTCAAAGATGAATTGTCTGAGCCTCTGATAGGTGCAGCTGCTGAACATCAGATTAATGCACAGGTCGTCAAGGTTTCTTGATGCCACAAAATCAATATCGACCCATATTTGTACTGATAAGGATTAAGGAAAGATGCTAAATGAGCACATCAGCTGTGAACCTTGATTAAAGTATAGTATCACACTTAAGGTGAGATTATATTTCAAAACAGTACAACAGGAGAAATTTAAGGGCCCGAAGTTTTCCAGACACAGCTGAGGATAGCTGAAAGGTTAAAGGTCAAGGTCTCACAAAAAAAAAAAAAACCACAACCAGGCAAGTTTGGCGCAAGCACTTTTCAGCAACCAGGGCAACAGAAACATGTCAATTTCTAAGAAAGATGTAAGAAAATGATGAATGGTTGAAATCAATAGATGCAAAATGCAGTGTTTTTCTCTCTTTCTCTATTTATTACTTATGGGGTTTTTTTTTATTACTGTTGTTCTGTCCAACTTCATTTTTCTACAGTCTTGACCAGATCTCAGAATAATGGGTAAATGAAAAGTAAATAAAATTTCATGACATGCAGTTGGCAGATCAATAGACTTGGCTCTGAACACCACTCTGATTTAGGAAAGCTTCAAAGTTTGCCGCTTCACATATCAGTTGCCTCTGCAGTCTCCCAAATCAGTCAATACTTGAAATCTAGCAGAGGCAGAAAAAAAAAAACATGTTTCCCCTCTCTGTTCTTTCATCCTCTCCTCCATTTTCCTCCTCTCACTAATGCACTCCTGTCATCAGGGAGTTGGATAGCATAGTGCAAGCTAACAAAAATCCACAGTGACGGCAAACCTCTCTCTTAAAACGTTAATAACACAGGCAGGCAGAAGTTAAACTGTCAGAGAAATTGATTATTTTTTTTAACAACGCCAAGGCAATCATGCATGGGGAAAAAAAAGGAGGCCTGGGATCAAAACACACTAATGCTTTGTTCTTTGGAACAATTTGTGAAAAGTGAGGGCCATAAGGAGAGTAGACAACAAGCTAAAATGATGAATATGTTTGTTATTTTAAAGAAAATGCAGCATATCAGAGTAAATAACACCAGCTGGAAATGAATGGCTTCAGGGGGAAAAACATCACAACCTTTTTAGGAGTTTGCACTATGAATTATTCAAGGCCAAGTCAGTGAACAATTGGGGCAGAGCCACAGCTTCCTGAAAATAAATAAATTACTACCCAATACATTTAATAAAAAGGGCCAACGCTATGGAAGCTCTGACTTTTTCTGCTGCCGCCTTTTTCCAGTCCTCACAACAGGATGACAAATTAACCTCACACTTGCTCACGCATCACAGCCCAACCTCCCTGCCATCCCTGTCCTGGACTAAACACAAACCCAAGTTGGGGACGGGAGGGGCACGAGTGGAAAAGTGTTAGCTTTCTCATCTGTGAGGTTGTGGGGATGGGCAAAGTCCCTCAAACACACACAGATGCACAAACACCCACAGCTCTTCCATCAGGACCCCTGTACCTTGCAGCTGCCTGAAGCGTCCATCCAGGATGGAGTTGAAACAGATGTTGGAGGTGCTGAAACTCAGCCAGCGTGCTCTCTTCATACTCTTAGCTGAGGAGGAAGAGGAGGAGGTGGAGTGGAGGGCGGGTGGAGGCTTCGGGTGAGAGGGCAGCTGACGTCTTGGGGTGCAGGAAGAGGACGAGGAGGAGGACGAGGAGAAAGGGGAGAGTCTCACGGGGGCCACGGTGAGCGGGATGTGCAGGAGGGTGCCGTTCCTCTCCAGGTGGTGCTCCGGTTCCTGCTTCTTGCTGCTGCTTGCCCTCGCCGTCTTCCTGCTTTCGGATCTCTGGGCCCGGTGGACCGGCGGGGTGCTCCTGCTCCGGCTGCTGCTCATTCCAACCCGCAAAGGGGTCTCTTTCTCGGCCGCAGCATAAGGCCGGCTGGCAGTCTCCTTGGTCCCGCCGCTGCTGCTCCGGATGGCTGTGGTCTCCCTGCTGCCGGCCTTCAGGCTGATCTTGACCTCTCGGAGTCGGGGTTGGCTCACAGGGGCAGCGCGCAGCAGGCACGGGCTGCTCATCTTGACCCCCAAACAACAACAACAACAACAGGCAGCCTGGAGCCGGCAGAGGAGCTTGGCACTCCACGTCTCTCCTCTTCTCTGTCTCTTGGCTCTCTGTCCTCTTTTCCAGATCCCTCTCACGCGTACTCCTGCCCCCTCCCTCCCTCCCTCCCTCTTCTTCTTTCTTTCTAACTCTCTCCTCACTGCTGGTGTGATGATGCTGTGCCTCCACTCTCAGGCGGCACGAGGGCTCAGGCAGCCTTCAGTTCAGCTCAGAGTGGTTTCTCTAGCCCCATCCATGCATACAATATGTTTCAATACATCCATGTGCTCCCAATGAGCCTTGCGAGACTCCCTCCCACAACCCAACACTCCCACACAGTTGTGACATCACTGAATGTGAAAGTGTGCGACTGGCACAGTTGTGATTTCCTACATGAAACTAACCACCTTGAAGGAATCTTTTTTTAGGCTTATGTAAGGCACACTGTAAATGACTGGATATTCATGCGTTCTGTATGTGCTTTGAAGGCAGGCAGGGCGCCTATTTCTGAGTTCACAAGCTGTAAATCGGCAGCAGGTGTCATTCAATGTCTCTCTCATCTCCTGCCTCACTTTCCTCCCTCCTTCTCTCACTCCCTCCCTCTCTCTCTGTCTCTCTCACTCTGACAGGAAACACTGATTGCATTACAGAAACATCAGTACAGCAGCACTCTAACACAATATCACCAACACCCACACAGAAGCCTTCATCACTTAAAGAGACAGCAAGGGACGACAAGAAGAGTTGGGAGAGAGCTGCACGATAAAATGGTTCTGACAGGACACAAGCCATTATGGCCACCCAGAAGTAGAGCTGGTTATCGGACCTCAGTAGGTTTTTGGTACCACCCATGGTGTGTCTGTAGCATTGAGTACCAGAAACTGTCAGGTAACTGAAAACTGGTGTCAAATGTCTGGTCAGATTTGTTATCTTATTCACTTGCTCTTTGATCAGATAGTTCCTGATTTTAGGTTATAAAGCTTTTCATTACCCAATTTTTGATACTATTTCTGAGTGGTGTATTTGTTGCAGGAGCCATTCAATCTATTTGCATTCTGTAACTGTCTCTCTCTTTCACTCTGAGTCACTCTACTTCAAGGATATTACCAAAATTGCCAATTCCGATAAAGAGAGAGACTCTCTCTCTGCTCTCAAAGAATCCGAGCAGCCACGAGGATTCTGCTGGGAGAACTAATCCAACTTAACAAACACTTAGTCAGTTTGACGAGACAAAAGGCCTCGCTCGGAAGGAGGAGTTTGGGGTGGTGGAGAGAGCTGTATGAAGATATGAGAAGAGTAGTTGAGTTATAAAGGCCGTCGTGTACACCTGCACAAATATGACTGGATGGTACTAGTTAGCTGGTAGCCAAGAACTAATGCAATGCTCAGTACAGTAATACAGCTCAGCATTAATTCATAGGAACAATGTACGCACATAGTAGATGAAATGGTAGTAAAGAAAATACATGCACAGATTTCACATAATGTGGAAGACAACATACGACCATGAGGTCAGTGTCAAGATGACATTGTTGAATTTTTTCTTTATTCTTCTGTATTAAAAGCATGTGATGGAAAGAGTCTTCTCATCTTATGGTTTGTTTGGATGCACTGTAATCCGAGTTGCACTTCTGTGGTTGCATTTCTGGCAGTCGCTGCTCAAGGCCCAGAGTGGACGACACATGTGTTAAAAATAATAATGCATCGAATGACTATGTGTAATGTAAAACGTGTCATCATAGTGACAACCCTGCAGAGAGTTATCACTTGATCCGCAGTTCCCCCTCAGCTCCAAAGCGCTTTTTAATGTCCGTCAACTCACTGTTTTGGTTTTACAGCCTGCAACTTTAGTGTTTTGGTTCACTCTCACCGCCCTCATCGGTGACGTTTCCAGAAGGAGCATGCAGGTGTTTTCAGAGAACAGCCCCTACTGAATGCTACTTGCCCAGCACCAAACATTAGACAAAGTTATCAGCCAGCTGGTGAACATTGTGGAGCATTTTGCAGCTAAAGAGACACATATTTTCCTCGGAGACAGGTGGTGAGCAAAGAAAAGTGAATATCGGATCTAATATTCATCAGGTGGACACCAACACAACTCAAAATACATATCAATGACTGACAAACACCCTCACTGTATACAGCTGTTTAGTGCTACCCAGAGGTGCTTTCTCCACAAAGCCTATATCATGTTATACAACCCCATAGCTGACCTCTTCTGTGTCTGAGGCTTTACAGACATGAACATGTACTGACCCTCAACTCCCCTTATCTGTTACGCTTCCTTCCATCGTAGAAACGCTGCTATTTTAAAACCCCAAGCTGGCGGCACACAGGTGGGTCAAAGCTTATGAGCTTAGCCAGAAATGCCAGAGATCTGTGCTATGGCAGGCAGACGGACAAGGCAGCTGTCCAGATCGGTCAGACGGAGAACATTCTGGGAATGCACAAGCGATCCCGGTTACTTGCAGAGGGTGCGGAGCGGTGTCAGGTCTCAGCTGCTGGTGGTGTGTGACACCACGAGAAGCACGCACACACACAAACACACACATACAACAACACCTGCAGAACTCTAGCTGGGTGCTTTGGAGTGAAATCAAGTATCGCCTAGAGTGTGATTTTTGTAATTTTTTTTTGACTAAATTTGAGTGAAGGTCAGCATATCCAAACCTGCCAAAGGTAAACAGAAGCTCACCCATTATAGCTCGACCTCTCTGCCCTTCCCACGCTCTTAAAAAGACACTGTCATCTCAAAAATCTGCCACACAAATGCCTCAGAGAGGACGCAGCCTGCTTACTATGCAGGCACTCACCTGCAAGGGCCTTGATGCGCGAGCGCTCAAACAGCCTGGCAGAGCTGTTGTCATTGTCTAGTTCCTCGTCAGAGAGTTCAAAGCGGGTGTTGATGTGGCTGTACTGCTGCGTGATCTCCACATTGTCAAAGTCTGTGGTGGAGGTCGTGGTGGAAGTCATGGCGGTAGCCAGCGTGGCAAGCGGGTTGGGGGACGGCGGCTGGCGTCCTCAGGTGCTCTGGGTGAAGAGGAAGATGAGCAGATGGGAGGAAATGGCAGGATGAACCTAGAAGTCTGAAACAGAGAGTAAACACACAGATGTGTTATGATTGATTATGATGATTAATTGGGGTTCAGCACTAGGGCTGAAATGATTAATGGATTAGTCGACTGAAAGAAAATGAACCAGCAACTGTTTTGATAAACATCAACTGCTTTAGTAATTTTTTCAGCAAAAAAGGTGAGAAAATTATCTGGTTCCAGCTTCTCAATCGTGAGGATTTGCTGCTTTTCTTCATCGACTTAGACAGTCGTTGTCACACTTTTGTCTGCTTTCCAAAAACAACCAACACTGTCTCCCTGATCACTGAGAAATCTGATTGATCTGACTTTTAGCTGACTGATCACCTGCACTGTTTGCAATCTAGACAATTAGATTTCAATCTTCACCTACAAATAGAAAATAATAAATGACACCACGACACAATTTCACATAATTTGAGCCTTAAAGGTGCAGACATTTTCTCACACTGACTGCTTCAAATAGAAGAGAAATCGTGTGCAACAAAGCTATTCAAGTTTACTAACCTTACTGCTCTGTGATTCTCTATTTAAAAGGATACCGTAGTGTCAGGAGAGAGAATTGATGATAATGAAGCCACGTTTTTCTTGAGGGAGCACTTTCTCACTGCAGTTTAGGTGACTTTGTGTATATTGGTTTTAAGTTTCAGTTTATTTTTTCCAGTGGGAGGGGCTGTACCTGGTACCAGAATTTAATTTAGGAAAAGTATGTGATCACAGATATGGCACAGGTATATTTTTACACAGAAATCGTGCCTACGGTAGCTTCCAAACAAGCTGCTGTGGCGCTCGTGATCTCCATTTTGTGCGTGCCACTTTGCTGAACTGTCACCCTGCAGTGTGCGTCTGTGTATTCTTTGTGTGGAATGGCGGGTGAAGGGTACCCGCTCAGATAGCTCTATCTGGGTGCAGCATAGCTCTCTTATCATGTCTCACAGGGGGGAGGGCAACCTCTCTGTACTGCATAACATGACGAAACCGCCTTCTTTTAAATGATGCAGCTCACGTAGTTTGAACTCTGTGAGTGTGTGTGTGTTTGTGCATCTCCAATGGCGGGTATCGGTGAGAATAAGTGTGTGAGGTGGAGAATCCAACTTGTGTTGTTGGTGCAAAAAGCATAAAAAAAAGAAGAAACATGGCAGAGTGTCCTTACTGTATGTGCCTTAGAGTGCATGCAGTGACTTTGACTATTTGTCACAACATCAGAGATTTATGTGATAACATTAGATCAGTGATATGGCAAACAATCTACATTTTTTTCTACTATATATTTAGGATTTTATGCAATTAACTTTTTTAAAAATAGCCTAATTGAATTTAATGTCTAAACAAGAGGAGTAATGCACTAATTTCATCTATATATGATTAGTATAAAGTAAATAAATGGACAGTTCATCTTTAAGGGAACTTTAACATAAAAAATGTTGGCAAAATAAATAAAAACTGACTCACAGTGGTAGAGGAAGTGTTCAGATCCCTTAATGAGTAAAACTAGCAATAGCAAGTAAAAATATCCCATTACAAATAGAAATTCTCTACTTGACTCAAGTAAAAGTACATGCAATGATATGTTTTACTTATAAAATCTTAACCTACAAAGCAACTATAGCTGTCAAATAGATGTAGTGGGGTAAAAACTACTATATTTGTCTCTGAAAGTAATTGAAGTATCTCGAAATTGCACCAAAGTACAGGGCTTGAGTACTTTCCACTTCTCCTGACATAAATTCACCACGTGACCATGGAGGATGTTTCAGAGAAGAGGCCCTCGATGATGTACAATGATGGCATCCTACAGGTCTCCCTCCTCCTGCTGCTCAGTATCAGTCCTCTGCAGAGGGCTCTTATCAGCTTGGGGATGCTCCACCCACCACTGGGGATCCCCTTATCACCTCACACACAACCTGGACAGGACTACTGCACAACACACTCTTTACACACTGTACAAACCCATATCCACAGACTGCCAGCCATCCTGCACTGTACTGTATACAAAACCCATAAGACTCTAATCGTGTCTGAGGACCGACTGACTGCTCAACTTAGCAGCCAAACACAAACCGCAGCAAATTGTGTGAGTGAGCTGGGACTTGTAGTGGGAACTTGTATACAACGATACGACAGCGAGCTGTATTTAGAGCTCTATGAAGGCAAGTGACCTCCTGCTTATAGACAGTCCTGTGACAGAAAGGTCACAAGTTAACCGCCTGCCACAGCAAGTGTGCGCCTGTCAATAGAAAGATGTCCTCTTGTGGTGTCCTTGAGCAAGAGACAGAACTCCTACATAATTGCTTACTTACAATAGGTCACCCAAGGCACAATACAAACTGCAAACTCAATGAGATGCAATCACTGGGATGAAGTACTGAGTGAGGGTAACAGTGGGCTAAAAAAAACCCAGCTGTGCACTATTGTACATGAGTGAGGTATTTCTTAGAAGAATTTTGGCTGATGACTGGCTCGATTTACTGTAACTAAAATCTCGGTGCAGATGCAAAGCTCTAAAAAGAGTAAAGAATCATTACTGAAAAGTGAGGCAATTTATGTTGCTGTTGTATCTTCTTTTACAATAACTTTTTACAATTTCCATTAAAGTGACAACTAACTAGTGTTTTTTTTTTTTTACGATTTTAAAATTGCGATGCATTTCATCTTTAAAATTTAAAATTTTTAAAAAGTGACAATATCCATTGCAAGTTCCCAGAAAATGTCCAACTAATAGTCCAAACCCAAACATATGCTACTTAAAAAAAAAAACAGCAAATCGTTACTTTTAAGCATTTTTCCATCATAAATTACTTAAAGGATTGAAAAATTGCAATGAATTTCTAGGAATTGTCCAATTGGTTAACAACTAATTGTTTTAATACTAGTTTACATTTGTCTGAATTTGCCAAAGCTACCACTGACACATAAATGATGTACAGTAACTGTATGATCAGTCATATTATCAGCGTTACCATTGAGAGGTACTGGACATAATTCTGATATCAGGTTGATACCGAAGACACATTCTTAAGCTATTATTGGCCTCTACTGATAAGACAAATTATGTTATATTTTGGCACCGCTTGTTCTTTCTGTCACCTGTAGAGGATAAAATCCTCACTTCATGGTCCAATAAATACAACATTTTCCTGGCAGCATGTTATGAACTGATTACCGAGAGGCACTGGGTAATTTCTCAAAAGTAGAGAAATGTCAAGAAGGATGATAAAAAAATGCCAGCTGGAGTTTCTCCACATATTCAAGTAATGCTTGACCTCAGGGAAGGGGAAAAAAAAACAAAAAAACAAAAAACAGCCGCATTACATTTCTTTTTTGCTGGAAATTACAATAATGCAATATGAGTTTTCGATTTCTGTGGATGCAGCGTTGCACATAATTGCTTTTGCAGCACTTGTAAAAGTGGTTAAAAGGTGTGAATGAGATTTTTATATGTATGTTTTGCTGAGTTAGGATATACAGTAATGAAGGAAATTCTCTGAAGCCACAAAACAATACCTTGTTTCTAATGTGTGAAAACTTTTTTCTGCTGCTTGTGATTTTAATTGACTGCAACCATTTCTCTTGTGTGTTGTTACAGCAAAACTACACCGTAAACAAGTATTTACAATGTAAACATCAAATCAGCACCTGAGATTAATAATAACACCAGGAACCTTTCCCCCCAGCTGCACATTACGTAAACTTCCATGTTGACGCCTGCACTCTGAGGAGCACAACACATTAGCTGGCAAGGAGTGAGCACATTATTCTGAGTAGCACCGAGTCAGATGGAAAGGATGAAATAGGAGATGGGTGTGGTCGAGACGTGTGTGACCTACAGTGTGTGTATGAAACTGTAGCAGCAGCAGCAGCAACTGGGAGAAGTGAGGAGAAGTGAAGCCTGTGGTCCAGCAGAGAGTAAATCTGAGACATAAACACAAAGTGGAAAGAGATCAATATGGAGGGTGGAGAGGAGGAGGAGGAGGAGGCTGGTAACTGCGCTGTGCGACCATCAAAGTCTGCAGCTTTCTCCTCAAACTGCCAATATCAACATCAAGCTAATTATCACTCATGAATTTGAACAAGATGTAAGAAAATAACAAGCGTAACAAAACTCTGTTTAGCATAATCCATACTGCGCCATCATGTAAACAAGCTCTGAGGTGGGCAGAGAAAAAAAAAAAAAACACTGTTGTGGTCAATATTGTTTTGACTGGAACAATACTGCGCCTGATCTTGCGAGAGGTCATAAGGAATCGATAGTAAACTATTCCTGGAGTGTGTTTACACAAAAGTCCCTGCTGGTCCAGACATGGCGACACACTCACACTTGTCCTTTTAAGGGGAATGAGGGAGAAACTTTTGTACAGGGAACAGATCATTTCAAAGGCCATGACACTGTTTTTGTTCAAGGACGTTTTATGTCTTCTTAGCTGCTGTAAGACAGAGAGAATATATAATAGTGAACCTGGGCTTCGGTTAACACCAGTGGAGGAATGTAACAAAGTAGATTTACTCAAGTACTGTACTGAAGCACAAGTTTGAAGTACTTTACTTGAGTATTCATACTACTTTGTAGGCTACTTCTGCTGCACTACATTTCAGTGGGGTGGAAATATTGTACTTTGTAATCTACTACTTATTTATTTGACAGTTTGAGTTACATTACAGATTCAGATTTATCATACAAAACATGATTATCAAATAAAATGATGCATTGTTACAGAATAATACTTAAAATTAGCTCCACCCAAACTACAACACTCAACTTTAACAGAAAAATTACATTTATTCATGAATGCATCAGTAATAACAATAATTCAGCTGTGTAATATAGGTCTATAATAACGCTAACAGAGGTATTTTTCAGAATTATTAGTACTTTTAATACTTTAAACTTCTTCTACTTCTTATTAATAATTCTACTTCATAATACATAAATTACATTTTCAATGCCGGATTTTTACTTGTTATAGCGCATTTTCATATTACAATACTGCTTGTATAAATACTTACTGCTGGTGGATTATAAACAACTTTTAAGGAGCGCACTTTTCCACGCGCAAACACGCACAGTGGCGTCATTGTGCGCAAATGTCACTATCGCGCCTGCTGCGGCCTACTCACTGCACAGTCAGAGATAACAAGAGTGAAAACTCAAGAATTCAAGCAAGATGAAGTTAAATTAAAACAAAGAGCGACCACTTCTAACAGCCGGGGAACATGTCATCATTTAAAATAAATAAATAGTCTGAGATCATTTGAAAACGACGTCATTATTTAACATGGCAGCTTGGTCCAACAGGTGGTTTGGAGGAAACTTTTAACTCCCCCCATTAACAACGGCAAACAATTGTAGTCTACATGGAATGAGGACCATTTAGTGACCGGTGTCAGAAACTATTTGGCCAAAGATCAATAATTTCATTTAACAATGGCGCATTAGCAGCGCCTTAAATTTACACTTACTTGCTTCTGGATGTTGTCCTGTCCCGAAAGTGTTTATGTTGAGCCTTCTCCCTGCCAATAAACCAATTATAATCCCATTGAAGCTGTAGCGGGGTCCTGGTCAGAGCGGAGGGTCTCCACAGCGCGAGGAGGACACGGTCCTGCACGGGGGACGAGGGAAAGGGGCTGTAGGCGCCGCGCGCTCCACGGTCATTCCCGAAAGCCAGCGACTGACCCACCCAGCCGGGTTAAAAATAAAGTGGGCGCATCCAGTACATGATCTGTGCGCGCAGGGGACGCACATTCCTGACAAGAGCTGGTGACTCTAAATGGCAGAGACACTTCTGATCTCCTGAGCACTCCCCCCCCCCCCCTCCTCCCCACCACCACCCCACCCTACTCCACTCCACTGCACCCCGCCCCGACCCTCTAATCGCACACATAACACCCACCCACCCCGCTCACCCACGGAGACCCTTTCAGAAATGTCACCTCCACTGCCGCCTGTGTGTACAGTATGTGCCATTTAGACGCAGAGCAGCGAGGTGCTGGAGACAGATACCCCAACATTACAAAGGATGTTCATCACTTAGTGAAAACACTTGTCAAATATAATGTGACGCACATTGTTAAGATAGAAACTTTTTATACTTGTTTACTTGATTTTAAGCTCGAGGAATTTCTTAAGAGCAACTGTCAGTAACTTAATATGAGAGCAAAAACACCTCTGCTATCAATAAATTGACACTTGTCTAAAAGCAAGTCTTCCATTAAGATGATTTAGGTTAGAAACAACAGGAGGGTCATTTTTTAAAAATACTATAATAAAGTAATAAGATTTTAAATCCCTAACAGATTCAGTAAGAAACAGTTTATATTCTCTATTATTTCAGTTTCTAGAGGTTTTGCAGCAAGATGGAACTTACAGTATATCATCAGTATGTGTCCAATAAACATTTTTAGAAGTTAAATTAAGTGAAGTTAGATTCTGTTTTGAAGTCTTGGACCAATAAAAACAAAATGTTACTAAACTTAAAATTTTACTCATACTTGACATTTTTCAATATCTGACATGACGTCTGGTTTTTGGTACCAATAAAAGAAAAGGGTTATTATAGATTCCCTCAGTCTATGTTTAGGATATAAATACTCAGAATAATATTTTGTCTGATATGGTTTCTCCACCAAAAAAAGTTCAATTATCTAGTTAAAAGTGACATTAATTATTTGAATTATTGTTCAAAGCTAAATATATTTCTTAAAAACTTGTCTGGAGAGGAATTCAATTTCAAGGTGAGCACAGAGAAATGTTCCCTTTTCAGCAGGTGGATGTGAAAACAGCCTTCTAGTGTCAAACTCTGCATATACCTCATTCTGCACAGTGAAAAATGAAATTAATTATAATCAGCAAATTCTGATTAAAATCACAATCTACTGTTGACAAGTTAGATAATGACTTGGTAAGTCTTGTAAGAGGCCTTCACATAAAACATTGATAAACAAATACAAAAATGAGAAAACGACAGCTCATTTAAAAATACGTATTGTATTCATGGCCAAACACATGGCCACATTACATCTTATTAGCGACAGGAAGCAGGGTGTTTATAACAAAATACATTTACAATACATTGTACAAACATAAATAACAATGCTTTTTCACACAATGAAAAACACTTTATAATATATAGATGTACATTTAAAAAAAAAAGAAATCATTACAAAAAAAAGTTGTGACTGCGTTCCTTCACTCTGCGTCTTCAGTATTTTTGTTCCTTTCTCTTTGGTTCCCCCGGCAACGTCTTCAGTCACCACACTGAGCGCTGCAGCTGCAGTGCCAAAAAAGTCCTGAACCTTCAAACTACTGTAAATAATATGGCTTCATATCTGGATACAGCCGACGCAGCTTTGACTGAGAGCAGTCCTGTCTTTGATCAGCTTCTGCATAGTTTCAACACTGTACAAACTAAAAAAATCACCTTTTTTTAATATCAATGCATTAACAGTTTTTTGTGCAAGCAGCTGTAAACAGCATCATGCTTTGCTCGTATAAAAAAAAACAATCACAACTATAAAACACATTCAACAGCATTTCAAAAAGAGGGCAGGAGGAACAAAATAAATACTAGAAACTTCATAAAGTTGGTGAGAACAAAAGCCCTTAAAACCCAGCTTTTGCAGATTTGGGGTACCATATAGTACTACTGGGAAAAAAAATGGAGGTCAGGGGTCTGGATCAGCTACAGAGCATCTTCCCTGGAGCTTGGTTGGTATCTTCAGTATCTTACTCAACATCACTTCAGCAGGCCAAATGCTTCCTGAACCGACGACCTTTGATTGAAAGTTGATCAGCCTACAAGCTCTTAAGACTTGTTATATCCAAAAAGTTCCCAACCTTCCGACTCTTTCTCTCCATGTTTATGTTACAAAACATGTTTTTGGACTACATTTTATGCAGAGAGAGTTAAAATTAGCAGAGCCTGCACTGATAAACACAGTAACTCTGAATTCTTAGCATTCCTTCAATACACCACCTCTACTATCCAACACATAGCTTACATACCTTTGTCCTTTTTTTGCTACTGCGGAAGGACATTTGAAATACATTTTCAATTAAGGTCATTAAGTGGTTAAGATTTGCAGTTCCCAGGTAAATAAGTAGGACAATTCAGGTGTCACGTGGTACATCCTCACTACTACTAACATCCGCTTGCTAAAATGCTCACTATGACGATGCTAACTTGCTGATGTTAAGCAGGTATAAAATGTACAATATCCATAAGCTTAGCGTAACATGTTAGCATGTGAACATTTGCTATATAAATTAAAAGTATCGGACAAATGGAAATTTAGAAGAAGTCTGGATATCAGTAGAAAAGAAACTCACATGCGTTTCAAACACTTTCCCTAGAAAGTGAGCCTCAATCTTACAGCTTTCATTTTACTGTCATATCTGTCAAATCCCGTCATCGTCGAGCCAACGGGGTTAAAACAAAGCATTTAAGTTTTTGCAAAAACTGACTGTTCCGGGGATCTGGCACAGAGTGATGCTGCCTTCTGTATATGGTTTAAATCTCAGCTGTATTGACATGTTCTTGTCACTATAAAACTGGCTACATCTATTATACACAGACAGAAAAGACTGGAGAGGAACACTTGCATAGAAAACATACATAACGTCTAATTAGTGGTATTTCTTTTGAGTGTTATCTTGCTATGCCTCGTTGTCTCTAACATATTTAGCTGTCCAAGTTAGCAAATGGTAGAAATCAGAAGACACCATGTTGCTAACAGGTATTAAGGGAGATAAATAGCTGGTAATTATCAGATTATGAAATATTTATTAAGATATTTCATCATATTGTTGAAAAGATCAAGTTGGGGATCTTGATAACGGGTCATGGCAAGTCATTCCCTTAGACTTCTAACTAATCTTTGGTATAATAGGAGTATGATTGTTAAAAGCATTCACATACACGTACAAAAATACAGTTTCAATATTTTTTTTTTTTAAATACCTTCATACAAAAAAAAAAAAGCTGCTTCAACTTTGTAACTGGAAATCGAGATAACAGTGCTCTTAAAATAGAAAAAGTCAAGTAAAAAATTTTTTAGGTGCAAATTCAAAAAGACAGACTAACTCCACGGTGGAGACAGTTAAGTCTAAGTGCTCACTGCTGATGCGTCTTCGTGTGTGTGTGTCTGCGGATTTACGAAGCGAGGAAAATGTCAAGATCGGCGATGACAGCTGCTTGTCTCCTGGCAACAGTGTTCAAGAGTCGGTGAGGAAAAGATGGAGATCCGAGATCAACCTGGAAAAGATGACGACAGTTAATTCACAAAATAACAAGGCAAAGACCGGCATGTCAACTATGACTCTGTATAGTTGTCATATCTCACCTGCAGAAGGTAGACGACCCTGGTGACTTCCTGTCCACTTCGTCTGACCGGCTGCAGGATCCAGCAACTGGGCATCATCTCCCCTCGGACGGCATCAACACTGGGACGAGGCAGAGACTCCTCGAACACAGACTGCATTGCCAACACGCTCAGGCCACCCTGGGGCAGAGAGAGAGAGAGAGAGAGAGAGAAAAAAAAAACATCAATAAAACAGGCAGTGCAGCCTTTTGATCAGCCGAGAGGCAACTGTTCACTGACACTGATAACCAACAGCTGACTTGCTTTCTTCCACACCCACTGCCCCTGGGTCAGCGTTGTTTACGCTCCCTGTCGTATCTGTGAGGCAGTGCTGAACAGCATGACGAGTTCCTAAATACCTGTTCGCATGTTCTACATTTTGTGGATGAAAAACTCAATGCTGCGCCGCTTGCTCTTAAATTGGTTGTAATTACAAGAGGCAGCACTGTCCTCTCCTGATTTCACGCTACACTAATATGACAGTAAATGGAATTTTCTCCTTCAAACTACATTGCGATTTTGTGTTTGGCTATGCTGCGAATGCTCAATGAACCCTGTACAAGGGCAACTAGCAGTAATCATCAGGACCGGCTGGTTGATTTTGCAGCTGTGCTTACCTGTTTTGATTCGGTGCTAATGCAGCAGAAGTCCCGCGGCTGGCTGAGGTGGCAGGTGGACGGATCTGTTAATATGTAGACTAAACAGAAATACAGAGAGAGAGAGAGAGAATGCGTCAGATGGACAAATATAGTTGATAAAAACTTGTAAATAAAAGGAAAATATGGAAGAACTGAAGCACTGGAACAGAACAATAGTGCTTAAGAAGCTTAGAATGCAGTTTATCTTTCAGTTGCCAGTAAAAAGAGCAAAATTTGATGTATTTGTAACATGATATAATAATAATAATAATAATAATAATAATAATAAAAATCCTATATCAGTGTGAACACAAAATCAAATAGTCAAAATATAACTTTGGTGAGAATAAGAAACATTTGAACAAAGCAGAACATATGAAGATGTACTGTAGGTATTAAATCTAACATACTGCAGGTGTGAGAATGGAGTTGGTCATGCAATACAAGAAGCTTGTCAGTGATGAATGTGACTGTACTGTGCTGTACTATAGATAAGTAATGGATGCAGATGCATAATTTGAAACACATACATTTGCGAGGGTCGGTAAATGCCTTGCAAAAATATAAATAATTTTGCAGAAAAGACAAAAATTATCAACATTTTCTATATTTATATTTTGCAAAAATGCATGTTTTTTGCAAGGTAAACTCTCTTATCTGTATCTCATGAACTAGTATTATCAGAGTAGCTGATTTAATGATAAATATCTACTACGGATTGACTATAAGCATCATTTGGGATTTAAGAAAGTTTGCTTCAAACATGTATTATATGTGACGGAGAATATAGACTAGGCAGGGACGTTAGCTCACCCAGCTGAGTGCTGTCATCTAGTGGTCGTGTCCAGACAGAACGGACTGACTGATTGTACATGTGGCTCTTGGACAGCTGGCAGATAAGGCTCCACAGGCTGTCAAGGGGTCTGTCCAGCTCCCCGGCCCCCATGAAACCATGGACAGACAGGCTGGAAGAGGGCTTATAGTAAGCCTGGATGCCTCGTTCTTCTCCCTGGTATCTGAATAAACATGGACTTAATATATTAGCACATGAATGAGCCGCTTAATCTCATCTAAGAGAGATTAAGCTTGGAGAGAAATCCTGAGAAAGTAGATCCCGTGGTTGGCGATAGTCTCAAGGACAGATCGTGTTTGGATGAGTTTAATAAGGGGAAATGATTAAACTCACTTCCAGCCTGCTGTGGCCTTGCCCGTCATCAGGTTGCTCAAATCCCCAGAGGAAGCAAGTCGCACCTAAGGTGAAAGAAATTTACAATTTGATACAAATGTCTGAAAGTTTAGATTACAAACATGGATAATCGTTGTACAGTCGATGATTACAAGTGCAGTCCAAAGACGTCTTTTCTCACACTTAAAGTTTTTTTTAGAATTAATTCTGAATTGTGTGTCACCTCAGCTAGAGCTCGGCCGAGGAGACTGGATGTGATATCCTGATAAGTTGTGGATATGGAAGAGGAGGAGCCGAAGGAGGCGGTGCGCCGTCGAGTACACGTTGGGGGTGATGGAGATGAGGTCATCACCGGCTCAAATCCGGTGACAGAAGGCTCGAAGCGGACATCTAATAAAACACAAGGAAGTTAACATGGAATTTAGATACAGGGAACCACGTAGAAGCTATTTTCAAAGTTATCTGGAATCATATCTCTTAGTTTCTAATGTCAAAATGAAACCTTTCACTGAACCCAAATAGGTATTTATGCTGAGATGGTATATGGACATTGAAATATTTAACATACTCCTGATGGCTGTTTTGCCAAAGTCTGTTTGTGAAACAAAGTTCAGTCCTTACCCTGGGCAGACAGCCAGGCACCCTGTGTCTTCACACTTTGAGGACCACATATAGGAGGACGTGTCCTGACCTTCAGCCCTTCATCCTGGAACCCTGTAGTCTAAACCAAAACAGTGACATCAATACAGTTAGCCTGTGTGTTGCTCAAAAAGTAAAATCACAACAAATACATGGAGATTTTATCTTTTTGTGAGGTATTTATTGAGTCTAATAGATCTGGAATCGGATCCAGTCATCTTGAATTTCAGTGTATTTATTCTTTATCAATTACTCAAATCCTCTGTAATGTGTAACATCAGTGCACCAACCTGTCCAGTAAGAACTGGTCTGCTGCAATGTGAAAGCTGGACAGTGTTGCCGCTGTTGTACCCAGACGTTGGTCCAGAGGAAAGGCTCAGGCTGGATCCTGTGCACAAGGTGCTGTTGCTGATTCTTGTCCGATGTCTCAGGTCATCCTGTCACACACATAAATGGAGATATCAGGGAGAGTATATGCATTACTGTATAATGTTACAAATAAAACTGTAAGTTCTTAAAAATCTACAAACAAAATATTTTATTAACCGTTCATATTTAATGTTTACATCAATAAACCTATGACAATTTGTGTTTGCAGTTAACTGTTGAGGTTTATTTTAGCCTAATCTAGTAGCAAGTGAGCTGGACAAACTGAAAAATGAAATACTTATATCAAAAATCCCATCCTTTCTATCTGGTGCCTCAAGCAAATTGACTCATGATGATGTCTGATGTCTTTATTGTTGTTTTTGTGACTTATGACAAATCAATTACGTCACTGCAATGACAAACAAACTGACTTTAACTTCCTGAGACAGGGCCTGCTGCTGAAGCCTCCTCTTCTCCTGCTCAGTCCTTTCTCGCAGTCGTTCCCTTGCCTTTGCGATCTCTGTCCTGGCTTCCTCCCGGGCACGGCCATAGTCACGCAACAGCTGCTCAATATCAGACGGGCACTGCCCCTCTCCTCTTGGAGGGTCTGGTATTCTGTCAAATAGATAATTGGGTGAGATCTCAGTCAAGAAATGCAAAACAGCAGCTGCATTTAAACAAATATAATACACATGTTACAGAAGTTTTTCTGATTAATATCTTATGTTGGCATTTTCCATAGAAACCTGAAAAGATTTATGTATTCAATTTAAGACTACTATGACCACATTGTTGTGAAATAGTGAAAGACCCAGTGTCTTACCTGGTGCTGTCTATCACCTCTTGACGCAGCTGTTGCAGATAATCCTTACGCCGACTGGGCGTGGCGACAGAAACCTTGGAGGAGGAAACGGCCTCTTGAGGAGAGGAGCGAGGATGTTTGCTGGGACTCAAACTACGAGCTCTCCGGTAAGTCTGGAGACGCTCCTCCCTCTGCTGCCTCAAACCCTCAATACTCCTGCGATGTCTAAGAGGAAAAGACCACAATAGCAGAAATACAATTAAACCAATAAGGTCAAAGAAGAGGCTTTTAGCACATTTTTACAAAACATTCATCATTATTCCAAGATGGGTGCAGTGGCTACAAATAAACAAATAAAGTTCTTCACACACTGAACCAGATTTTATAAAAATATCTTAGAACACAGTTTGGCAGGAAATATTTACTTAATATTTATCAGTTTTAGGGCTGGACATCCCACTTCAACACCTTTTTACTACCAACCGAAATGTGTCTAAAATACTATCAAAAACAGTAAGGTATTGAAAGCTACATAGAATGTGTGGTTATATATTTAGTCTTGTTTACTAACTCTTTGATTAGTTATTTCCTGATGTAAATCAGGAAACTGGCAATTTTAGGAAGTTTCCTTGTTTAGGCAAAACTCTTGTATAGATGCTTGTATTGTGTTATCCAAACAAAAACCCCAAAAAGTTGTATAATATTAAAATTAAAGAGTATTTGAGTCATGTGTATCTTTACCTGTCATACAGCTGCTGATTGGTAGGAGCAGAGGTCGGTGGCTCCGGCTCCTCTCTGGACCTCGGGGACAGCATCTTTAACAGAGTGTCTGTCTCTCCCAGGCCGTAATGGAGCTTGGCCTCTGTCAGCTCCACAGTCAGCGGTGTGGGGTTCATGCTGAGGTTGACTGTAGCCATCACCTGCTCTCTCTCCTGTCGCAGCCTCTCTATCTCTCTCGCCCTTCTGTCGCTCTGCGCCATAGACTCCGCATTTGAGCCGTAACTCTCCATCTCGCCCCATTCGGCACAGTTTCTGCTCTCCTTATGGTCGTTTTTAAAACTTGTGTCCAGTTTGTTGGGGAGACTCCAGCGCTTTGATTGTTGATGGTTAATGCCTGACCAGTTAGTGAATTTATTGTGCATAGGCAGGTCCTCAGGGACTCTCTCGTGTTCTGGACACATGGACATGCTGGTGACGGGTGTAATGTTCACGAGGATATCTGTGTTGCACTCACTGGGTGCTAGCGACACCATGTCGTCCTCTTGAAGTAGAACAGTCCTGTCGCTGTTTGGGGAAGGATTGTAGGCGTCGACACAAAAATCTACAGAATCCACTGCAGGTCTTGGTTGGGTTGTGTAGTTTGGTGTTTTGCTATGTCTAGATTTAGCCAGCTGTTCGTGCACACCAGTCTGTTTTAATATGGGAGAGATATGGTTCTGCATGGGTAAACCATCAGTAGAAGTCTTGACAGGACTTGGAGGACAGGTCATCTGCCATTTGGGACTGGGCTGGGTGTTGCTCTTGTCTTTATAGGCAATATTTCTCCTGTCAGTGTCTGTATATCTATCCAGTGATGAACTCAGGCTTGCAGAGCACTTATCGGAGCCTTTGGGGCTAGAGCAACTCATTTCACTCACTTTCTCGAGTGATACAGATTCTGATTTTCTCGAGGAAACATCACAATCCTGTCTGGGCATTTGATCATCTTCTGAAATAGATGTGCATGCTGACTGTATGCTAGAAGGCACAATAAGGCTTTCTTCCTCTGAAGCATGGTTTGTATTCCCATCTTGATATTTTGGAGGACAAAGTGTGGAGTGTTTTCCTCTCTGATTCATATGTAATCTCATTCCCACAGTGAGAATGGGAGACGATGCACGATCTGTGTATGTAGCCTCTTTCTTTGAACGAGGTGATGGATCACCTCTTTTAGAAGGGCTGTGATTTTCTTGGTGGCTGTTTCTTGCTGATCTGGGGGTGATTTCAGAGACTGCAACACTTTTGTGGAACAGTGCCTCAGGCGTGCTTTGCTTTGGGCCTCTTGAAGAAGCAGATCTTACACGTCTTCGACCTTCAGCTGCAGTCTTCATAGGTGGTGTTTTGACGGGGGCGTTCTCTGATTGTATAGTAGACCTTTTTCCTGCAGAAGAGGTGTTAAACCTCAGGTCAGGCATGCTCTGCATCTTTTCCTGTGTGTTAGCTTTATTTTTCACCACACAGTGAACATCCTTGTCTTTCGACACACTAACAACCTCAGAACCAATCACTTTGACAATCACATTGACCTCATGAGCTTTGGACCTTTCAGTAGATGTTTGATGCTTTGCGATTTCCTTCATTGCTGGTGTTAAAGGCCTTTCTGTCTGGATCCCAACATCTACTGCTGTTTGAGTTGAGCAGTCTCTCTTGGTGCTGTCTTTACTCTCACTATAGGAGATGCTGATATTTGACAAGTTGACGCTCTTTTGCGGACTGGACTTGAGGGCTTCACCTGTTCTCATTCCCTGGACGTCCTCCAGCAGGTCTGAAGTGCTGTCGATCAACTTTGAGAGTTGGACTGACATGCTTTCCATACTGGCCCACGTTGGAGATTCTTTAATGTCCACTTTGTTTTTCTGTGTTGCAGGTACATCAGTGTTGCTCCTTTTGTGCCGCTCTTTCCTCTTTAAAGCACTACTACTGTTATTAGCATTAACCAGCATTGTCTGAAGGCTACGCTCAGTTTGAGTGCCATGTTCACATGTCTTCCTTCTTTGGGCCTGGGTTTGGGCTTTGGGCGCCTGAGACTCTTGCTCAGATGAGTAAACAAACATGATTTCATCCACGTGACTGGAGTTGTTACTAAAACCGCTGGGAACATCGTTGTTTGAAGAACTACTGTTCATTGTCAGATTGGCTGGGTGATTGTGAATATCAATGGATGTCTGTTGACGTGGCGTAAGCTGAGATGTTTTGTTGACTTGTTCTTTATAATCCTCCATGCTGCTGAGTGTACTGGAGAGCCCCTTGTTGGTGGCGTAAGTGCTGAGATGGGAGTTGAAAGGAGAGTTCTGCCCATTCAAACCATTGTCAACACTACAGCATCTTGTTATGCGTTTTTCAGTGCTGTTTAAAAGGGGAGATTTACAGGAAAGGTCAGCAGCACTTCCAAATGCTGGGTTTTTATAAACGTGTTGGTCTGAGTCCTCGTCTTGCCACTGGTGAACAAAAGGGTTGATGTCACTAGAGGCAAAATGCATGGGGGAGTCCTGCGACTTCAGTGTATGTTGTGGTTCGCTTTTCTTTGCAAAGGGAATGATTTTTTCTACAGGGGGTAAAGAATGTCTTTTTTGGCAATAATTTCTACTAAATTGAACCTCATTTTTAGAAGAACAAGTCTTCACTTTACATTTTCTCATTGACCCTGTAGCAGAAATATCTGCATCATTGCTTCTAGGCTGTCTGACTTCTAGTTTGCAAGTACTCTCAGATCCGAGCTTTCCCCGTGTAGATGAGAGTCTGCTGTGATGTACTCTGGAGGTTATGTCATCCTCTTCATCTGATGAAGACTTAAGAGAAGAGTCAGAGGAAGAGGTGGGATGAGTCTGGATCTTAGACCTTCTGAGCCTTTTAGACTTGGCCTTTTTTGATATAAGAGCAGAATTACCCTGTGTGCCGGTAGATGTGTTTATCTTGCCCTCTTGCGGCCTTACAGACCCAAAGCAACTTGTATTTTTGACGCCATTTCCCTGTGGCATTTCGTGTCGGGGCTGTGTAGAACCAGAAATACTTGTTTCATATTTAGACTCTGCCAAGCTCTCTGGCAGCTGCACTTCAGACTGGGTCAATATCTCTTTGTCATTTTTCATTACATCATCACCTTTGCTGTGGGTTTGAGCATCTTTATCAAATCTGCACTGTGAATGTGGCATATTTTGACATTTGTTTTTGTAATTCATATTGACGACAAAAGTCTGAGCCAAGTTATTTGAATGGGTTTGTGGATTGCTGAACTGATCCTGTGCTCGGATAGAAGGTTTACCTCCTAGCGTGGTGTCTGTTTCACTGTCATCATGGCCAGGCTGCTTCTCGTAAGTGGATGTATTCTGGTCGCTGTAATGGTTCTGTGGTCTGAATTGACTGACTGCTCCATCACAGAACTTTTTCACAGCCCCCAACATGTGAGGGCTATTTTGGATATGCTGTTTGACTGCCCTTGGTGCGTTTTGTTTGCATGAGTGACAGTCCTCATCTTCAACACTGGATGCGTCTTTCATACTGACATCCTTTACATATTTACAGCAAAGGTTCACCTTTGTGCCACCAGTGGTGTCAGGTGTTGCAAGGGATATTTGGGGAAGTTGTGGGCAATCAGAATTCAAAGCAGGGGCTTCAGAGCAGCTCTGCTGGTCCACTCTTTTTGAACAAATATCACTGACGGTAGGATTAAGATGAGAATTTTCTTTTTGTTGACCTGTGTCATCTTTCTCCACAGCATTTCCTTGAGAATCAATACATGTTCTTGCTGAGGTGAAATCACTCACTGAGGACAAACTCGTTGGTTGCAAAGTTGGGTTGCCAGGCTCCTCAGACTCTCCATGGCCATTCAGTGTCAGATTCAATTTAATATTTTTGGTTTCTGCGGAGGAGTTTTGAAAAACACAATGATCATGTACCAGCTTTTTTGATGTGCCATCAGAATAGCTCTGAGCATGGTCAATCTTTTGTGTTATTTCAGTAGACTTAAGAGTGTCGTCGTCATTGTTAGTGCCCAGTTCAGCTGGTATATCTGATGCCAGGTGCTCACTTTTGTCCACTGTAATTTTGCATGTCATTCTGTCCAATGAATCTCCACCGAGGTTTGTCACTTCTTTCACCTGATCACTTCTCTCACCTCTCTGCTGTTTTTCTCTCCATTGATGTTCATCACTTTTATAGTCGAAATGACATGTAGATGATGACAAAGCATTCAGACTCTGACTCCTATTCCTGTCACAGTTGCTGCCAGTCAATGACAGTTTCATGTGCTCTTTCACAACTTCTGAGATTCTCAGGTCAATGGCACTACAAATTGCCTCTGACTGACATACATGTTTTCTATTTTCTTGATGTTTTCCCATTTTATCAATTTGGGATTTGTCCTCTTTTGATACTGCAACAACTTCTTTTATTGTTACATCACCTTTTTCAACTACTTTCTTCTCTCCCACAGAATTACCAGTATGAGAACTTTTGTCACCACTTTTAAACCCACATTCATAGTCCTCAAAGATCTTACAAATCTGTCCAAGTTTCCTGGACACAGGATCAGAGACTGGCAACACCACTGAAGCCACTGTATCTTGTCTAACGCTGCCATCAGCATGAGCAGAATCAAATCCAGGGCTGTCAGTTTCCACAGGAGATTGTTCTCCTTTAGAGTCACTGGTGTTGTTATTGTCATCAAGCCAAATATCATCCTGGCTGCCAACTGGTATAGAGCAGAAAGTCACCGACTCTCTGCTGTTGCTCCTTTTTGGAATTTTCAGGCTGCCCATGAAAGCATCCTGCTTGTCTTTGTTCCTCTTCCTGGAATTTTTACAAGCTGATTTAACAACTTCCTGCTGTAGTGCAACATACTGCTCAGTGCCTTTGGCTTCAACCTCATCTACTGTTTCATCCCTTGTGAGGGATACATCTTTGGTAAAATCATATTGGTGTATATCTTTCAACGTTTCTGTTGCACCATCTAGATTGCATAGTACATCATCTTCAGTGGACGATTTTAAGGCACTTGCAGTGTCAAACATCTTGTTCAATACTTGACCTTGCTTTGTAGGATTTGTAGAGAAATGCTTTTTTGTTTGACAACCTGAGGTGCACATTTCAGTGTCAGAGGACATCATAACATCAGCAGAAACCATATCAGGTCCATCAGTAAACACCTGAAGCAATTTTGATGCTAGTTGTGTGGCGTGGGGTATCTCATTGGGTGACACACAAGCAATTCGATCTGAGGTGGGCAAAGATGGTGGACTTCTGTTGCTGTTGTCATCTGGAGTAGCTGTAAAAGCCTCTTGCATACTTTCTGATTGCTCTAAATCTTTCAGATTCTGTGACATCGAAGCATCATCTGGTGTTGTTAGACTCCGAGAGTCTTGAGTCTGCACTGTTATATTTACACCTTCAGAGTTGGTGGATGTTGAGCTTCTAGATCCGCTCTGTCTGTCTGAGTCTGAGAGGTTCATACTGGTTGGGCTGGGGCTGCTACTGCTGCTTTCTACACCTCTGAACATCATTTCTCTTTGGAAAGGTAGAGAATCCCTGTGAATCCTGGGACTGTCTGCTGCATCGGTAGAGGACCAGGCATCGGTGAGAGGCAACATGCTTTCTGAATCCCTCACACTACAGCTGCTCAGGGAACGGGGGCTACATGTTGAAGTGGTTTGCATGTTACCAAAGTCCTCAATCAATTTGTGAACGGTGTCTCTGCCTCTACAATCTGCTGCTAAGGGGTTTTGAGAAAGAGGCTTCCTTGTAGCACCAATATCCCCTCTATGTCTTGTTTTTGGGGAGCCTTGCTGGCTCCAGTACGCCTCGGCTGGGATCACCTGAGGTTTCCGACAGCTATCCCGTTCTAAATTGATCTCTTGTGTCTTGTTGTGCACCGTGGATGAATGGGAGGCATCTGTCACCAGTGAGTAAGTTGGAACCACTGTTTGGCTAAGTCTTCTCACTATAGAGTGTTTTTCACAGCTCCCCACAGCCAAGGAGTCTTTAGACATCTCACTGTCTTCGCTCTCTGCCTCACTCTGAGCTGCTTCCTCATGTCTCAGCTGCTCTGCTAGGGCTGTTGCATAAGCAGAGGACAGAGAATCAAGAGAGAAAAGGCTCTCGCAGTCTGACGCTCCTTCATCCCTCTCTACTTCTGCTTCCCTATCATCTTCCTCCCATCTGACCAATTCCTGCTGCCTCTCCACCCATCTGCCAGTCTTGTTCATCAGGGTCTCTGTACTATGCCACCTCCTCTGTCTAATGTTCTCAAACAAAGTCCTTTGGTCAAGCTCCTCGCACGACACAGCAGCTTTAATGGTACATTTACTTCTGCTCGTCTTGGTATCTTTGAAGTTCCTGTCTCTTCTTTGTCTCCAGTGAAATTTGCTTGCTATCCTCCCCATAGCTTTGGGGCCTCGTCCTCCATTTGCACCTGACGGTGGTTTTCTGAACACTTTTGACAGAGCTGTTTTTAACCTGGGCCCCACAGAGCGAGAAAAAGATTTCCTGATGGTTTCCAGTCTGTTGTCATTAGCATGGGCTGGGGTTTTTACATTCATACAAGGGACAATCTCAGAACAGGGTTTGTCTGTTGTGGATCCTTGCATATTTTCTTTGCTGACTGGCTGCACAGTAGAACTAAGTGGTGACTTCAGAGTAATTGGTGAATTCTGATCTGATCTCTTCTTAAAAGACAGGTCTCGGTTCGGCAGCAGAGGTTTTCTTTCTGGACGTTCCCTGCAGGGCTGAGCTTGGGGAGCCTCCTTCGTGGTTTGTCTGATGTTTTCAGAGGAGCCGACTCTGCTCTGGCAGGCTCGACTTTGTCCTGAGAAGAGAGTGCCGGAACAACTCTGGGTCCTTTCCCGAGGAAGGCACTCATCCGAAACCCACCTCCTGCTGCCTATGGAATCAGACGGTATGGACGAATTGGAAGCCAGCTCTGTGGATCTGTTTCTCTTCAGGAAGTGTCTGTTGATAGGAAAAAAAATAAACTTCAATTTAAAAAAAAATTATTTATGATCTACATGAATATAGGAGGTATAAGCAAACATAACTGATATATACATTTTCTCTGTGGGTAGATTTCCTGATCTAACTACCACTGAGGTAATTTGAACTGTACTAGAACTCCATGTGCTTACCTGAAGATAGGGGTGTGCTGTGGGTAGAGCCGGGACAGAAGATCTGCTGAGAATGAATGTCTACGAGAAACAAATGGTCGTCCTCTGAGCTTCTGGGGGGACCCCAGCTCGGGAGACTCAGGGCTGTCTGGTCCGGGAGGCAAGGACTTTTCTAGCTGCTGCAATTCTCTCTTAGCTTCCAAAAGATGCCGCTTGCGGGCGATTCTCTCCAGCTGGTAGTGCAGTCTTTTCCGACGGATGCGGCTCTCAGCACGGCAGAGGGCGTGATGCTTTAGTAACTCCTCCTGTACCGCCTTTTTCCTGGCCCTTACCACGTGGGACGGACGATTCACTGTTAGACCTTCCTGATCCTCAGATGCCTGACTTGTTAGCCGCTCCAGGAGGGGTGCAGGGACAAGGTCTGTTTGAATTCCAAGCTCTTGGGTGACTCTATGTTCTACTGCTGACAGACGCCGTTTCTCCTGCAAAATCCACTGCTGGACTGTTGGATAAAGATTCACAAAAAGTCGAAGTCAGGAGTGAGTGGAAATCTTTTACAACCATAGTGCCCAGCATTTATCAATATACGAATTTGCTTAAAATAATCTAGAATTTTGGCTTTGATTTTGAAAGTAAGTTTGTATTTATGTGAGAAATAACACAATAATAACCTTTATCAAAATGTGAGAGTGTGGAAAGAGTACTTACTCTCACTGTGCTGCTGTCGGAGATGGGCCTGCTCCCTCTCCAGTTCTCTCTCAGCCCGTCTTTGCTCAGAGTGAATCTCCTGTCGCAAACTCTCCACGTAGCGCTGCTGCTCCTCCACACGCTGCCTAGCAGTAGGCTCCTCACTGGGGGAGAGACTGGCTCCCAGCTGCCCTTGGAGCTCCACTTGTTTGTCACTTTAAAAGAGGCACACAGAGTCACAGTGAAACACAGACTAAGAAACTGTGATGGAAAGACAAAAAAAAAAAAACATCCAGGAAAAGTAAAGAAATTTTTATTTTACCTTGCCTAATTTAGTAGTTTGGTGGTAGTGTAGCAGGGTCAAAGTAAAAGGTTCTGTTGGTTTTTAGTTTAGCATCTCAACAGTAACCAAGCAACAACTGGGAATGTTCACAAGGGTGGGGGCTAATGGAAACACATGCCATCTCCACCAACTGGAGGGAGACATGCATGACATTTCTACAGCATGTACACTGATGTAAGACTTGTACCTCTAAATAAATATACAGGCTGTAAGTTGGCAGAAGATCACTGTGTACATCAAACACATACATACTGATGAATATTGTCCTGAAAAGATTGTTGTTTTGTTCTGGTCATTTATTTTTTTGGGGTAGTATTTACCTGTGGTCAGGGGCCAGGGGGCAAAGGTCGATGTAGGTGCAGGGCATGCCACCTTCGCTGGCCTGAGAACAGTAGAGATCCACTTTAAAATTTGCCAGAAATAAAAAAATAAACAATCGCCACTATCGCTATTCTCTGAAGAGATAAAGAAAATTTTGTGCCTGCAGCATCCCAATCATCTAGTTGACATCAATATTATCTTGATTGCGATCATAACCGACGGCATCATTTTTATTTTCAGCTGAGCAGCACCTACCCGTCTGCGCTCACGGAGGACAGCTGCCTCTGCTGGGTGGTTGAAGCGGAACTTATGCACTCCTCCTAAGGTGATCACTGTTCCTAGAGACAGAGAGACATATCCTTTGTTACACGCTGTGCTCATTGTGTAGCGATGTAAGCTAAGGGCAGGAAGTGTGTGTGTGTGTGTTGCAGTGTGGGGCAGAGTGTATGTGAGTGTGTGTCAATGTTCTCAGGATGACTCGGTGTATCTAAGGTTTAACATTGACCTATATGTGATGTTGAACCTATCTATGCATCTTTAAGTGTGCATATGTAATTGTACATTAACCTATATGTGACATCCAGCACATAGCCACAGTCACACAGTAGGCCTTAATGCTCACAAGTACCGTCCCTGCGGTGAGCTTTCATAAGGTTGAAAATGACAGCAATTCTCTCAGGATACCAACACTACATTTATTATTTATTCTCATTAAAATACAAGTTATAGGCCTTCACACACACACACAAGGCTCATATCACAAATTAAAACATGAAACATTTTGCTTTTTACTTTCATTACAAAATATCCAATCTGTGTCACGTGTATGTAAAAACTGCAATGGAAACAAGACTGTGTAAACAAACTGATTTGTTGAGGACATGTACTGACCTTGAGCCAGTCTGCAGGGCTCAGTAACCTCCCTGTCGTTGAGCAGGCAGACGCAGCCTGGCAGCGGTCTGAGCGTTACCACACCTCCGTGGTTTTCAATCTCACAGCTGGCGTTGCCCTGCAGAACTAGAAACAGAATGCAGAAACACAATCACACACACACCGATTTAGACAGCTGTGCTGACGCAGCCTCTGTACTACTAAATATATTCAGTGCTCAATGCAGCATTTAATGAAACGCTAACGGCCCATTTTATGGCATTTCATATTTTACTATGAATTCTCATTTAAGTAAATATCACGATGAACTGTATGTATGTGTGAAAAGCTAGCTAGTAAACTTTATATTCTACTTTTGTCCATATTTAATGCTTTAATGTTTACTCTGCAATAAAACATAGCTGTGAGAGGCTCTTGAAATGGAAAACAGCTGAGAAAAAAAATATTTTTCTCTGAACTCACTGTACAGTTTGAAAATTAATATTAACAGCTGGATGGGTAAACATGGAGACCAAATGAATAAATAATACCTATTTGTGGTTCTTCAAACTGATCTTGAGGACCGATGCGGGTAACTCCTTCCTGTAACAAAAGACCAAGTTTTTAAACACGGCAGCTATTCTCAACATCCAAATAAGCAAAGACACTGAAACACACCAGGGTTTTCGCCAGAGTATTGCAAGCCTGGCAACCCGCCGGGCCTAACCATTAGGGGAATAGAGAGAGAGAGAGCGAGAGAGAGCGAGAGAGGGCAAACAGGTGTGCGATGGTGAGGCTGGCGGGCGGAGCAGAGAGTATGAAGTTAGCAGTATAGCTCTGAATGTAGCAGTGTACAGTTTAGGCTATTTATTGGTGAATAAATGCTACAACTCCTCAAGACCCGAGCCAAGTTCCCATGTCTTGCTTGCCACCCAGCTGAAGTGAAGGGGGTTAGCCCCGAAGTTAGCGACAACTTCGGCCCAGGCTCACTTAAGGTGGGCCAGCTATTCTTGTTTTAGTGACAATCTCAGCCGTTCCTCTGAGTTTTGCTCAACCCCCTCCCACTTGACCGCAGGGCCTAACAACATTTCTGGCGGAAACCCTGCACACCTTGCGCATACTGGTCATTAGTTGAATGCGCTCAAAACACAAGAGGACTACTGGATATCATGGCAGCAAATTTACACCTTGTTCTATGAAGACCTATTGTCCTTTCACTTCTAATCTTCCACTCAGTTGACAGAAAAACTATCATTTGCTTACTTTGAAGTCTTATCTAATGGGATTAAAGGCTTTCATATATGGTGTCAGGACCACATGTGCTCCCAGGTGGCCTCAGCTCTTCACATGCAGGAAACAGTGTAATTGTCAGGCCTGAGGGTATGCTTGTCATTGTCAGAATCAGGGCAGCTTAAGCTCCCCTGAGTCCTAGCCTCAGAACTAAGAACCTCTTATCCAACCAAGCTTTATACATTGCAGAAGACACACACACACACACAGACACACACACACACACAGATGGGAGATCGACAGAACAGTTGGAGGGTAAAGTGAAAAGAAAAGACAATCAAAACGCACCTTTTCTCAAGAGTTTTTCTAGCAGAACAGAGATAAATAGTAGGAAGAGGAGGGGGGAGGAAGAATCTAGTAGACAAAAAAAGATGGTTTTAGTCAAGACGGCTGACAGAATCAGTAACTTGAGAAAAGAAAAAAGTAGAGCAAATGCAAAGAATATCGGTTCGTGAGGGTTTGCATTATGTTGTTCAAGCAAATGTGTATTTTCAGTATAAGAAAATATGTGGGAATGAGTGATGCATGTCTCTGGGGATGAATATAAATCTACAAAGAGAGAAACAGATTGAAAACAGACACTTCATATCATCCATACATCTAACAGGACTTGTATAAAGATATAAACTCCAACAATTATACTAGTAATTCTCATGTCTCAACTAACATTTTTTCTAATATTAACACTAAAGACTATAATAACATCACATAAATAACATAAAGAAAAGGCCTCATTTAGTAAATAATACCAAATCTAACACTAATATCATTTATACATGGACACTATTTGCCTCCTTATGATCATACCCTGAGGTGATAGAAGACGACCCCAGTGCTGAGAACATCTCCATCGAGGGTAACCAGGTGTGGTTGGAGGGAGTTGATGAGGAAACCGGCCTGATCTCTGTTGATGTCCACACTGTACTGCTCCAGCAGCTCCTTCTTGTCTCTCCAGCTCTCTGACCAGTCCTTCGTGAGCTGCTCCACCTGAAGGGGATGCATGGATAAAGACAATGAAGGAAAGTCATGAAGAAAGGAGGATGAAACCAGAGTAGTAAAGTATCTGTTGCATCCGCTACTACTTCTCCTGCCAGTCCTACAACTACTGATACGAAGACTACTGTTACTAATAATATGACAACAGATTGTTTGTTATATTTAGATTTGTTAGACATCCATAAACACAAATATGCATAAATGTTAAACCTCTTTGATTGCAATGTTTCATCTAAATTTTCTAATTTCTTCTTAACTCGCTTCAAAGTTGCTAGGGGGGCAAGTTGTAGTAATTGTAGTTGTTTCTATTTTATTAAAACATTTTAAATGAAATATATTTCTCACCTTTAAAAAAAAGGCTTAAAAAGGTGAAAAAAATGTATGTCATTTGGGTGAACTGATCCTTTAAGAGTATATCAGGCAAACATTTTTTTTTTTTTTTTTTTTTTTTTTTAAACTGACGGTAATATTTCTGTGTTTGGATCTCATCTAAACCCTCACAATCCAAACTGGAGCTTAACCAGAGTTGCGATTTGAATCACGTTTGTCCGTACAACATATGTGATGATGAAACTGCCAGTCAAAGGATGATGCAACTTATTACATTCATGCCCCGGATTTCTTTTTTGTGAGATATCTGTCAAACTGATGAAAAATATTCAACTAAACATAAAAGCGCTCCGGCTTGCTATATCAAGGACTATCAATCAGGCAGATGAAACTATCTGTGTCGACCCTGTGTTACCTTTAGTTCGTTCTGCAGCACGATGTCAGAAAGTGTTCCATCCCTCTCGTCACTCAGGGATGGACTGGGATTACGCTGCTGTCAGTCAAGAGAGTAAAAAATCATCAGTCAACATACTGTGCAAAAGGAAAATGTCAAACGTGTTACATTGCAATACAATCTTTACCACCCAGTGGATTAAAAATGTCACAAAGACACAAATCACTGCATTAAGCCTTTGCTAGAAATCACTTTTATTCAAAGCCTTAAGAATGCTAAGAATACTATTGGGTAAACCCAGCAGGGTGTATCACCAGGAGGGTTAGTGTCATACTCTGAAGATGAAAGGTTGCCATACCATTTCAAAGCTGAGCAGCATGCTCTTCAGCCTGTCAATTTCCTCTCTCAGCTCCCTGATCAGCCGAACATTAGCATCCTGCGCAGAGATCAGAGCTCACATTAACCTGCTGAAAACATTTAGATCAAATGTTAAATGTTGCCATCAAACATAAAACAGCCACTGACCTCATTAACCCGAGGTTTGTTGACAATATTTCTGGCATGGGCAGCATAGCGAAGGGTGCTCAGGGTCTCGTTGTAGCTGTTAGCGGAGGGTGAGACCGCTGCAAAAGACACACACACACACACACACACACACAGAGAAATATAAAGAGCAGTTAGCACTAACATCACAAGAAACAACACTGGCAGTTTTATGTGTTATGCCTTATGGGAAAATACCAGTGGCTTTGCTGGCATGCTCACATTACTGCAAACCATTCTCCAAAGCATCACTATTACTTTTTAGATGAATTCCCTGCCCACTAGGCAGCCATTGATTTAATTTCAAAACAACATGAAAACCAACTTTCAAAGATAAAGTTGATAATCACACAAAACATTTAGACAACATTTTTCAGTACTTGTGGAAAACTTTGACCACAGAATTGGCTGCTTTTAAAACCACCAAATTCCTTTTAATTACTGAGCATCTTACATGCTGAAAAACAGATTTAACAAATAGCTACCTTTTAAAAACATTAATTTGTTTTTATACTCTTTTTTTATTTGCATTTCAGCATTTTCCATGGAGGGTCATTTGGTTGAGGGTCTGGATGTCCTACTCATGAATATTTGATGTTATTTGACTAAACACTATGTATTTTCACATCTCACAATATTTATATTTAAAAAACAACACAGGTTGTAGCTTTTCACAGTACACTCAGGCATTAGGAAGAAAAGCAAAGCAAATATGCTCACCGATGAAGTAACTGCTATGTCCTGAAGTAATCCTTCACATTTTCTTGAGTGCAAAATAATAATCGCCATAACTAATTTTCTTTTATGGTTAGGTTATTCACCTTATTTTGTTGTCATTATTTTATTTTTTAAAAACTTGAGGTTACAGAGGTAACCCCGGTTCTTTGATAACATGAGTCTTGTCATTGTACTGCTGTGCAAGACGAGAACACAACAAAATTAGGATGGCACTCCCAGATATGAAAACAATATTAAAACATTTTTAAAAAGGCAAAATTACTATAAAGTACAATATAATATATAATACAAAATTACTATACAAAACAGTACTCAAAGTCAAAGTTACTCAAGGTGCTATTGGTGTGCCAATAAACAACAAACAGTTACAAATTCAGCCACAAATGCACAATAGCATATTACACGATAGGGAGTTCAGTCAGTGAGGGGAGTGGTATATGTATGTATGTGTATGTGTGCGTTTGTGTGTGTTGGTGGGGGGTGGGTATCAGGCATGTTCAACAGTTTGACAGCTCTGGAGAAGAAGCGGTTTTTCAGTCTTGTGGTGTGTGCATGTATTGTCCTGTATCGCCTGCCAGAGAGGAGTAGTTTGAAGAGGTGGTGGGCAGGGTGGGATGGGTCACGGATAATGTTGGAGGGCCTACCCCGACATCGTGCCCGGTAGATGTCCTCGACTGCCAGCAGCTGTGTCCCAGTGATGTTTTAGGCCGTCTTCATGACTCTCTGTAGAGCTCTGCCCATGACAGCTGATCCGTTTTCCTAAACCCCTGTGTTTTGTCCACGTAGATGCGTAATGTGCACACTGAGCACAATGTATGTAACCACTCCTGCTCCAAGGACGGGAAAGGAGGGGGGGAGGGGCTGCTAGGTCAAAGGGGAGACACACCAAAGTAGGGTTCTCCGGTATAAAGGTCAAATTAGGCCATAGCACCACACGTTGCATCTCCTGTGGCAAACTGAAGACAGTCAGGGTGCACTGAAAATGCATGAATATCACTAACCGGCTTAGCAGACACCAGTGCCAACTAAAGAGCAGTCTTAAATGAGAGCACTTTTATATCATCCTGATCTAAAGGCTCAAAGGAGGGGTGAGAAATCATATCCAAAACAGTTAACAAATCCCATGATGGAGCAAGCTGTTTGGACAATGGTTGCAGACGGCGAGCACCCCTCTCAAAACCGCTGACAAGGGGATGTTGTCCCACAGCCTTACTATCAAAACCTACATGGCACGCTGCAATAGCAGCCAAGTAAACCTTTACTGTAGAGAAAGCTTTGCCCTTATTCAGCAAGTCTTGCAGAAAGCTGAGCATTATGGGCACTGAGCACTGGAAAGGCACCTCCTGTCCTTTAGGTCGACTGAAGTAAACCAGTCTCACAAAACGTAGCAGGGCGGCATGTGTCAGCATTATGAACATGTATGACCTAAGGTCTGTTCTGGTAAAACGCTTATGTGGCCAGTCACCCTAGAAAGTGGGTTTTCTGGTGATGACGCAAAGGGTTTTATTTTGACATTGTTTTTCAACAGTGCATATTTTCTTGTATTCATCAGTGCCCTTGGCAACATGCCTGGCTGCACTGGAGATGACTTTGATCTGTTTTGGGACACATGAGAGTGCTTGTGAGACACACAGGAAGCATGTGAACAGCTACTGCTGGTGAACAGTCTCTCTTCCTCTTTGTGGGAGCAGTGAACTGTAGGCGCCAACTTGGGCCCTGCATGCCGCATGGAGGCAACACTCTGGCGGAGCTGGCGGAGAGGAGGGGAACACCAGCGAGTTGCTACGCCCACTTATTCCTCCTTGCTCCCTGGGAGGAGGTTGAGGCTTGAGGTCCCCCCTGGAAAGGATTTCTTCGGCCTGGGCCCCTTGTTTGATGGCCTGGGCTGATTTTGTGCTGGAAGTTGAGGGGCTGGGTGTGTGGGAATCTTAAAGGCTTTGTTGCTGGCCTGATGAGTCACAGTTTGAGTGAAGGCCCAGCAAGGAGTGGAAGTAGCCTGAGTCTTTCTTGGAAGGCAAAGCTGCAGGGCTTCTCCCTCTTTCTTCTTCTCTTCACACCGCTTTTGCATGGTTGCAACAGCAGTTACAAACAGCTTGTTCGGGTCCATGCCCTCATCCAGGATGTCACGCTTTTGCTTGTCGGAAAGATCTGAGAGGTATACATGATTCAACCATTGAATGGTTGAATCATGTTTCAACCATTGAATGGTTGAATCATGTATGCTCTGATAAAGGTCTGATGGGCCGAAAGCTCAAAAATAAAGTGAATACTGCATAGATCTAAGTGTGCAGAAATCTATCTCATCAAGTTTAAATAGTAAAACAAAAAATACAAAACCAGCACACTGGTCCTTCAAAAATAACTGCTATGATACTTACTTGCAATCATAATGGTCTTGGAGTTGCCGCCTAGACTGTCTTTCAGCAGCCAGGTCAGGACTGAGTCTCTGTAGGGGATGAAGCAGTGCCTCCTCCCACCTCCTCCTCCTCCTCCTCCTCCAGAAAGGGAGCTGCTGTGGCTACCGACCGTGCTGCCATCACCCTCAGAGGCCATGCTGTTGATACTCTGGCAGCTGCTGGACATCTGGGAATTCTGGGCTGTGGAGGCAGGGGAAAGAAGGTTGAGGAATGTGTGCAGAGAATGAAATGGATGGAAAGGAATAAGAATTGCCGAAATGTAGAATGAAAAACAGGTACATAAAATCTATTTTTTTTAAATCACGCATCATCACTTGATCTCACTTACCAAGAGCAGAAATGACGATGCCCAAAGTGACAAGAGACTTGTTAATGTTGGAGCCCTCTGTTAGTCTATCCCTGCAGTAGTTGTAGTCCGCTCTCTCACTGTCAGACACAACACAATATGATTCATGTCATTAGAAATGATTAAAGATGCAAATAATGCAATGCTGAAGGAATTTAGAAAATCTCAGGGCAGTAGTCAAGATCCACTAGGGGGCAGTTTTGTCAATGACTTGGACTCAAAAATGTTGAGAAAAAGAGAGACACAACACAGGGAAAGAACAGTCTCACCTCCCCGCCAAGTCTACAAGGTTAATCTTGCTGACAGTTTCTGAAGGACGGTTATTTTCTAGTATTGCCTGTGGAGAAAAGATGATAATAATCAGACTGGAATCTGCAAATAATGATAAATGCTCCACATGAAAATGGATCCTAATCGTGTTAATTGCACGCAAGAATTCAAGGGGCGATCAAGATGAGTGTGATGGTATGTAGACTGTGATTGAAGGGCTGAGAGAGGTTATGACCTGTGTGTACTGGATAGTAAAGATGGCGTGGGATCTGCTGCTGGCGTCATGATTGTGGGTTGCTGCGGTGATGCGGTTGGCAATGCCTTCCTCCAAAAGGTCCATGGCCTGCTTGCCGTCCGAGACCACATGCTGCGAAAGGTCTGATTAGAGAGAAATAAACAGAGAAGCAAAATGCTGAGAAATCTGAGCAAACAAACAAAGAGTAGTATGTTTTTATATAAACATAGAAAGGCTTATTAATTGACTCAATCCCCCCTATGGGAAATTATGAATGCAACTTGTTGTGGGAAACTCTCTGTAAGGGTAAAAGCAGCACAGCTACATTGTTGTAGATGAACATCAGGCAAAAGTTGGACATTTGAAAAAGCCATATAATGTTACAGAATCGTCTAAAAACATAAAAAGGAATGAAGTTTAAAGATAAAGGATATAGACTTGCATTTTAAGGTTAAGGTTTTGTGTGGCTGCTATAAGAATAAAGCTACACTGATACATTGGGCAAAATTAAATGAGATATACACTATTAAGCACATTTTGTAAATATTTTGTAGAGACAGCTCTGCGAAAAAAAAAAAATCCATAAAACTGTCAGTGACACTGAAACCGATAAAACTTCAGCAAATAAGAAAAAGACGTTTTTCGCAAAGTAGTTTAACGATCAGAGAGATGGAAATGACACAAATGGGAAACATGTCTCATCAGTGCATACTCATGTTTGATGTGTAATACTTTCCAACAGCATTTACTAACAAAAAAAAATCTGTCGCAATGTTTTACTTCCAGGCATGAATCACATCAGCATAAGTAGCTGTTAAACATGTGTGCACACAGATTACCACAGAGCCTTGTGGCGCTATAACGAGTGGTTATTTATTCCATGTTTTAATTTGGTCAGTGAGTACAGCTATTTGAATTATTCCAAAAGAATAAGAGTGACAGTAAAACATTGTTGGATAGACAAGCATTGATGGAGAAGTACAACTCTGGAAGTTCAAAATGTGCTGTGTGTATGGTGAAGTGTTCTCCTTGGAACCACAAGGATATGACTTCACTTCCTCTGGTCAACTGGGATTTCTCTTGATACAGACAATGAGTGGATGTGTGGCTTTAAACATAGAGACACGGGCGGATGAGAGGGAAAGAAAGAGAGGAGGAAAGGCTGTAAGGACAGTAGGAAAAAGAAAAAAAAAAAAGAGAAAAAGTAAGACAAGCTAAAAGAGGAGACTGGATGAGAGCCAGAAAAGACAATTTTGGAGCTGATCAAAAGAGAACAAAATTCTACCACTGACCACATACCAAAGTGACTTACAAAATAAACTTACAAGACAGCATTACTCAAAATACTACAGACCATGTTACAAGTCCATAATTCCACCTAATTATGTGTCTGAGTGTGTATGACGGCTTAGAGAAATATTTAACCTGTGGTATCCGCTCTTGTCTTTGCTCTCTCAACACCGAGTGTTTGAGACAGATTCATTTACATCATGAACCACTGCAAACTATTCTCAAGTGTTAGAAATGGCGATTGGACACTTAATAAAGCTAATTTCTGCTAAAGTACCAAATCTTAACAACATGACAGTTAAATATGCAAAGTCTGCGACATAAGGTTGTTGCAAGATTATTTAAGACAGACAGAATGTACATACGTACGCAATGAGAATTTGGAGCCTCTAGTCCTCCATGTAATATTTATTTTGTAAGACAGGCAGAAAAGGGCAAAAAACAGAAATCAGTTGGTTATTGAGTTTGACATTTTGTGCAATTACACTTGGAATTGTGGGGTCATATTTGAACATCACATTTACATTGTAGTTAACGTAATTTGTTCCTTCCTACTTCTCCCGCACAGCCTTGTGCACATGTGTATGCACATGTGTCATCACATACATATGCAAATGTATATATGCATCTGTATATGATTGTCCCTGGGTGTCTATTTTATATCTTTACCATTGCTATATTTTTAAACAAATACAGTAAATTTAAAAAAAAATCACTTGGTTCCAATGTCATCCCGCGTAACCAGTTCTCACAAAAAAGGTGCCTTTCAAATTGAAAAACTGAGTTTAGCCCCTGAGAACTGTATGTCCTTCCTTTTAAAAACACTGCAATGTTAAGGTGCAGCTGAAGACTCACCTTGTACATAAGGCCCTTTCTCAGGATGCTCTCTGACTCTCAGGGAGGCTCTCTTCTTCTGTTCTCCTCCTTTCAGCAGGTCTCTCACACGCTCATTATAGATCTCCAGAAAGCTGCAGGGACAGAGGGACAGCCTCGATATAATGTCAAGATTGGATCGTTTGATTTCCATTTAATCCATACCATCACAGACCTACATACAGTCTCATTACACATTATGTAACTTGTTTTATTCTTGTCAATTCATCATCTGCATTTTACACAATATCATCTTTGTTTAAGAGTACTTTTCTGGTGTCGACTGTACTGTTGACCTTGACTGTGAACCATGTGTTTTGAACCATGTCGTAGTCATGGTTGCATGGTCTACGTTTTAGACTAGGGCTGCAACGATTGGTTGATTAACCAATTAGTAGATCAGGAGAAATAATCAGCACTATATTGATCAATTAATGGTTTCAGTCGCTTTATAAGCAAAAAAGCCTTTCTTTGGTTTCAGCTCCATAAATGTGAGGAGTTGCTGCTTTTCTTTGTCACACAGGATAGTAATACAAACGTTGTCCGGTTTGGGACTGTTGGTCAGAAAAAACAAGGAATTTGAAGATGTCGCCTTGGACTCTGATAAATTTCTCTCTGGGCAACTCTGGGCATTATCTATATTTTCTGACATTTTACAGAATAAACAATTTATCAGAAAAACAATATTAGACTGTGGGTCCAACTAAATAACCCTAGAAAGAAAAGAGTCTTTACTATGGAAATTTCACTGGGTTATAATTTTCAAATTTTAAAAAGACTACATTTTTCCATTAGAGTAAATGGCAGGGTGAAACCAGATGGCATAATTTCTGCTCTGTCAAATTAATATTACTTGCAATATGTTGCAAAAGTTAATTGACCAAATCAAATCCAGTTCATAATTTGCATTTTGTTGCATGCAGCTCTGCAGTATAATTGCTGCATAAGTGTAATTTGTATTTCAGCATCAGGAAATGGCTCAATCTCACCAATTAAAAAGGCGAAAGACACTTACACAGAGTCAGACAAGGACACAGTACCTGATCTCTACTCTGCTTGAGTTCTGCCCATCAGGAAAAGTGTCTTCAGACCTAAAGAGACCCTGTAAAAAAAAAAAAAGGAGAACTGCAATTTACTTCACACTTCTCACATCTGTTCATGTTGCCACCTGCATTAATTATAATCCACTGACGTACCTGACAGATGCGAGGAGTCAAGCCAATGGAATCCTGGCATCATACAGAAGAAAACAAAAAAACAAAACAAATTGAGGATATAGCAACATTAATTTGAAAGCTGCTATGTAGAATGTGTTGCTTTTCCTTACAGGGTGTTTACATTTGCCTATTTGCAGTCCTGAAGGGCTGAGATTGTACTTTTTGCAACATTGCCTCCATTGTGTTTGGTGACATTACCTGAGGCCTTAAAGTTCAATTAATCCGCCTCACACAATATCTAATGCCATGCAGTGATGCCAGTGCCCGCTCCACCCTTTTTCCTCACCGGTGTCCCCATCATTGTGTACGTCTTTCCAGATCCTGTTTGGCCGTAAGCAAACAGACACACGTTGTAGCCCTCGGAGGCTCCGGCCAGCACCGACACACCCAAGTCCTGGAACACCTGAGAAACATTAACACACACCCTCAATCACAAATACACAAACAAAGACAGACTAGGAGATATCTATAAGTAATTAGATGGAGCCAGACACCTGAATTTACCTCCCTATTTTTTCAAAATGTCTAGATGATTAAGCAGCTGAAAGCTTCGGGGGGCTGATAAAAGTGTTAACAATGTAAGCCAATGTCCTTGATCTGAATCGCAAGAGTCTAGATTTACACCAAGGTTTCAGGATCACAATGCTGTGGCGCCGAGCCATTGGTGGGGAGGTAATGTTGCTTCCTGCTGAGGTGTTTGGGTAAGGAGCAGGGAGGTCAGCTAATACTCTGGATAAACAACCTTGCAGAAAGTGTGTGTGTGTGTATGTGAGAAAAACAAATGTGAAAGTACAAAGACTTTCAAAAATGACTGGGTCAGGAAAATAAACCTCGACTAAAAGCGTAGTGGTGAGACGGTGGATCCGGGAGAGTCCCACTCAAAATCAATCAGCTGAGGCCTCTTGTTTTCCTTCTCCCTGCATCTGAGAGCCAGAGCCTGGGGATTATTAGCATGAGGCCAAATCACAACCACTTATTTTTATAGGTTAAACTGGTTTAAAAAAAAAAATCTGGATGGTGCATGAAATTTGTGTGTATTCACTCAACCTTTATGTTTGCAGTAATTCAACAGATCATCTTTGGTAGAGGCTGTTGTTGTGAAGTAGTGTTGCCATAATATGATTGTTGTTATTCTGTCCCCGATATCATGATTATGATAAAGATATTATCTTTAGCCAATTATGTTTTTCTATTGACACATTCCTACACTAGAATAGAAACACAAGAAGATTAATATACTGGAATAGGCAGGAAAGCTGTCTGGCTCTTCACAGTGGACTTGTGCACCAGTGGCACCAACATCAAACTGTGTACCACATCTAGAAACCAGTCGCAATCCAGTTAAACTGATTGGAAAAACTGGCACCAGGGAAGAAATATGGACCTAACTCACTTGCAGAACTGACAAACAGCCAACCAGCATATTTAAATCCTCATGTAAAAGTTACAGCAAACCTGTTCCAAATCAAGTGTGGTAACACATCACTTGGAGGATTTTCCATGGCAGCTCAGAGGCATAGAACTGCACATATTTATCTTTGTATTATTATCAAAGTCAAATATCTTGTATCTGACTTTGCTGCACAACAGACTGTGCATGGTGAGCAATGTAGGTATGTACCACTTAATAATTAATATGATATAAGTCAGTTGTGCTTACAGTGCTCTGTGTGTGCGTGTGTCACTGGTTTGAGGTAGGGCAATGGAGAAGTGTTCAATCTCCTATATTGTTATATTTTTGTTTATATATTTCCTTAGTTCATCACTGATAAGCAAAAAGAAACTTCATCAGTTTCTGAGGCCTCACTGGCAACCCCAAGAGCTCAGTCCAAAGGCAACACATGCCTTAAGGGGGCTGCAACCTGATCTAGACCAGACCTGAGACACAGCACATTCTCCCCCAGAACCATAACACACCTTGGGATCAGTGAGGGGTCCCCTCCCTTGGCCCCCAGGTTCGGGCCAGGCCCACGGAGACTGGTGGGTAAGTACACAGAAGAGAGAGGGGGAATGCTGTCAAAGCTACCTTGATCTCCAAGGATCAAACACAAGAATACTTTCAACATACCTCCCAGTGTGTGTGTGACTACCAACCACTGTCAGGAGAACCAAGAACCTGGAGCTAAGCCTGTGTATACTCTAGGCTTACAAAACGGCGGGAATAGGTTTAAGTTGGACATGGTTGAAAGCTCTTGTGAAAGGCTTGGGCCTTGTGAAAGCACCCTGAAAGGATTCACTGGTCATCTGGTTGTTCTTAGGAGAGTGTGAATGTGTGTGTTAATATTCAACAGCCTTGAGTTTTCTCTGAGAGAACTAAAATGTTCAACATTGACACTGTGGAGTAAAGCTCACTCAGAGAGTCCTTTTCTAACCGCTATGACTGTGAGCGATCGATTGAGCAAAAACCAGTGAGTAAACCAACACTCAAGGACAGTCTTAAAATGTAATCCAGTGCGGAATACTTATTACCTGCTTGAAAAAGGTTTATCAGCGCTGTAAGTTTATAGAATTACATTACGTTACATCTTTGCATTCACATTACTCCACTACCCCAGTGCTGAAACGATCAGTCGATTAATAAATTAGTAATCAAATCCAATCAGATACATTTATACATCTATTTATAAAGAAGCTATTTTGATAAATTCACTGGTTTGAGGCTCTCACATGTTAAGATTTGCTGCTTTTTTCAGTTTTAAAATCACTGCAAATAGAATTTCTTTGTCTTCTGGACTGTTGCATTGATATAACAAGCAATCATGAAGATGTGATTTGGGCTCTGGAAACTCTGGAGAGGTTTTCTGACTTATCAAAAAAAGAAATATACAAATTGATAAAGAAAATAATCATTAGCTGCAACCCTGAACCCTACAAACACCATTTTCCTTTGAAAGTATTACTCTGTAGCCTAGCCAACCATGTGCGGGCAACAGCCACGTGTAACTAGTAAAAGTGCTGCAACAACGGCCGTCTTACTCGATGACCTTATAAATCACCCAACAGGCACTAGACTGGTAACATCTAACACATCGTTATTCCTATGCATGGAAATGTATGTAAGTTAAGGCTCTAAGTAACTTATGTTTTTTAAACCTTTTCAGGGACCTTGATTAAGTATCATTTGTGTATAAAGTTGTATACAGTTGTGTACAATACACTGCACCTGATTGATAGTGTAAAACCAAAGTAGAATCTAATATTCCATTTTATATCAAGAAATAAATTGAAAATGTGAGCTCCTTATGTAACTGTTGCTCAATAAAGTACACCACAAGTAAAAAATCTCAAAGTGTGCAGCCCACTGGAGTCCAGACCACCAACTGTTGCCCCCTGCCTCTTGGCTGAATGGAAGCTTAAACACCAAGACAAAAAGCAGCACCATCCCTGTCTTGTCTTCATCCTACTATTCAAAAAACAGACAGAGACACCCTCTCCTCCCTCAAACAGAGAGCTTCAATACAGCCCTTGTTAAAGTTGACCCTCTTAAATTCACTCTATGGGGGCTACAACAAGACTGAGGGTCCCTCCAGGCTTAACACAAAGAGCAGGAACTTCACTTCAACTGTCCGCTCCTTCTCTGAACTTGACTTATCTCCTTCTCTCTGTGCACTATCGCTATTGTTGACTCTCTTTCTATTACTTTCTCCTGTTTCTTTTCATTAAATATCTGGGAAAAACACTTTAAATGACCTCTGAACAAAACCGCAAGGAAAAGCATAAACTTATTGCAACCTCTTGAGAGAATTACAACCTTGTGTTTGTCTAGACGGGCCATGTTGGGCAACATAATAAACAATCCGGTTGTTGGTCATCACTGTCACATCAAATTAAATCAGTAGATTGTAATTTGTGCCATTGTACTCTGGTTGCTTAAATGGACACAATGGCCCTCTCTCGCAACCTACTTTCACAGTTTGCAGCACCCTGCAGCATTGGGAGGTATTTTTAGGTGAACAAAGCAGGTGAGGTAAGAGACAAGTTGCATTGTGGGGATAGAAATGGACTCCAGAATCAAATGAAGCAGGACAAAAACAGCCTGGAGTTAAAGTGACAAGGCGAGAGCCAAAACAAGCGTGTAGGCTGGTCGGTCGCCTCGAAAACACTCCGGGGACAGACTGAACACCTCCATTAACAGGAAGGCTGCTGCACGTGCGTGTGTGTGTGTCTGTGCACATGTGTTTTTCTGACCAGAAAGCAAATAAGAGGAAGCAGCATCCAAAACAAAGACAAAAGACTCAAGAGTTTGCTTCCCCCTTTTCGAGAAAAAAAATGTACGAACAATCCAACAATGAAAGAGGAAAAGCAGAATATAGATTTCATTCTTATGCAAGGAAATGTAGGTCAGGTTCATCAGGTCAAAACAAGAGAGTAAGGAAGGAAGAGGAAAACAAGGGTTTGGGATGGTGGAAAAATGATGTAGATCTAGTAAAATGAAAAAGAAGAATAGGAGGGTTTGCTTTAGATAGGATGCATGACATAAATGATTTTTAAGGTTAAAACCCAAATAGACTTTTGCACGGGTCATTCACTCTCATCTATACTGCCTCTCTCCGACACAAAATGTATAATAAGGTAGAAATTTTACCCTTTTGAGAGAAGCAGTCTTCCAAGAATGGGTCATTTTAATAGGTGATCACAGGTTATGGTATTGTTTTGAATTTTATCATCCAGCCATGCAGAGATGCAGAGGAGATATTTTGCTGCACAGCAATCTTGACTATTACACCACTATCCTCCAAATAGAATACTTGGCCAGGCTCATGTTAAGATCAAACTTTTAAGCAAAGCGATGTCAGGAGACTGAGAAAGCACACAGCCTTAAATCAATACAGCCACATGACATGCATGACAAACCGTTTTCAAACCGAGTGGTGACGCAGAGAGAGATGCTATCTAGTAAAATCCTACTCTGGCAACAGATCTCAGGAATAAAGCTGAAGTGACATGCGTGTGTCTAACATAAGTTGGACCAGACCTCTCTGAGGAAAAACAAGGAACCAGCTGGGTTTCAAGCCAGAGATCTAGACCCTGATAAATACTATGTTTCGGGTTTGTTTTGAAACATGGGAAACACTTTTTTTTTTCCCTAGACTGGTTTGTGGCATGGTAACACATAGAAAGTGGAGGGAAGGCAGTGAAAAAAAAAGAAAAAGGGAGGGAGAAATGCTTAGAAAGAGTGGCAATCAAAAAGAGAAACACAGATATAGACAGGCTGACAAGAGTGAAAAAGTAATTTTGTAATGCCTCTAATGAGTCAAGTCCTGTAATCACTGGCTGTGGAAAACGCCAATTGCTGGTATAGTTTTATGTGGCCTGCTCTACACTAAATCCTGGAGAAGCATTTATGTGGAGTGTGTGTGTGTGTGTGTATGTGTGTAAATGTGAGTAAGATGTCGTCAGGGGTGATGGCAGAAGGCCAGCCAGGCGAAGAGAAGCACTTCACCACATTTAAAAACTTCAATTTCTCATTGCCTTTGCCAGGTTTGACGCAACCAGCGGCACGGAGATTAATTTTCCCTTCGCAACCGCTCTCACTGGAAGGACGTCTCTGAGCTCAATGCAAAGACACAAGACTGCAAATGAAAAAAGAAAGTGCAAAAAGAGATGCTTAGAACTATTTATCCAAAAAAAAAAACCATAACTCCTATCTACGCGTTTCCCCTCACTTATTCTCCATGTCTAGGAGTGGACAGCTGCAGAAGACGCAAGGGTCGCTCGGTTTCCGTCCCACGCTTTCCAACTGGGTTACGAAAACACAACAGCTGGGCCCTGAGCAAAAAGCTAAATGCTTTTGTTTACACACAGGAAAGAAAATGTCACTGGAGATCTTTGTCCTGGCTTCGTGCAAGGAAGCTGATTCGAATAGAGAGAGAGAGAAAAGTGAAGAGGATAACGGTGAGGGAGGGAGGACAGAGACGGGGAGACAGAATCACACACACACACACACAGCAGAGAAGAGACAGAGAGGAAGCTGTTTGGCCGAAGTTCAACAACACTCTCGTTTGTCACACTTGAACAGAATTTGTAGGTCAAATTAGCATGGAAGGGTAGAGAGGCTGGGAGGAGGGAGAGACAGAGCTGTGCAGGCCAAACAGATTGGCTGCTCTTCATTACTTGGGTTTGCCGACACATGGGAAAGAAGGACAGTGGGGAAAAAGAGAGGCAGTGGACAGGAAAGTGAAAAAAAAAAGAAAGCAAAGGGGCAGTGCTTTCCATTTTCAGCGTACACTCTTGTTGCAGCTGACACTAGGGCAAGGGCTAGACTTAAAATAAATAAATAAAGCCGTATCTGGAGAGAGTTTGGGAATTTGCTGCTCCTCCCCCCCAATCTGTGTTTAAAGGGGTCAAAGCACAACACTGCGGCGTGGAGCTGCATGCCACACTCTTCATGGTAGGTTGGAAATGACTTCCCCAGCCTTCAGACTGATGGGAGCCTTGTGTTTTATCCATATTGTACAGTGGTACAGTAGTTTCCTTCACTGGGGATCGAATGGGTTCAATACAAACACTACTGCAGTGGGACATGCTTTATGCTACTCAGTTACCTGATGGATGCAGTTTGACATGAACTTAGCTATAACTCTAGGGTGATTGATGAGATTCAGGTCTTCAGATATGAGAAGACCCGTCGTTGAATGATACAGAGAAAACATGAGATCATGTGTGATAAACATGTTTTGACATTGTGATGATAGTACCATGTGACTACACAAGGATTTAGCCGACTTTTTGACCTGTCTGACTGCATTTATTATAACCTATTTTCTGTTGCTTGTCTTTCCCATGCGAGAAGATTTCACTACCCGGCTGAAATGTTTTATCTGCATCTGATTATGCATCAAATTGACACTGACAGACATGAACGGATTGAGACAACAGACCCCTGAGCACAGAGACCTATAAAAAAAAGCCACAAAAAAGTGATCAGAGCATTCTTATTTTTAACTGAGCCTTTCAAATTTCCAAAGTGAAAGGTTTATAAGTTCAAACAAAGGCTCTTGGACCCTTTATAGTCTTGTGTGGTTATCCATCCATGAAAACAGAAGAGGTGTGCCAGAAAAAGAAAATTTTTTGACCCCGAGTTAAATCACTTATAGTCATCTCATGGCAGAATTAGAGATATAAGTCATAGGCAACACCTGTGTTGTATTACATGCTGTATAATAAAATCCATTTGCAAGTTATTGTGGAAGTATATTCTGCAATGATGCAATAGAAAAATGTTTAAATCATTTGCTTATGACATACAACCAGGCAATAAATACTGCAGCACAACTGACCGTATTACAATTTTTCTAATATAAGGAGTAAAGTACCATAAATCCAATGACACACCATATCTCTACCTTATCAACTGTATCTCAGGTAGCAAAGCTTCTGCCTGAGTTGGATCTTTGCCATTCAGTTAACTAATGATTCAACTTTGGCATCCACATTGCCAATTAAAAATGTGCAATTAGGATAATGGTGTGCAAGCTCTGCTACTTTTCATAATGTGTGTCTATCTAACAAACACTGCTGAAACAATTCCTCTCATCCTCTGTCTTCACTGATAGAAAGCAGTAAGTTCATACATAAATCACAGGTGCTTTTCCGTATCCACATGGCCTAGATATCATATTTCTTTGTAGACAGCATGGGGCTTATTTGGTGTCCTGTTTGTAGTTAATTCGAACCAGGCTAGACTGGACTTTTGGCTCTGGGTCCAGCCATGTGTTAGGGGGGAGTAAATGGTCACGTGTGTGTGGAGGATTCTTCCTATACACAGAGAAACGATTCTTCCCCCCCGTCTGCAGCGCCACTGACATACAGACCTAGAAACTGTGAGCATAATCTGATCACGCTCTGCCATCGACAGAGAGACAGAAGAGGAGGAGGAGAAAACAGAGGGGGGAGAGGAAAAACCCCAGCATGCAGACTCCATTTGGCAATAAAAAACAGCATTGTGCACCCAGCCGAAATCTCAGCAGTGACGTCTTTACACTGATATTTAACTGCGAAAAAGTACTTAGTGAGGCAGCTGTGAGTTTGGCAGGCGAGAGCTGGGGGCCGTAGAGGCAAAGTGGACCCCCTGCCCATTTCCCCTCCTCCTCCTCCTACTCCACCCGTGGAATTCACATTCCCACTTTCTCTTCATCTCTAATTAGTTTCTCTTGCCGTCTCTCCATTTAAACTCATAATCTTGTGCTTCTCTTTCACTTTCCTGTGTTTCTAAGTGTCAAAAACAATAAATATGCTGGGATGCTATTTATTAGCTCAACATCTAGACCCAAATCACAGTCACAGCCTTCAGACAAATAGTCGCAGCTCTCTCCTGCATTAACTCAACAGCTGGCTCCTATTATGGATTATGGTTCTCTTCCAAAAAACTACCTCTTTCCACCTGGTAGAGCCCTTCCTTTCTGCTCAACCTTCTTCTAGAAACTTTTTTCACCCAAAGATACAACCAGTCTTTCCATGTGGGGAGCCCTCAGCGATCAGAATGCAACTACATCTACACCCCAACATATAGTTTTTGTCTTCTCTCTCTGCTGTAACAGTTTTTGAAGAAGGAAACCACCACAAGTATCTGGTGTCAACTATCAGTGATGCATGAACATGTAGACAGTGCAGAGCAGGAGTGGGGAGGGAGGTACAGGCTAGTCTCTGAGGGACTCTGGCATTGACTGTGTGTAAAGATGGACGTCGTGACAGCGCCCTGAAAGTGAAGCCAAAACATCTCGATGGGCCCCTGGTGGTCTTAAACCCCACGCCCTCTATGTTAGTGGATGGGACATGAGCCAAACTAAAAAAAATTAAAGTACATGTCAAATACATTTGTCCCCAAAGATGGTTTCTGTCGTTTTAGGTCGTTCTTATCACGCTGATGTTTGTCCAAGTGCTCATTTTTCTGATGAGTTTATTTTAAATTAGTTATGTGATGATATAAAAAGGAGGTGTGGCTTCATGATTGACAGCTGTGACAGCCGTTCTCAAACCTCCGTCAGATGGCGGGACAGCTGAGGGGGGGGGGGTGTCCCGCAGGCCCTCATCCCGCCACCCGACTCTACTGCGCAGGCTCCAAATTACCCAAGCAAGATGGCAGCTCCTGGAAAGGAGATGTTTTGGCTTCATTTTTGCATAGCGGTGGGAAGTGGAGACGCGTCGTCCATATTTATATACAGTCAATGGGCGCTGGGTGTGGTGGGATGGCGTTGGACTGGAAAAGCAGGAGTTAAGATCCAGTTTCCCCTTCTTTCATTCACCAACAGGCTCAGATTGTCTCATGGGGACTACAGAGTAAGAAGAACTCAGAGCAAGTCCCTCTTCTTGCTCTGAAAAAGTAAAGCATGTTAAATATATTCTGAGAATAGAAACCATGAGAAAGCATCAACATCAGCATTAACTCATTAAGCTGGAGACTGCTTAAAATAGATGTGGTTAGATACCAGATAAGAGAAACTAAATCCATAACCTTGCTTTAGAGAAATTTCCATAATGTACTTCCACTAAGTGAAATGAGGCGATGCAACAGTGTGGGAAATGAACAGTAAGTTCCAACACTGTTGCAAAAATTTCAGTTGTGTATAATAAATCTGCCTTTTCAAACAGCCACTCAGACAGACTCTTTATTGTTCTCAAAAGCAATTTGTCTGGTAAAATAGTTAGAGTGGCTCTTAAATTATTGAGTTCACCTGCCACTGTGCTCCATTAATCTGGCTTCCTGCACTGCAACGTTTTTATCCACCAGAGAAAGATCCACCAGATAAAGGCTTCATTCAAATATTTTCAATTGATATGTGATAAATGAACGGCTGACGTGGTCATCCAGCAGATTCTTTGTTAATAGATTGTAGAGATGGAAAAGAGGTCAGATTTAAAAACCAGCAGATCAGTCCTTCACTGATGTCCTTTCGCCCACCCTGGGTCAACAGAGGAATGTCTTGAGGCAACCAGGCCACTGTGACTGGACACAATTCTGCTGAGGACTGAGGCAGCCAGAAAAAAAAAAAAAGAGGAGAGAGGAAAGTGCTGTGTTGTCTGTTGCTCTGTGCAGTGTGTAGGCCGTCATCACAGCCCCGTCTTTCTTAAACACATACAAAGGCAGCTCTGACAAGAGGAGAGACCGGCAGTGAAAGAGAGGCAGAGGAGGGAAACCCCTGGACAAAGGATAGAAAAAGTGGACTGACTGTAAGATCAAGGGTGCAGTTATTGTGTTGAACAATGAAAGCTTAATTGGGATACAAATTAATAACAAGTGCGAGTTATATTTATCTAAAATAATAACTCTAAATGAATAGGTTTGGGGCAGATTTCCTGTAATGGAATCAGGCACCACTTCCTCTTGATGTCAAGCTCTTCTCAGGTTCCAGCAACACCCTCCAATCACAGCAACACAAAGATATCTAATCACCCAATCGCAGCCGTGACATGAAAAGCAAGCTGACTCTAGCTATGCCATGTTTGAAGCAAAGAGACTTCTGGGTAACAGATGGAGCTGATATTGTATCCCCAGAGTGGCCATCTGTGTAAAAACATACAACACAACACACGCCCCGCTTGTTGCGGTTTGTCTACAAGGACAGCGTTTCCTCTGGGCTCTTTTCTTGGTACAGTAGTTGTGTTTGCCCGGTGTCAACTTGTGGCAGGCGTCCGGATTGGCACGCACATGGTCCCCACCCACGACGAGGGCATGAAACATGGCATCAAAACACAGAAAAATCTTAGGTAGCTCCACACAAATATGTCATATTTTCTCTATTACAAAAGGACATAAAAGGTTAACACTGACTAATCCAATTGAGACATCACTCAAGTGTAAGAAACTGCCATGTAAACAAAACTTTCTGTTTAGTGTAATCCAAATATGATGATTTATCATTCCAGGAGAACCATCTGTTTGTGCTGGCTCTACTATCTGAATCTACTCTCATGTATATCTGTGAAAAAAATCTGTCAAAGAACTGTTTATTTTGCTTTTCCACCAAGATAGCCACACGTTTGAACCACAGCAGCGCTTTGAAAGATACAGGGTTTGAGGCTGAATGCTGGATGTAAACTCTGATGTTGTAACATACTGTGGAGGGCTTTTCAGCTATTATTTGGAGTATGATTTGTAGCATAAAAGGGGGATCTACCCATGTTTAAGACCTATCATCGGAATACTGTCTTGTTTACAGTTGAGTAAGGTTAATAGCTGGATATTCCAGTTCACATAAACAAAGTCGAGGAGTCAGGTCATTACCTCCTCCTGCGAAGCATAGTGAGGGTCTGCAGGGTCCACCGACCAGTAGCAGTAGTCAAAACAAAACTCCAGAAGCTTCTCCCTGGAGTCCACAACACTGTCCATACGTCCATCCAGCTTTGGAGAAGAAACAGAGTAACATAGGATTTAATTTTGCACTTATTCATTTGTTTATCATACATTGCAAGATCAGTGATTAATTTACCAAGCAAAAATAAATAAGAAAGAATTTGTTTTACTGTACTAAACTGTATAACACACACACACATACTGTACAGGGACAATATGTATATGCATTTAATAACCTGAGAAGTGAAGGAAAAATAAATCTAATCTACACAAACAAAAATTCCCAGTGATAAAAGCCAGGTACTATAGCTTTTGTTTATGGGAGTGCTTTGGTGTGGAATTGCCAGCAAGCAGTTTCCATTCATTAGCACTCCATTCACTCCTTATCCAGTCCTATTTGCTTCAGTGCATTAACACTGAACGCCTTTCTGCTTACTGTGAGTGAATGCTGAACCGAGGAAAGACAGCACAGCAGCATTTGGATTTGCCTAAACACAACAGTCGCACTGTTTAAAAAAAAATAAAAAATTTAATGGCATCTAAACATCTCTTCAACCTTGAGAGCCATCTCTGTTCAGTGATGTTTGGTTGTATTTCAGGAGCTTTTTGTGATAAATGGTACCCACTTCATCTAAACCTCTCTCCGTCTATTTGCGGAAGACTAAATAATGCTTAGCCTAGTAGACAACAAGATTGTGTGCAGTGGCGCGTGCGTATGATTGTGGCAAAACACAACATGTTATTTTCACTGCATTGAATCATGGTCTGGTGGAGGCTGGCACACTGATGTCTCCCTCTATGATTGTGGATACAGCTGGGGATTGAAGTTGTAATATCATGCATTACAGTTACAATTTTATGTACTAATCTGGCTGTTTTAGTTGGGTGAAACTATTTGAACTTTAAGCCTGTATGAGCTGCATAAAAATTGGTAAACACCCCAGATGATGTTCCTTGCACACCACCCACCATTTGTTTTAGAGGTTTCTGTACACCATGACATTATAATTGTCAAGGTCACCTAGCTTTTCTTGAACACTGCTGTCATTCTGAGGACATTTACCATTAACGTTGTGCACATCTGATTTCGTTTAGCTATCAAACTCCACTGCAGTGGACAAGTTGAGGCAACATCAGGGTATCATTTTTTCATCTGGTGAGTGCATGATAAGTTGCAAAAATTGCACATTTGGAGCCAATAAGGATTCAAGAGGACTGCCTGGAAAATGGTCCTTTTCTTTTATACTTTTATGCTTCAATATCAATTAAATGATGACTCAAAACAATTATCTACGTAAATGACCTTTCCTTTCTCTAACTGCAGCATTAGGCAAAACTAAGCTCTGCTTATCAATTTGTGTACGGCAATTGGCTTGCCTGAAAGCATGATTGTTTGACCCCTCAGCATTGTGATGAAATTAGACAATGGCTTTGTAATGTGCGGGATTAGCAAAGAGCAACACCGGCCACAGGCAACTCTCTTGGCCACCAGAGCTTCAACCATCAGGGAATGGTGTTTACAACTAGTCAAGATATGGAGACCTAACTTGGCTTGTTTTTAAAAGATTGCCCTGTATATTTTTCTTGTTTCACGCTTTTAATTTAGTTTAGTAGGTCTTTATAGCTTGTATTAGTTGCTGTTTATGAGCCTTATGTTTACTGTCTTTTAAAATCCACCATTTTTCTCTCAGTCTCACATCCTCAAAACTGTCCCACTTTCCATAAATAATTATTCCCATGAGACCCGCAAGAGCCTCGGAGTCTTGATTCTTTTCCATTGCAGAGGGAGGCCATATGTGGTTTGTCCCGGTCACATCATTTGTAACAGATTCTCTCCTCCCCCACCCAACTTCTCTCTCTGTCTGCATGTAGTCCGAATGTAAACAAGAGAGAGAGTTCTTCATATATGTGTGACAAAGTTGGAGCCAAATGTGAGTTTTGAAATTGATTCCAGGCTGAATTTCTTTTATCTTTTTGTATGTCTGAGTCATTTGTAAACATTGGAGATGGACATTCTGAGGTATGAGATTGCAGTTGGGTGCAGCACTTTTTTGCATTGTGTACTACTGCATTCTCGTCAATGAGGTATGTTTTTCTTCCATGTATTATATTGTCATGTATTGCTTGATTGCAGCTCTGCATAGCGCTTTTGCCCAAGACAATTTTCCTTTGGGACATTACAGTTTATCTCTCTCTCTCTCTCTCTCTCAATGCTCAGAAAGTTTTATCATCTCCATTATCCATATCCAGCTAACGCAAATATTCCATTAATGAAAAATATAGTATGAGACATAAACACAGCACCAGACTGTCTGTCGGCAATGGAGCTAAACCAATCAGACAAGTCTACCCTGCCATCTGACACAGCAAGTTCATAACTTACAGAAAGTATCAGCTTACAAGACTATGTAGCTCACATAATCATTATTTCCAGAACCAGAACAGTATAAAACAACAGCAAATTCTTCTTGTCTTGCAAATGAGACTGTTACCAATGAGGCCAGAAGCCAGGTTCCCTCTTTACCTAATTCAATATCAAATCTACTGTGTGTAGTATTATATTGTTTTTAAACTTTTTATTCCTTTGGAGGCTCAAATTTCCATCCATAAATGATCTAGAGTAAGTCAGTCTCTTAAGAGTGTCTGAAGAATTTGGCAGTTGCTGTTTGAATTGGTGTGCAGAGTGTCAGACTGCATGTGTTTTGACAGGAGGGGTCTCTAAGTCCATGTGTGTATGAGCCCATCATATAATAAACAATAGTGACATCAAGCAGGAAGAGGCCGTTGCGAAGCTGTAAACATCCTGTTGCTGTGATAGACACCCTTCTACGCAACAAAAGACACACAAAAATACTCTCAGTATTTGACATTAACTGTAAAGCAGTTGAAAAACTTGCCCCCCCCAAAAATACTCACCTTGACATTTTGGATCCTCACAAATTTATCCTCCACTTGAACTGCTACCCTTCCTCTGTCCGCACTCTCCCTGTGGACAAGAAGAGAACGGTTGCTTCAGTCAACTCAGTAAACATCCATATTTGGAAGTGTAAGGAAATGTGATAAACGTTGATGAGAAGAGAGGGATCAGATCAGTGAAAACATGCTTCCACTACAGAGGAGGCGATCTAACGGAAGTTATCAGTACGGATCAGTGATTTCCATTGCAAATGCATACTGCACAGAGCAGGGCCTGAAATTCATTTGTCACTTGTGAGCTCAATTACAGGTCTTACTTGTCCTATGCTTACATCAGATTGCATTTTGTTGCTCTCCTCCAACTCAATGGATCCTCTGAACTCTATACATTGCTGTGATTTGTTCTTTCTTTCTCCGTCTCCTCTCTTAGTAGTCATCTCTTTGAGCTGCATCAATGTCCTTAGTCTTTCTTTTGGTGGCTCCCTCTTCTCTCTTGTCTTCATGCTCTATCATTTCCTTGTACTCGGTCTCCTCCTCTTTCTTTCACTCTCTTTACACTTAATAACAACTCCCCGTTCATTTGAATTTATTCTGAGCGGGTTCCACTTCAGATGATGTAGCTTAACGTTTTAGCCAGCGGTCTATGTTTAAACGCCTTCAAGTCCATATCATTGAAACCTGTCTGTATAAACTAGCGAGAGATGCTGCAACAGCAGAGGGGGCTCGTAGCCTTGTAGAGGGAGGGAGAGAGAGCGCTCGGTCCATCTGATGCAGCACTTCCAGCCAGTCATCTCACATTCAGCACCAGTGCAAATGTTGGCTGAACATTATTAGACATCACTGTAAATGCGTGCAGGAATTTCCTGCATTATAAGTGATAGATTTGCGGGAATCAATTAAATTATGCACAATACCCACAATCCTGCACTTAAATTCAGGACCTGCAGAGATTTAACAAAGGCTTCACTTTGGATTTAAGACTCTACAAACAGATTGAAATAGGTTTAAAATCCCCTTTTAGCTGATGCAGTTATAGTTGAGAGGGTGTCCAGATAAATTAAGGCTAGTTCTACTTGACTTGAGGCCATCACATGACAGTTACAACAATGAATCTTTGTATGAGCGTTAGTGTGTGCATGTGATCCATGAAATTGCCACACAAGAGTTGCAAGTACCACTGGACAGTTTCAGATTCAAATGAAAACAGACCATCGTACTCTCCAGAGACATCCTCTGATGAGGCAGCTTGGGTTGTTTCCACAAAGCTGGGAGTACGCGCAAGAGTTGTGTGTGTATAAGATCATATAACAAGGTCAGCTCAGCTGTGTGTGCTTCAGCAGCTGGACCAAGCGCATCTGATGCAACACATGCGAAACTGGAGGCAATCACAACACAGAGCCGAGAGGATTTCAATCTCCAGGAGCGATAATGATGGCGACTGCTGCCTGTAGTGCAAACGCTCAGGCTCTGTGGTGGGTTAGGGGCAGAAGAGGAGGCTGTTGTAATCGTCAGTTCTCCCTGTGCCTCACCACGCGGGACTCATTTTGCCAACCCCAGTGGTGGCCCAACCCAAAACCACCACACTCAGTCTCTCTCTAACCAGCATGAAGGAGAGGAGGTCGGGGGTGGAAAATAGTAAACCTCTTAACGTGCTTTGATACAAACCTAAAAAGAGCAATTTCACAATTCGGCTGACATGTTTCTTGCACATGTGAGAGGCTGCCTGCATTCTCAGGGGGGTCCCACTGAATCCTAATGGTTTACTAAAACAAAGAGACACAACACATTTCTGTGCCCAGGCGAATGAGGAATGCAGCTAATCATGCTGGTGTTAATGTTATCTGTGTTACACAGCAGGCACTTATTCAAATATGTAGGTAAATCACATTAAATACATCCTTCAATTAAAAAAAAAAAAAAAACAGGAAAGAGGACAGTAGGACTGTCAGAATCAGAATCTGGAGGCATAGATTTGCATGACAGTGAACATTAGGTATAAGAAATTCTTTTGTTATGCAAAACACCAGGAAGACTGTTTGAAAGAATCATTGTCCAGCCCTTCATAGCTTGAATAATGCTTTGTTATGGTATTGTGGTGACCCTCACATTAAGCACCCCTGCAAAACATCCTGCAGGAGTGCCATGTAATTCATGTATTACTGTAGTACTTATACTGTGTGTGTGTGCTATATCCCCCAGAGCCAAAAGACCTGTTATTTAACATATTGCAGCAATTTGCCTCTTAATGTAAAGGGGGGCAGAGCAACTTCCCTGTGTTACTTTGCTACTTCAATAGTAGATTTTACAAGACTGTAAAATAGAGGGGAACTTTTTTCACCATAAATGCCTCTCATTTAAGAATAAAAATAGTTAAAAGGAAACCAAACATTTGTTGAGTCTGTCTTCTTTTCCTTGTTTAGTATTATGAAATGTACCTCTTCAGACCTACTTAATAACTCATGCGGTACAGGCAAGCATTGTTCAAACCCACCAAACCTTTTAAAACATATCTAGTGGTAATCCCAAAGTTTCAAAAGATATCAAATATGACAGGTTGCACAAGAATATTTCCATTTCATAGAATGGTGCAGCCATAACAAATCCTGAATCTTGGGTTTGAATATTTCACTTGGTGTAAAAACATCAAATAGCTTCAATGGAAAAACTGATATAGATTCACAGGGCTGCAACTAAAAGTCACTTTTATCATCATAATCTCAATGTGACATTTTCAAATTGCTTGTTTTGTCCAACAAACAGAGCAAAACCCCAAGATATTTAAGTTTACTATCATACAAAACAAAGAAAAGCAGCAGATCCTCAGTTTTGAGAAGCATGGACCAACAAATGTTTGGTGTTAGTGTTGGAAAAAAATGACTCAAAATATTAATCAGTTGATGAAATAGAGGCTAATTAATTTTCTGTTAATTAACTAATCAAGTAATCAACTAATTAAACTAAAACTGGATGTTAATAGATTCATATTTTGGGTTTCTTGCCACCCTGAGATAAAACAGGCCATTTAAAACACCACAACTGATTCATCCTAAGGGCAGTCCAACACACAGAGGCATCTAAATTGTTTTGTATAACGTTACATCATCATTCATTTCTAATTATGAAACCAATTAACACTAATTGGTTGTTGTATAAAGACATGCCTTAAGTTACTCTGAACCTAACCTACTTTAGCTCCATTTCTCAGCTCCACATACAGTCAGACAACAGTACTGACAGCCACAGTTGTCATTATTCACCATGTGCACCACTTGTTCCTCTTCTAACCACTGCACATAGTTAGTACCGAGCTAACTAGCTAGCTAGCATAACGATTTAACGTTAGACACGACAAAAAGCAAAAAGAACAACAGTGTTAATACAAAAGATAGCATGAGAAGTGTACTGTTTGGTATGTTATTAGCACAAAGCAGCAGCAAAATCCCCCAACAGTTCAGACATGAAGAGACGGGGCTCTAATAATGAAACGTCGTTTCATTCAATTAGCTAATTTAGCCGTATTTTACAACAATTATGGCTAACAGCGTTAACGTTAAACTTACCTTGCGTTGAGTGGACGGACTCGAACGGCAACTTTAACGTTTGCCATGATGCCTTCCGAAGATTTTACACACAACACAGCAGCGGAATAACTCGGAGCTGGTGTAAAATAACGCTACTCATTTGAGTAAGCATATTGCATATTAATACTCTACTGACAAAACTTGAAGCGAGGCGAAACCGTCCTTGCCATCCGCCTCTCAAGCCATTTCAACCGGCTGGTAGACGGTCCAACCGCCCGCCGCGACTCTCCAAAAACTCTCACAGGGAACTGAAACTTCCTGCTGGACAGAAAGGGAGGGGCGGGAGGAGAGATACTGCTGGACACTCCTCCTCCTACTGAGCCATATTCAAATCCCTTTTTTTTGCATTTGTGTTATTATTTAAATCCACTGAAGTAGTAGTACCATAATGACAAAAGCCAAGTCATGCAGTCAGAATCTTGCTTAAGTAGAAGTACATGAGTGTTGGATGGATTGGATGGATTCATTGACATGCACATGTAGCATTTTAATTAGGTCAAGGCAGAGCTAAATTTAAAGGACAGTTTCTGTCTTAAAACAGTAGTCAGGTGTCTATATGAACACTGAAAGAGGTTTTTTCCTCGCTGTAATTATTCCTCCTGTTCATACTGGCTATTAACGGATCTCCTTCAAATGTGGTTTCAGTGTAAGTGATGGGGGCCAAAAATCCCAAGTGTGTTTACACAGTCATTTTGTGCCAAAAAACAGGAACTAAAAGTAACGCTGAAGCTTATATGAGGCTTCAGCAGTCTGAGTTAGTCATCTCAAGTGGATATCTGCCACATTTACAGTATTTTTAGCATAAAATTCCCTCTTTGTGTTTCCCTGTTGAGCTGTGGTGGTAGTAACGAAAAGAAGGACTTTTGCACTAAAAAGACTGTAAAATTGAAAGATGTCTACTTGTTTTGACTAATTTGTAGAGCTGAGGCTTCATATTTGATTCAGATAAACTTTTAAATTTTTGCACAGGAGGCTCATGGATTTTGGCCCCCCATCACTTACATTGTAAGTACATTATGAAGGGATCTTCTTATGGTCAGCATGAACAGGAGCAATGATTATGGCAATAAAAAAAACTATTTCAGTGGTCATTTGGGCACCTGATTGTTGTTTTAAGACAGACTTGACAAATTGCAAACCTGTCCTTTAACAATTGATACTGTTGGGTAACCTGAACTATAACAATTCACATTTTATAAACTGATCATTTCATTCATAAAATATTGATCTGAAAAGTAGCCAGTAACTACTGCTGTGAAATAAACATAGTGAAGTAAAAATTACAATACTTTCCTCTGAAACGTAGTAAAAAATAATCTGTGTGGTTTGTCTTGGGAAACAAATGATATTCGATCCTGGGCTTTGTCATACCAGAATTTCAACAGCACAATACAGTTTTTCCTGCTACCAACATAACAAATATGACAATACACAATAAACACTAAAGCAGAATAAATCTTTATTATTATCATTTCAATTTTGTCGCAAAATAAAAATATTTCTCATTTAAAAGCAGCAGGGGATACGGCGCTTGTTCAACATGAACAGAAACGATCACAAATGCAGTCTTGCACTCATGAAATAAACATGCAGTCACTAGTAGTGGCGGTCATAGGCAGTGTGTGAAAAGTGCTATACTAAAATAAAGACACTGGTTTTCTCTGGAGGGTCTAAAAACTGCCCATATTTTTTTTCAGTTAATTTTTAGCAACTGTCTAAAGCAGTGTCTCTAAAACTTTAAACTATGGCTTGTCTGGTAGAAATTCAAGAGTCACAAATGTAAAAACACAGTATATGTTGTATGTTTTAATGAACCAAGGCCTTTAAGCAACACCGAACCTACTCATTTTGAGCTCTGGGTTGCAAAAATTATGAATGCCCATCTTGATGCAGACCCTTTTTCTATCTTTTTCAAGAATCTGCTATGATCTTGGCTATTTGAAATAGAAGCTAGTACTATTTCCCAATTGACACAATTATCTATCCAGGTTTTTCTTGCGGGATGATTTCACAGATCTAAGGTGTAAGATGCTGTGGTCCCTAGCTACTAACCTGGCCTGTCAGGGTTTTCTAGTACTCATCAGCACCTTAGAAAAAGAGCAGAGAAATTCATGAAAGGCTGCTTCACTTCACTTCACAGGTAGAGATCAAAAGTTGCAATAAGCTAGCAGAGGCTGACTGTGGAACAGCTTTGATGGCCTTTGCAGAGATGACAACTCGAAAAATGGTCAACAACAAGAAGTCACCCAGAACTGTCTCTCCTTTGAACATCACACTGATAGATGTGACATAAAACACAGTGGTGATCACACAAAAGATGCCGTGGGATACAGGTTAGTATTATTGTCATGTAGCCCCCTCTACTGTCTGTTGTGAGACCTGCAGCATGTCCATGTGGCTTTGTAACTCAGCCAGAGGCGAGGAGGGTTTAACACTCCGTGACTGCAGCTGAAATTTCTCCATCAGCTCCTGGAATGACACAGAAATGAGAGAGCAGGATGGAGAGGGAAACAGTCAATGTGGTCAAATCACTGGTGAAAGACAAAAGACTTATTTCTAGAGCTGCAATGAGTCAATCAACAAAATATTAATCGGCAAGTAGTTTGATAATTGTATAACCGTTTTAGTCATTTTTTAGAGCTTTAGCTTCTCAGATCTGAAGATTTGATGCTTTTCTTTATCACACAGGACAGTAAACTGAATATTTTGGGTTTTGGACTGTTGGTTGGACAAAACAATACATTTGAAGACATCACCTTGGACTCAGGGAAATTACAACAGGCATTTTTATACTATTTACTGACATCTTATAGACAAAACGATTAATTGAGAAAATAATCAGCAGATAAAAATAATAGTTGCAGCCCTAATATTTGACGATGAATGCAGTGGACCCTCACCGCTGGTACGGCCAAGTTTGTAAGCTTCTTCCAATGAGATATGACCTCTTCTTCGCCCAAGATTCCTCTGTCAACCAGCTGTCTAACCAAGAACAGGTAGTTGTTCCACTAAAATGACAAATAAGCACATTAGAAAAGGTCATTACATAGAGTAAAACAACTTTCAGATGTCAGAGAAAACCTGATATTTAAGGGGAAATCTGAAAGGATTGTCACAAAACATATAATCTGCATTGGTCAAATGAGGCTAGATATATCAGAAATAACAAAAACTGAAATATTTGCAGTGTGGAATAAATGAAAAATCTGAAGAAAAGTGAAAATAATTGAAATGACCAAAAGCTAATTTTGAGTACCACCTGATGGTCAACAGCACACACCAAAGTAAAACAAAGGCAGACAGACTCAGGTGAAAACACTGAGATTAAATAAGCAATATGTTTTTTTTCCATCTCTAAATGAGAAAAGTGCAATTTGCACACCTGTCACTGTAAATCCTTGATAAAAATACAAGGTCAATAGAGGCTAATGATTATATTGTATATACACAGTGTCTTGGTAGTTGTGGAGAACACAGGTAAAAAAAAAGATAGAAATAGTATTAGCAGCAGTGGTAGAAGTACCTCAGTGTCACTGGCCTTCAGCACAGCAGTGACAGTGATTGGGGTGAAGAGCAGGTGGAGGGGGGCAGAGGAACAGAAGTCCCTCTCCCACAGCTCAGCAAGCTGCTCCAGCAGTGCTCTGACAGGAGGCTCTGAACCTGAACCAGGACCCACAACAACCTCACCACCTCTGCTGCACTCTGACAGAGACAGCACCGGCAGTTCTGCGGACACTGAGCACACACACACACACATACACACACACACAATAGCCCCAGGTCAGGTCTTTTACACAGTACAGTATATCAACCAAAATGAAACACACTACATGCTGTTTGCATTTAAGCAGCAAGGCACAATTCGAATAACAAAATTAATTATGAAGCACTTAATAACAACAAAATGTAGTATACATCGCATGTCATTGACAGCCAGGACTGTCTTACCAAGCTTGCAGGCCAGTAGGACAGTCGAGTTCACAAGCATCTGCTCTGACACCACAGTTGAGAACTAAGAGAGAAGATAAAAGAAAACAGAGTGTGATCAATACTGGCAAAAAAATCAATAAATCTGACACTACTGTTGTAGTTGATGTACCTTTCTGCAGGCCAGTGTGTCTCCCACTCTCTGAAGCAGCGTTCTGAGCTGGGAGTCAGTTGGCAGTTCCTCGTCAGTCCGCGGGCCTACTGCGACGCTCAACAGCTCCTTCATAAAAAAGTAAATTCAGTCAGTTCTTTGGATTTCCTTTAAAACATTTGTGTGAGGCAAACTGGTGATATAACACCGTCCAACACCCAAACTCATAAAGAGTGATCCATCAAATATAGTACTGTACTGATAAATAAATCACAACTACTGCTCCTTAATAAAGGGTTAAAATATCCATAGAGATGAAGTGTACCTTCATCATTATGAGGACGTCAGAAGGCAGTGAAGCGTTGTGGTTGCAGTGTGGAGGGCAGGAGGTCACTCTCTCGCTTCCTTGCTTTCTCTTGGGGGTAGTCGACTGCTCTAGCTCAACCACAGCTCCCGCCACATCCCCGGAGTCTGCAACCACTGGGCTACCCAGAGCTTTCACCACACGATCATACCTGCTCTTCCACTCTCGCCTTATCAGTGCTGAGACAGTGAGAAAACAGAAAGGAAATCTTAAGATGGATGTCCTTTAGGGAACCTTTAATCACAGCATTGGTTTCTTTTTTCATCAACAATGGCAATGTTGTAGTACAACATGATCCCAACAGCACTGAAAGCTCTCAGCTGTTTTTGCATGTTCGAGCATGGTCCCTACATATTATTCATTCTTACATTGGTTCAGTGGGCAGAACAAAAAGTCCTTTCACATTTTAATGAACTCAATACAACACACCTGCAAAAATACAATGCATGTGAAATCGTGTGCATTCAGAGAGTATTCAGACCCTTTCACATTTTGTTATGTGAAAAATTCTTTTTTTTCCCCTCATCAATATACACTCAATGCCCCATAATGACAAAGTCAAAACAGAATTTTAGAAATTTCTGCAAATGTATTAGATTTATTTATGAAATTTAGCTCAAGTGCCTTCCATTTCTTTTGACCATCTTTGAGGTGTTTCTCCTTGATTGGAGTCAATCTGTGGTGAATTCCATTGGTTGGATGTGATTTGGAAAAGCACACATCTGTCTATATAAGGTCTCACAGCTGACAATGCGTATCAGGGTAAAAACCAAGCCATGGTCGAAGGAACTGCCTGCACAGCTCAGAGACAGGATTGTGTTGAGGAGCAGATCTGGGGAAGGCTACGGAAACATTTCTGCTGCATTGAAGGTTCCCAAGAGCTGAGTGGCCTCTGTAATTCTTAAGAATTAGAAGAAGAAGATTGGAACAACCAGGACTCTTCCTAGAGCTGGCCAGCCAAACTGCACAATCGGGGGGAGAAGGGCCTTGGTAAGAGAGGTGACCAAGAACCCGATGGTCACTCTAACTGAGCTCTAGAGATCCTGTGTGGAGATGGGAGAAACTTCCAGAAGGACAACCGTCACTGCAACACTCCACCGATCTGTGTTTTATGGTAGAGTGGCCAGACAGAAGCCTCTACTCAGTGAAAGACACACCAAGCACGCTTGGAGTTTGCAAAAAAGTATGTTACAGGACTCTCAGACTGTGAGAAACAAGATTCTCTGGTCATATTCTTTGGTCTGATGAAACCAAGATTGAATAGTTTGGCTTCAATTCAAAGCGTCATGTCTGGAGGAAACCAGGCACTGCATGGTGGTGGCAGCATTATGCTGTGGGGGTGTTTTTCAGCAGCAAAAGGGGACTGGTAAGGGGACTGGTAAGGGATGAGGGAAAGCTGAACAGAGCAAAGAACAGAGATATCCTTAATGAAAACCTGGTCCTGAGCGCTCAGGACCTCAGATTGAGCCGAAGGTATATCTTCCATCAGGACAATGACCCTAAGCACACAGTCAAGACAACGCAGGAGGGGCTTAGGGACAACTCTGTGAATGTCCTCAAGGGGCCAAGCCAGAGCCCCGACTGGAACCCAATCAAACATCCCTGGAGAGACCTGAAAATGGCTGTTCACCGACGATGCCCGTCCAGCCTGACAGAGCTTGAGAGGATCTGCAGAGGAGAGCAGCAGAAAATCCCCAAAAAGCTGCAAAGCTTGACGTGTCATACCCGAGAAGACTCAAGGCTGTAATTGCTGCCAAAGGTGCTTCACCTGAGAAAAGGGTCTGAATGCTTATGCCAATGTGATATTCCAGTTTTTCCTTTTTAATAAATTTGCAAAAATTTCTAAAATCCTGTTTTCGCTCTGTCATTATGGGGTATTGAGGGTAAAAAATTAATTTGAACAATTTTAGCATAAGGTTGCAACATAACAATGTGAAAAAAGTAAAAGGGGTCTGAATACTTTATAAATCTGTAGTCTCAACAAAATATAACTAAGTTTTACAAGGCATGTCAGTGTTACACTTTGAAATGTAACGTACAGTAGCTACTGCTTGACACACATAATTCATCATAATCATTACAGTATGTGTGGTTTCAAATTAAAAAACAAATATTTGGAACAAGAATACAAATTAAATGCAAACATGGACATGGTTGCCCATCTCAAGACAAAAGGAAAAAATGACAAAGGTTCAAAAAAACACTAGGGCTGCAATTAATGATTATTTTCATTATTGATTAAACTGTTGATTATTTTCTCTATTAATTAATTAGTTGTTTGGTCTATTAAAAACCAGAAGATGGTAAATACCCAAAATGGAATCTAAAATGTCTTTTTTTGTTCCGACTGACAATCCACAACCCAAAGATATTCATTTTAATATCATGGAGGACTAAATAAACCAGAAAATATTCACATTTGAGAGGCTGGAACCAGAGAATTCTGGTATTTTTTTCTTTGAACTGAATGAAAAAAAAGCATCTGCACATTCAATCTGTGCAAGAATCTTTTTAATTAACAAGCTTTCAGTCAGAGACCTTCTTCAAGGCAGGAACCGTTATTTTATTTTTTTTTATCTGGCTCAAAACAATTATCAAAATAGTTGCTGATTAATTTTCTGTCAATCAACTTATTGTTGCAGCTCTAAAAAACACATTAGAAAAATTATAAGACCGAGACTCAAATTTAAAGAGGTAAAAACATGCAGAAACACATAAATGGTGCTTCACCCAACTACCTGTAATGTTGCCAGAGAGCCAGCTGCAGGCTTTTTCTGTTGCAAGACGTTTGGTGATGTTTTCAGATGTGGTCAAGACCTGCACAGAGATACAGTATCAGAAAAATGGAACAACACGCTCATGATTTAGGTTTATTGTGTATTTTTCCTCCCCTCTTAAAATAATATATATATGTACTGTATGTGCTTGGTTTGCTCTGTAATGGAGGCTTCAGGATTTTTTATGTTTACATGCCATAATTTAATATTTTGCACACTGATTTTCACAGGACTTACAGCAGGGGAGGTCTCATCAGGGAGCAGGATTCTTATAGCTTCAGGACTCTTCTCACAGCAAAATCTGAAGAATCACATAAAACAGAGTTTACCATAAAGTAGAAATGACTATACAGACTCAAATGGCCCTTCACTAATACATGTACAGTATACAGGCTATTAAAAAAAGAACCTGGCACTAACATCCTATTAAATCAATGGACTTTGCAGGTTACTTGTAAAATAAGCTGTTGTACCTTGTAGCTCTTGCCAGGGCCTCCAAGCCTGTGTCACACAGCTGAGCACAGATAGAGTCATTCAGTTTTGATGGATTTGAGTTTGGCGACTGCAGTCCATCTCGCAGCATCTTCTCACCTCTCTCCACCAACTCACTCACTAATGTGGCCCTGTTAAAGATCCCCAGATTAATTTGAACACATAAACACATACATGCATAGACAAAAAAAACACACACACATACTATACAGTTCAGTTTTAATGCTGTTAAAAATAGACTTTTGATACACATATATGTATGCACACAGGGTGGTAAATTCACACCAACTCCTGAACACTCACTTTGTCCACTAGCCACTTAGGTAGGCAACCAACCAAATTTGCAGGCTGATAACCTGCTATTCTTAGAGTCCTATTCAATTCTAAAAGGTAATTTAGTGGACGGGTGGTAAAAGTAAAATAAGGAAATGTGAAAGTTACAGTTAATTTGGAAATCCATGACTTGGAAATATGGAAATTCATGACTGATTATGTGCAGTTCTCAGACCCCAACCGCCTCCCAGCTCTGTGATACCTACTTCATATGCTTGACAGCGTTGGATCCGACACGCTCAGCTACAAACTCCACAGTGCGACGCAAAGACGGCGGCTGGTTATGAAAGAAGGCTTGCTCGAGATCCACCTTCACAAAAGGAAGAATTGTCACATTTGAGTGTTTGGTTTGAACACTCGTGCAGGCGATTCCATGATGCAATTTAACATTTCTATTTACTACATCTCCTGTTGACTCACCTGCAGTTTCTGCTGTGACCTGTTGGCACTTGGTGTATCTCTTAGCTCAGCAGAAGTGGGAGTGATCTTGCGAATTATTCCTCCACTCTTGGCTGTGCTTCCAGACACAAAGGCAGCTAGGAGCTTACGAAACTCACCTGGAGCGATGAAAACAAGCCAGAACATTGATCCACAGCTCAATGGCTCATTTGTGGTGATAATATAAGGACAAAATAGGATCTAATCTCTCCAGCTTGGCTGCCTTTTACAGCCACATGAAAAAAAAAAGTAAAGGTAAAAACTGCACCATTCATCCCTGAGGGAATATCAAACAAAATACATTTCCACTCACCAAGAAATGGACAACATGTATAGAGAAGCTGCTGATCCACCAGGGAAATGCAGTCCTAAAAAATAACAAGAGAAATAGCAGTATGAGTGAAAAACCAGCTGTGGGAATTTTATGGACAAATACAGAGAGGAATGAACATTTCACTTACAAGTCCTGCAGCATTTGTGTTGCTGTCTTCCAGCTTCGCTACCTCAGTAAACTCACTGGTGAAAAAAATGTCCTCAGGAATCACTGGGATCTGCACAAGTAAAAACACAACAAGTTCAACAATGTAACAAAAATGATTCTCAGACAAAGACAAAAGTGAGCTCTGTAAGTAGATTACAACCAGTTGTGTTCTGCCGCTCACAACATACCATTATATTCAAAAACAAATATCTACAAGTTGTGTCTTACCTGGAAGAGCCATCCCAATACAGACACCATTAGCAGCTTGTTCAGGTAACACATTTCTCCACATTTGCCCAGCAGCATTCTCCTACAAGCAAACAAAAGCTATGTTTAGCCAAAGTTAACAACAAGAGGTCAAAAGTGAATAAAAAAGAAAAAAAGAAAGTGTTTGTTTGCCTGAGGTTGTTAGGATAGAGGCTTCTGATTCTTACTTGCGTTTTCAGATTTGTTATTTACAGTTTGAAAGTCTATGAGAGTTATAATATATATTTTTGCGTTTTAAAGAATAAGGGGGGGAAAAAAAACAACCTCAGGTGCTTAACTGCAGCTTTAAACTCAAAGTTGAGACATACTCTACCTGTACAGGAGAAGCAGTGTTCCCAAAGCAGTCCTGTAGCAGAGCAGCAGAGGACCAATAAAGTCCAGCATGGAGAGGAACTCCACGAGCCAGGGTACAGTCAGGATGGTGCGTCGCCTCCTCACACTATTACTCAGCACGGCACACACATCCAGCACTGGGACACTCTGTAAGACCGAGAGAGAGTATAAGATTTCTCATGTTAATATTTCAAACAGACCTGTGATGTATTACTTTTTTAAACTTTTTTCATCACCTTGCTGCGCAGGGCTATAGCGGCCTCCTGAATCTCCCTGGATGGTCTCTCAGATGTTTGGTAAGGCAGAAAGGAAATGAATCCCAAAAACTTAGCAAGAAGACGAGCGAGGAGCAGCACCGAGGCAAACCGCTGTTTCTCATCCTGATGAGATAAGACGGAAAGGAGTCAGATTAGTCTTTTCTGAATCTGGCAAGATTTATTTTATGGACTATACATGCTGAAATATTGTTACTACTAATATAACTATTTTGATCCAAATAGACATGGCGCACACAGGTAAATCGCAGAAACACTGACAAAGTTTACATATCAGTAATATCTGCTTGTTTGATTCTAGCATACAGTACCTGCTGCTCCATGTCCCCATCTCCCTCCTCCTCTCCCTCCCCAATTGAAGCAGGAGGGCTCAGGATGGACACCTCATCCAGCTGAAGGAGCTGCTGGCACAAGCTGTCCTGCAGGTGCTGGTTCAGCTGACAGCTGGTGCACAGTATGAAAGACATGTTAGATCACAGAAAGACAACAGACACAGAATACATACAAAAAGCTTTTACTTTTTAACAAATTAAACGTTTAATTCAGTTTGAAATGGACATCTGCCAAATGAAAAACTTGCTAAGAGAATAAAATAACTGTTATTATGAAAAATTTAGACCACCCTAACTGGCCTGTCAGGTTAGGTAGGTATGAAATAAATTAAACATTTAGATGCTGTGTGCAGATTTTATATTTTTCATATCATGCAGTGTACTTGGTGATCTTTGTTTGTGATGTATTATCTTACCAACTAGCTATCTGCAAGAAGTCCCTGAAGAACTCTTGGTGACCAGGGAAGGACGGAGGAGGGCAGGGGCCAACAACTCCCTGAGGCTGAATGAGGCGCTCCTCCAGACGCTTCAAACGCCCCAGGCTGTCAGCTCCCAGCATGCCCAGCAGGTCGGCATCAGGGGTGTCCCCGGGAGAACTGTTAAAACGGGGGCCTTTACACATCTGAAGAAAACGACGGATTAAGAACCTTATTGGGTCAAGTGTTATACAATATTAGGCAATACGCCACAATTCTGATCTAAGGAAAATGTATTCTGGTGTCTTTTTATCTTAAATGCAAGTTATTAGACAAAAAATTTAAAAATAACTTATTAAGATGATTGTGAAAGTGTGGATGAAGTGCCATAGTCTACCTGAACAAGCTGCTTCAGGAACAGACGTGCAAAATGTGAATGGTTTCCTGCAGCGGTCAGTTGACTCATCATTCCTCTAAAAAAACAAAATACAAAAAAATGCATAAAGCACAACGAAATCAGGTTAGATTAGATAAGTAGATAGATTTTTTTTTAATTACAGCTGGTACGGGAGGCAAAAAAGCTGTTGCAAATATTTAATTGAACTCGCCTGATCCTACTCCCGAGAGCTGCATCAAAGTTCCATCCTGGTTCCTTGTGAAAGTCCTCCCATTCCCGCAGAACCTCATAAAAAATATCTCTGAGAAAGGGGCAGAAATGTGACATGCAAAAGAATAACTGATGATCAAGTCTACTTTAGCACTTCAGCTATGAACTATGAATTCTCCACTTATCAAGCACCAAGCCTAGAACATATTTGAAATAGTGCAGCTACTAATTTCAAAGATAAATCTACAAAAATGCTTGTGTATACCTCTGTTTTTTAAAGGTGTGGAAGGCTTTGTCACTATTGAAGTTGGACCGGTTGTCCGTAGCAGGCTGGAATGGGACCGAGTGGATGAAAGTGGAAACTGAAGGAGAGAGCTGGAAGAGAGAAGGTTGAATACAAAATGTATCAACAAAAAAGAGAGTATAACATTTTCAGGTTGTCTGAAAATCATACACCAATAAGGAAAATGTTTACCAAGAAATTAAGCAAGGACAAACTATTCTTAAACAAAAGCAAGTGGCATGTACAAAATATCATGTAGTAATAACGTTGATAATATTGAAAAATTAGATGCTTTTAAATAGCTTCTATCATTAGTGGGACAAGCATTCAAATATTTTCAATAACCTTTATTTGAAGCATTTACCTTGGCTGTGCTTCCGTCTTGGGCCTGAGTCAATCGATCCCTGAGATCCAGAGAAAAAGACGCCACTCTTTCATTTTCTGCCAGCATACGCAAGGTGCACTTGTCCAAATGAGCAACCAACCTGAAACATGATAAAAACACATTCTTATGAATCAACTGAACTAGAGTGGAGGAGTAAAGTCTCTAAATCAGGAAAGATCTGTGAGCTCATATATTCCTGTTAGTGAAGAAGAGATAAATGAGGAAAACTGTGACACATGAAATAAAGACACTCACTGAAACTGATTCTCCAGAACCTTCACCGCAAAATACACACAGTTGTGTACTTGTCTTAGGTAACATCTCTCCAGAGCATCTGAAAACAAGAAACAGAAGAGGAGCTGTATCGGTTTCGTTTTGAATGAAAGTTGATTAACCATTGCATTTTTTCATGTGACATAAGAAATAATCACCTGAATTTACTGCACACAAACTCTCCTGTTCATCATCATCATGAGTGTGAGGAGACTGAGACGTTAGCAACTGCATCACAAAGAAAAGCTCCAAGAAAATGTTTGGCACTAGGTTTTCTGCAAGACATGAAAACACACGTTTGTTATGTTTCCCAAAATTCACTTTATTAAAATGGTATCCTCAGCCTATTGATTACTTAGCTCACTAACACCACCTAGTGGCCATATACCAGAAATGCAGGTACAGTATAGTTCTGCCAGGAGATCCAGATCCGAGGCGAAGGTGACTTTGGATGGTTCAGGACAAGGTGTCTGCAGGTCTGGTGTAACCTTAGAACCCGTCCTGAGTCCTGACTTGGTAGGGGTGCAAGGGTCCAAAGAGGACGGCAGAGGAGAGCAGGCCTGCTGAGCACGCTTAGTCCTAAAAATAAAAATATTATTAATTACTGTATGAAACTGCTGAGATAAACTGAGGTGAAGAGAAAGTGATGCTGCAGTCAGAGCAGAAAAAAACAGAGGTTAGAAGAAGAATATAATGATATTGGGACATATGTGTGGAAACCTGTAGAATAACACTATCATACTGAGAGCACAGACTATTAACTTGTCTCCTTTATATTTCAATACAGCAAGGCACTACCATAGAAAGCATGTAGCAGATTTGTGTCATCCTTTCTTCCACTACTCTCCCTGGCACAATAAGAGGCCAAATTTTCGTGTCAAAACAATTGAGTGATTATGCATGTCTACTTACTTTTCCCTCTTTAGTAGCTCCCTCTCTTCTTGCAGGCTCAGAGGACTGGCCGCTGTCATCGACCCCTCGAGAGCCTCCACCCCTGACGGGGGACTAGAGGGCTTACTGAATGGGGTGGAGGTGAAGCAGGTCTTTGGTTTAGAGTGTGGCCGCTCTGCACTGACTGGTGTTGGGTTTATTCTTCTAGACGGTTTAGTTCCCCTGAAGAACAATGGACACCGTTATCAAATCTGAAAAAAAGATGATCAAGTCAGTGTTGAATTTTGTTAAACTGAGAGTTGTTTGGACTCACGCAGGTGAAATGGATGCTGATCCTACAGGGGGGAAGTCCTCCAAATTGTTGAAATTGAGCTGACCCACAGATGGAGGTGAAACCTGCTCACTTATCCTACCGTATCCTCCTCCTCCTCCTCCTCCTCCTCCTCCTCCTCCTCCTCCTCTACCTGATCTTCTCCCCCCACTCTCCCACCTCCCAATCTCATCACTATGATGTCCACCACGCCCTCCTCCATGTCTCCCTTGTCCCCCCATCGCCATGCCACCACCACCCCTCCTGCGGCCCTTTTGTGATTGGAAGTTGGGGCTGTTCTGGAGTTCAGGAGGAGAAACAATGTAGTCCCCAAGACTGATCCTCTGGCCAGGTCGGCGCTCCGAGCCCGAGGGCCTAGAGGCTGGGCTCCATGTTGTAGAAAAGGAGGGGCTGCTGAAAGCACTGACCCCGCTCAAACAGTGCGTGCCTGACTGACTGGCAGCATCCCACTCATTCACAGGGGACACAGAGGGCGCAGGAGAAAACAGCTGGACCCGACTGGCACTCCGAGAGCCAGCTCCACCACCAGAAGACCTGCAACCCCTCCTGTCAGACAAGCCCTGAATCTGAGCAGCAGGCCTGGGGCGGCTGGGAGTCTTTGCAGGCGTAGCAGGGCCATGGGTTAGAGCTTGACTGCTCTGCTCTCTCAGGAAGTTTAAAAGAAAAGGGACAAATTCTTGTTTGTGAACTGTCACCTCAGGTTCACTGAACGCCAGCCTGTCACCCTCCTGTTGAGAAGAGACACACAACTGTTGAACGATTGTTACAAATGCAGCATTTTAAGATTGAATTGGCACAGATGGTCAACGTTACTCGATCCATGACGAACCCAAGATAGTGCGTGACTAGGTCAGTAAAGGTTGGACAGCTTCAAGACATTTCTGCAGAACATAGCCATTTCACCGAGCTAACAATGCGCTGGCTAACATCTGCTTAGCTGCACAGCCCCCTTCGGATGATAATAAGAAGAAGAAGCAAGCAGCTATGATAAGTTATGATCTGTTTTAACTTGCAACACAAAAATCTTCCTAGACTGGCGAGAAAGTTGACAACGTAACTAACGTCGCGTCTGGGATCAATTCCATCCAGGCTACAGCTAACTTACTAGCTCGCCAGCTAAAAGTTTTGTTTACAATCAGTTGTGAGCTATGTCATCTCTTATAACACGCTACCCAAAGGCAAGCGCGTATCAAATGTCTCACTCATGTGGCTCTCAGTTATTTCAGACCTACCTCAACATTTTTCAGCCAGTCCAAGACCGTATTAACGTCCACTTTCTTCAACAGAAGCGATTCCAAAAGAGCCGCCATTCTGGCCAGTCGCTGCGCGGCGGAGGGACTGAGAGGAGAGGGGCGGGGTCAACCACAACGCATGCGCGTATTGCGGGTGACGTATGCCGACCACGTGTGCAGCTAACAGTTTGGTGACAACATGGGTGATCATTATTTTTACAAGATTTGATAAAGCAAATAATAGTGCCTGTGTTTTTTGTGACTGTTTGGAGAGATTCATTCACCTATTTTGGTTTTGTCGTTACCCCGGAAGTCTGCAAGGATTTATCTGCTTTTGTTGTATCCAAAATTCATAGATAGATAGATAGATAGATAGATTTAGTACTTTATTAATCCCAAAGGGACACTAGAATGTGCGTTTCCTGAAGAAAATGCGTTGGATTGCTGCTAGCTGATAAGACTGCTAGCTGCTGCTCCAGAAGCAATTTATTAAAATCTTGTAGTGCCAATTACAGGTAGAATTGTATCAAATGCTACAGACTTATTTAGCATCCCTATCAGTACAACTTTGCTGAATTTGGTTGCCATGGAATATTACATTTAAGAGAGATGGTTTTTACAGTTAATAGTAGTATTGTGGTGTTTATGGGCACAAGGTGGGGCTTCATTATGCTGTGCACATTCTCATGGAGAAATTGTGGACCACATTTCATTTTATTTAAGACAACAGAATTTTAGAAGTATCATGTTATAATGTTACTGTAGCGCCTCTGTGGGTAGAATTGTATGAAATGTTACAAACTTGTGCAATGTGGTTGTATGTACAACATTCCCAAATTTGGTTGCAGTCATAATTTGTGTTGAAGAGTTATGGCCTGTTATGTGCATCAGGCCACACTTTCAAAATTTTGGTAACCATTGCAGACAAATGGTAAGTGATACCCAAAAACGAACTCATACGTTTTTTGAAGATTAGATGAAATGCGTGCCAAAAGAAGCAAAAAATGTGGCCTATCAGTCCAATCGGGTCAGTCTAAGTCTAATCAGTCTAATTGAGTTATTAGCCAAAATGTAAAAAACACGTAATAACTTACCACATGGTGGTGCTATTGGTACCATGTTTTAATATGTCAAGCATTTCCACATGAGACCCTTGTCCATGAACTATGAATACTTTAGCTCTTTTAATTGTTGAGATATTGATAACTATAGCTACACTCCCATAGACGGCCATTATAAATTTAATTTATCACTGGAATATGCTTGAAAAAAGTAAAGTAATAGCATACATCTACTGAAGAAAACGCACATTTTGATCAGCCACAGCAAGCTGCTGCCTCCTTGAGCTTTCTCCCAGCATTTCCTCTCCCTGGGTGCTCCTCCACTGAGGGCCAACCAAGATTAGCCACAGAGGATTGCGGCCATCCAGCCTGCCCCAGTAAGGTTGGCATGAACCTGGACCAGCTGCAGTGAACTGTTGCCTTCCAGATTCCACCCATGCCAGGGGGAGCAAGTGGGAGTACTGGTCAGGCATCTGGGACCATTCCCACATTCCCCTGGGTACTTCCCCAGATGACCTGGACCAGCTGCAGTGAACTGCTGCCTGCTGCCTTCCAGGTCACTTAGTGCTACATTGGATGGGCCAGAGAGACGGTTTGTGAAACTCTTGTGATATTTGTACACTAACCAAAACCTTTACCTGTACCCAAATCCTAACCCTTAACCTAACCTAACCTAAGCCTAACCCTAACCCTAACCCTAACTGAACCTGCAAGAGTTTGTCGCCCCGGCCCATCCAATCTAGCATTTACCTCCCAGGACCCCCCAAGTACCCATACTGCTTCCCAAAAGCAGGGTTTCCACATATTTACTGCAAAATTAATGGTGTCTTGAGTTTGTTTTCCACCAACTTCACTGACTGCATACGTTCAATAGGACAGAGATGTCAAAGAAACTTGCAATCAAAAAAAAATCTGCTTTTGTGCATCGGTCCAACTTTACAAGGGTATTACTTCTTGTGAATTCATCTATTTCAACTTCCATGTTGTGCCCCCACACACAAAGAAAAACTGCCAACCAAAAGCAAAACAAAAGCAACTTACCAATGAACAACAAGTGGGACAAACATGAAAAAAAGACTAGCCCCCACTTTATGTTACGCCCCAGTCTAGGGGGGTTGGAGTGCAACATTGGGAGTTAAAGGTTGTTCCCTCCCCGGTCCCCGAACCAAAATCTCAACATGGAATTGCAATAAGTAAAACAATTTATTGCTATTATTACAAAAAGAGTGAAATAACAATTAAATATTAAACTGAAGCAATATAGTTCAGGGCGACCCAAGGCCAAAACAACAAACAAAATAATCTGTCTACTCAAAAAGTGTTGACTAACGTAGGTGAAACAAACCAACAAACAAAAAGACACGTACTAAACCTAACTCCCGAGGATTAAACAAAAACAGGAGAAAACAGTGCAGCTACAGTTTCACCTACAGCTTCAGTGCTATTTGCAACAAATAAATGTGGGATGTGCATTTACAAATTTGTACAAAAAATACTTACCATACATCACAAAGTCTAACAACGCTCTAATAAGACAATCACAAATAGAAAAACAGTGGTTCAGAGGCCTAGGACAGAACAAGGTGCTGCTGTCAAAATGCTGCCAATGGACTGGTGGAAAAATGGCCATTTTTAAAAGGTAGGATGTAATTTCCGGACCAATCAGCAGCAGATAATCCCAGGCCGAACCCACATAACCAGCTAATCAGATGGAGATACCTAGAACTCATAGGCTACTCCAAGATCCTGGCAGGAAGAGATTACACACTCTCACGCAAACACAGGAACAAAACAACACAGATTTGTAATACGGCCAAGGCCACGACTGCTGGGTAATTTGTTAGTAAAAATATTTCTTCTGACACTATAACTACTTTTTAAACAAAATTATCATCAATTTTTACACAGTTAAAAATATTAGTAATAAAATCAACTGTGTAAAACATTGAAACCAATTTCAATACATTTGAATTCAATTTACAGATGTAATGTGAAGTATGAGCCGAAGTTAACTGGAAAAATAAGTAAGGTCAGGTGTTTTGCACAAGTTTGTGCTTTTCCACATTCACTGAACTACTGGACCCAGATGGCAATTCTCAGGACCTGTAAGGCGCCTGGAGAGCCTCCTTTTCAGGACTGGGTGACTGAGTTAGGAAAAGTAGCTGCATATGAAAGGATGTCACATAGGCTGCAGGACAAGACAAAGTGGGGTATGTATATTTCTTTTATAAAAGCATCAGTGTAAAGATGAGAGGGTTTTTGATTTCTATGTGAGAGATATGTTTATGTATATTGTATTATTTTGTTATTATTATTATTATTATCATTATCATTATTATTATTATTAATGTATTTTTTAATGATCTTTTCAGAGTTGTATTCTCTTTTTTTATCAATAGCTTTATATGCAAGCCACTCTATATGCAGGTTGACCCTGTTTGAGTTGATTTGAAATAAAATTTATCATTGTATGTCATCTGTTATATCGAAAAGAAAAAATTGCAAGTCTTAAAAAATTGTGTCTGAAGCATGAAGCAAGTCTTAGACATTGAAATCCTTCTGCTAAACACCACATAAGTCTCTGTAGCATTTGATTGTTTTAATTTATGTGCTTATAACTTACTTTTTTTTGCCTCTTTTGTAGTATTGTGTTTATTATGTTCTTTACTCTTATTCTAATATTTAATTCCCCTATTTTTTGTAAAATCTATGACTTATAATCTTTATATATATAATAAAGATGCTTTTTTAAAAAGCTGACCAATAGTTCAATAATTTATAAAAAATATGCAGATGTGTTATAATTTTGTGCCCCTCGCCAGCAACACTTCAGAATGATTAAAAGAAGAAACTGATCACAACATTTCTGTCTGCATGCTGAATGAGTATTTTATTTATAACCAGTTTATAAAAATAAAATACAAAATAATTTTAAAACAAAAAGAAAAAAAACACTGTACAAGGCATTGATATGATACAAATGATAGAATAAACATAAATAATTACAGTTATATACAATGCAAAACTCCCACTTGTTACATTCTTCTGGAGACTGTACAGTTACATTTCAAAACCATGAGATACATTACAACACAAAAAAATATCAACCATTAAAAAATCCCAACAATTGAAGTAAAAATGACGGATGGGCAAATAAGCATATGTCACAATAAATAATATCTGTCAAGTATTTATAAGTTATAAAACAAGTAATCCAATGTTATGACATGAGAAGTGTACCAGTGCACACCAAAGCTTTCATTAGTTTCCATCTCACTTAAATAAAAGATATAGCTGGGTTTGTTCTGTTGGCCTATGGGTATCTGTAACCACAAATACCAGCAAGCTACTATAAATATGACACTTTTCTATCAGCAGGCCACTCAGAAAAGTGACAAAGAAAATCTCATCTGGTAGGTCACACTAGTACTACAACTACACACCACTTATGTGCAATAATAATTGGAAAAAAAAAACATGAGAAGAAATCTGATTATCTTTTAAAACGAGCAGCACTGTTTAGTGTCTGTTCCTCCCTTTCACTGAAGCTTGTTAGCATATAAGTTATGGTTTACAATAATGATTTTTTTTTTTAAATAATTCATTTGAATATTTTACAGGTATATAGTAAAAGTCTGCACAAATGCATTCTGAACTTGCTGAGCTGCAATGCCTTAAAAGTTGTGAGCCTGAAATTTGAGATTTGGCAAAGGGAGAATTCAAAGATTGATTGCTGGAGACATGTAGAAATTACACGCCGCTGTTATGAGAGCATACTAACAAAAACACTTTTGAATACTGCACACTGAAATTGTTCACTTTCAATCGATAGTGGTCCACGCATTCTCACAGACAAACAGGGAGCTCTCTCCGGTATAAGCATAGCTTTTTAAGCACACGAGTATCAGTCTGACAGCACTGATTTCAGCGGTGATATAGAGACCACGCTGACAGGCATGGTAGCACATGCCATATACAGACAAGAGATAAAGTGATGGAAGGCTTGGCTTGGCCTAACAGTGGAATGATCTCCAACACAGACAAGGCTCAGTCATCCCTCGCTATGCACAGAGGGGCAGAGAAGAGACATTAAGGCGGCTGACTGACTGAACACTGTCTGCCTTCAGGATGAGTCATCATAGCTGCTCTGTGAGACTAGCGTAGGTACCTGCAACATCTGCATGAGTCAAAACGAACCAGCACATTTTATATCTACAAAGCAGTGTGCCCATTCAATCTCTATACACTCTCATGTATCCCATTTCAAACCACATCTGCAAAATTCATCAAGATATTTGGCAATGTGATTTTTTTTATTATTATTCTCTATGTGCAGCCATATCTTATAGTGGCTATGACTGCCATCAATCTTACACCCTATGTGTCGTCTAATCTCTTTTGTAGTTTTCAGGTAATTCTTTTGTGCACCACGTCAGCTATTTGCACTGATAAAAATACAGTCCATCATTTTCCAGCAACACAATCATCCCGAGTCAGTGCAGGAAGCGCAGAAAACTAGTGTCAAACATTAGGCGAGAAGAGGAATAGTGTCATAGGTCAGAGAAAATATACAGCTTCACAGAAATTAAAATTGCTCACCCAGCAGGTAATGAAGTTACTGCTGTGTTAAAATCTTCACAAGATAGATGCGGTGTGATGGGAAGTGGTATGAAGCTTTTTTACTCAGTAGTTGATTTTGATTTTTTTTTTTTCCTTTTCTCTGTTGAGCATGCAAGAAGTAGCGTTGGAAGTAAGCTGGAGTTATTTTACAGTATCTTACAAGGAGAGGAGTGGGACAAGGTTGTGGAGGAGAGTTTCAGTGAGGAATCCTGACTAAATTAAACTCAAACAACACGCTGATTCTTTCGCCTTGTGCACAAACATACTTTATGTCATTATATAAAAAGACATTCTCCGGCGCAGGAGGAACAGGACAGGAGGAAATATATATGTACATATGGCCTCAATTTTCATTAACATTTGAATAAATGTTTTTTGAGGTCTGAAATTCACATTTGTTCAAAGTTTTATCTGACATACTGACCTGGTATATATACAGGACAGCTAAAGTGGGTTTCACATGAAATATTTCCTTTCGTCACTACAAATAATAGCTACTCTCTCATAAAGTAAACTGTTGCTCAAATTGTGTTTGATTTCCAAACATTTGTGTTGCTACCTTTTCTACATAAGAGAATACTGGTGAAAAGGGTTGTCCTATAACGGCTGGCACAAGTCTGTTTTTTTTGGCTCCTTATTTTCTAATTACAAACACACCAGAGTAAATCCTCAAGCTGCCCAAAGTGCCAAGGCACACGCTGAGACAAACGTCTGTGTCTGAACATTACTCGTCAGTAATGTACCTTGTGTTGTTTAAGCTTACTACTGCTACTACAACTACAACTACCGGAAATGCATGTTCCATTAATGCCTTGAGCTCTAAAACACATCTCAAAAGTAGTTTCACGAGTCTGACCTTTAATTCTCTCATTCAGAGTGACAATTATCTTCCCTCTTAGCAACACAGTAGGCACAAAAAGGTGTGTGTCCTCACGCACTTTACATGATTGATTGTATAAAGGGTCACTTTGGAGTAATCACTTCAATTAAACATTTAAAATTAATGTGAGCGACACTGAACCACACATCCACTATCACACAGAAGAGGGTAGGAGTCGTAAGCAACACTATGCATCAAAATAAATATCTCAATAAATACAACTGTACACAAAGTCTGGCTTTATGCATTCACATATAGCATAAAGTAAATATTATATACCCTGCCTGCAATCTCCAAACGCAGAGGAGATAACTGAGTCAACCCCAGGCCAATATTTAATTAAGCTGTAATCATATACACTGATATTTCATCAGTATAATCCAAGTGCATTAATACTGGGGATAAATAAGTTACTATAAATTGTGGTGCAGGATGGAGCAAAGATGAATAAACAGGAAGCTGATTTATTAATGTGCCCACAGGCCCAACTATTGACTTATGTAATATTCCCTGCATTGGGAAAATCTGTTTTAATTTTGCAGCTACACTATGCTATACATAAAATGAGGACCCTGACATGTCAACATCCCTTGTCTGATAAGTTATCATAAAGCTGGGCACATAAATGAATGACAAACCCTGTGTGCAATAGGAGTGATGAGAGCGGAGGGAAGCGGCAAGACATGTGTAAGGTTCAGACTGACAGCGAAAAAAGGGAAATAAGAATTTTGTTGTCTAATTATACTCAAACAGGAAGACTCAGGCTTTCATCTACACTGTTGTCTACTCTATCCTGATTGGAGTCTTCCCATCTTCTGCTGTGGCAGCAACTATCTGCTCAGCTTGCTGGAGCACTTCCCCTCTCGACTGCAGCCTTTTCCCCTGGTCAGGTGGAAGGGGCTCGTGCGAGCCTGGCGGCTGCAGCAAGTCTCCTGGTGGTAGGAGTAGAAGCGGCGGGGAGGAGGCGAGCCAGAGAAGCTGGGAGGCGAACGGCTGCGGCCCAGGCAGCCCCCTCCCCCGCTGCCACGGTGCTCATGGCGGGAGGGCGAGGAGCTGACGGAGCGCTGCAGGGAGGAGGAGCTGCGCGGGGAGGCGCTAGAGCTGCGGTGGTGGTGCGGAGAGCTGTTCAGGCTGCAGATGCCCATCCTGGAGCTGTGCTGAGTGGAGGAGCGGTGGTGAAGGGGGGAGCCACGGGAACCATGCATCAGCTGAGCAAGGCATGTCAAGAGGTCTGAGTCACTGGTGCTGCCAGCTCGGATGCGGTAACGCCTAAGCCTAAATAGATACAAAAAGCAGGGCAGGTTATGAATAAAAGCAAAGTCATATATTCCCAAGCAACTCAGGTGATTTATTTGCTTTCTTGCTGAGAGTTAGATAAGAAGATTGATACAACTCTTACACATGCAATTAGTATTGATCTTCTCATCTCACTATCTGCATGAAAGCAAATAAGCTTATTTCCTACATTCAACTATTCCTTTAATCACAAGAGCAAATCAACAAGGTGACATTTAAAGTGTTATATCTTTTTCTTATGTTTTTTTTAAATATTCTTCATACTCTTTCTGTTATTTCACTCACAATAAATGGTTTAAGAGCAATTATCAAAGGAAGAATGCAGATCAACAAGTTACCTGCCCTCCATTGTGGGGCGGCAAGGTGGCTTTCCTGGGGGCGGGCGCGGCAGAAATTGTGAAGCCAGCTGCTCAGCAGAAGAGGTTGGATGAACGGGACGTGGGATCCTGCTCTTGCGGGACAAGGGGCTGGAGGAGGAGGAGAGGGAAGGAGCGTCGTCTCCCTGGCGGTCAGAACGGGAGCCCATAAGAGAGTCCTCATCCTGAGAGCGGTCTGAGGTGGAGGATAAGGGGTCCCTAGCTAGGGACGCCACCACGTGGCCACGTCTATCAGAAAGGGATGGTGAAGCAGTGGGAGAGGGGACCGGGCCCTGATGGCTGGCTTTCTTCTGCAGGAGTTTCTCCTTGGCGGACCCTGGAGGAGGGAGCTCCAGCAGGCTGGAGGGCTCAAGCACGGGGATACGACTATGCCTGCGGCTGGGGTCCTTACGGGGGGCAGCAGGGGAGGAGGAAGCTGGGGCCATATTAACTTTTCCACTTTCCTCCCACCTTAGCTGAGGCTCTGTGACACAGGGCATGGGGCCAGAATCATTCTCAGGGTCTTTGAACTTCGGAAAAGCTCCATTATTTAAATCCCTGTGGCCATTAACAGGGGGTGAGAGGTGGCCATTGGCAAACACAGGGCAGTGGGGGGAACGAGGAGAGTGTGGAGAGGAAGGCGAGCGTGGAGGGGGTGAGTGCGGTGAACGGGGAGAGCGTGGGGAAGACACACGGCTTGGCACAGGACTTTGAGCTTTGGTGTGGCTGTCTCCATTGATCAGCGTCTCAGCCAAAGGGTCTGTGGGTGTCCCAGGATGGGTGGGCACACGGTCCTGGGGGGAACTGATGTCCGCTGTGTGCTCCTGGACTTGCTGAGCCTCATCTTCAGCTTCACCACGCCTCTCCACCAGGAGGCACTGTGGAGCACTGTCTGATCCTGACTGGGAGGACAGCCCAGAGGGACGCTGAGCTGTCAACTGGAGGGGAGGGGGAGGTGCAGACATGAGAGGGAACAAAAAAAACACACTGGTGTTATTATAGAAATAAGCCCCACTATAAATTGGAATAATATTCTAATTGTCAAAGGCCTGTTGCTGATAGACTACAACATGTCGAGTTGTGCTGTAGTTCTGTAGCAAGAGCCTGATGCAGATGTGTGAAAGGAGAAGAATTTTAAAATATGGGGTAATAAATGGTGATTAGTTTGGCAACAGCATGCAATACCATAGCTACCATTATCAGACCGAAACACACAAGTGCTATGGCAGTGTCAGTCAAGCTGTGAGTACTAAACCAGCAAGTAGAACAGGAAACGTTCACGCAACTTCGCAGGGGGCTTCAGCGAAGAGAGGGTGAGGAACAAATACAGGGAGAGAGAGAGAAAGAGAAAGATAGAGAGGACAAAGACGATCTGAAACAAAAGAGACCATGCAACCTGTAGTCATGACTCGACATTCCAAACACACATGCCACAATCAGACACACATCCCTATTCAGATCACAAGAACACATGTCCAGACACAAGGACACATTTGACCCATGCTCTGTCTGGCCTGCACAATGCCCTTCATGGTTTCTGGAGAGAGCTGCCTGACAACAACACAATAACCAAGCCAACTAAACAAAGAAGCCAAAACAAGCAACTTAAACAAAAAAAAAAAAAAGAAAAACAAAGAACAAAAATGTTGACAGCCCGTGTATTGCTACTGATGTAAGCGGGAGGAAGCTGAATGGAGGTCTGTTTTTACAGTATTGTGATGGGCTCATCACCTGCTGAAGCTGGGCACGGGTGATGCGTATGACAGAGGGAAACTTGGTGTTGGCAGCACCCGCCGGGATGGCCGGCAGTTTCCTGCGACTGGGCGAGCGGGTGCCGGGGGCAGGGTTTGGTGGTAGTGGTAGGGAAGCGTGGCAGGATGAGGAAGAGGACGGGCGTTCCTGTTGCTGATGGTCAGCAGACTGGCTGCGCCTCAAGCCCGGCGGGTGGCGCAGGTGCAGCGGGTCCGACAAGGTGGTCAGGAGAGTGTGAGGGCTGGGAGAGCGCAGAGGGATGGGACTGGATGTCCGGGCCGCAACTTCCTCAGGCAGGGATGGAGGAGAGGTGGGAAGCTAAGAGAGGGGAAGGAGAGAAGTGGGAGGTGGAAAAAGGAGGGGTCGTGAGATTGGTGAGGGAGTGAGAAGATGGAGGAAGTATGGTGGAAGTGCTATGAGGCAGGACAAGCAGGTTGCACCCGTGGGGAGTACGACGTAGAGTTTTTTTGAACAGGTAAAGTCTCGGAGGGATCAAAAATATGGGGTTGGGGATTGTTTTAGGCTAGGGAAGGAAGAGAGGTAGGTAGTTTATCGGAAGGCAGTGTACATTTTGAATTTGGAGGTAGTAGTTGTGGTTGTAGGAGTGAGGGGACAGTCAGCATTCATTCCTCTTGTAGTGAAAAGTACGACTCTACAGCTTGAGTGAAATCTGTTTATATTGGACTCATGGGTTGAGCAGGATTTTGGAGGTGGGCTGGTTGAAGGTTATGAATAGCAAAAGAGCAAAAAAGTCATTTAAACTGAACATACCAAAGTATATTTTGGAAATAAATCATGTCATTTACAAAGAACATAAAAACAACCAAACATACTGAAAATGTCTGCAAATAAGATAAAATTATACATGATATATAATGCAAATCAAAGTCCAATTCAAAGCAATAAGCTCTCTTTCCCCCCATGCTGTGATCTGATAAAAGCTCTGCATTTGTGTCATATTTTTTTCTAACAAATATACACAAGCAAAGAAGCCACCAAACATAAAGCAGTAACATTTAGCTTCACACTACAGCAAGATGCAGCTGGTGGAACTCTGATCGTTGTATGATATTAGCATTGAAGTTCTATAGCTAGAACTCTGACTCTGTGCAGCTTTTTAGCTTTGTAAAATGCTGACTACAGTCAGTATCATGTATGTCATGTTGTGAGATGGCCATCAAATGAAAGTGCTTACCTGAGTGAGAACTCCCTCGGCTAGAGCTTCAGCCGGGCTAGTTGGAGTGACGGGGGGCAGAGCCCCTGCAGGGCCCACACTAAGTTCCAACTTGTCCGCTTTTGCACTTCCCTTGGAGGAAGCCAGGCTTTCTTGTTTAGCTATGCCAGGGCAAGGGCCTGGGCTGCCCTTTTCCCATCCAGGAGACTGTTCCCCTGGCTGGAGCACCTCTGGCTCATCCTCATCCTCCTCTGAGGGGCTGGTGGTAACCTTGGCTCCTGGAGAGCCACCGGGCCGCTCCACCATTACCCACTCCCTTGAGTCAATGTCCTGCCTCCCAGAGCTAAGATTGAGGGCCACAAAGCCCCCACTACTGGCTGCCCCCTCTCCATGCTCTATAGATCGAGGGGATGCTGGTTTAGGAGACCCACCACCAGATAGAAACTCCTCATCATAGTGCCAGACCCTCTCAGGACGCTCTCCAGCAGGTAAAGCCTGACCCTGAGTTACTGGGATGATTGAAGCCCCGTCAGCCTTCTCCTGTTGCTGGGTGCCAGGCTGCTGCTTCGCTGAGCTGAACAGACACAAGACAAACAAATAATGAAGTCTCTACTCTATCCTGACGAAAATTCAGAATTCTTTTTAAAAAAGTAAAGAAACTGATGATAAAATTAATAAAGTAGTTGATCTAAAACTGGTTAAATTGCAGTCTACTTTTGTAGCAAATAATGGTGATGGGCCACTGGATAGACCTACCAGGCCTCCAGGAAGCGTTCTGGACTGGGCTTGGACTCCAGGCCAAGCCTCCTCTCCAGCTCAAAGCTGTGGATGTTGCGGAGCTTTCTCAGCAGGGGGCCGTCACGGTCTGAAGCCACCACATCAGGGTGCGGTTTGACTGGGGAACCCAGGCTTGGTCCAGCATAAGGGCTTTGATGTCCTTGGTTGCCCTGGTTGTTGCTATGCTCCTCTTCTGTCGCTGCCTGTGGGAACCAGTCAGTTAAGTTTTTGTAAGCAACTGGTTAAAGAATCAGGTAAATTTCAACTGGGGTATAAATTCTCATATAACTCCCATATTACATGTACAGAAACTATACTTTGCGTGTTCATATGTAATCTACCTTCCAGACTGCTGTCCTGATGCGGTTACGGTTGCGGTCCAGCTCCTCCCAGACGTCAGCCTCCTGGTTGCGGTGCGGGTGGATGGGAGAGCCCATCAGGCGCTCGGGAGCAGGGTTGTTCTCAGCGTCACTGAGCTGCTCGTCCTGCAGGACCTCATCTGTGTTCTCCCTCATTAAGTCACCGGGGATCAAGGAGGCGTTCGCCATTCTGGGACAACAAAAGGTACACATTCATTTGATGGTTGAGGTTAACTTACAGTATGATGTCTAGTCTTTCCTTATATGTGAACTATAAAAAAACTTTTGGTTGATTAAAACCCTTATGAAATAACTCTACTAAAGGTGTAGTAATTGGATCAAACATACCCCATGTGTGCCGGGGTGAGGCGGGTGTGATGCTGGGGTGTCGTGGCACTAGCACTGATCGTCAGGGTGCCATCTGTGCCGGTCCGCTCCCAGTCATAAGGGTCGTTCTCCACTACATTATAGGTTTTCATGCTGTTGTCAAACACTGACATCAACAGCTGGAAAAACACAAAAATATATATATATATATAGCAAGATTCAGAGTAGACAAAATATTTTGGGTTGCTCGCAGCAACTAGAATACACCTTTCTAGATCATGCACTCCACACTTCACTTAAAGACAAACTACTTCTGTTATTAAACCCATATCAGATGCCTGGGTCACCTGGTAGTCGGGCTTGGTGAAGTAGTCAAGAGTGGATATGTGTTCCAAGAACACACCAAACTCTGCCGGCAAGTGTTTGAGCATCAAACGATGGTCGTAAGTGTCCTTCAGCTTCCCCACATGTTCCTAGGAATAAACAAACACACACACACCTATAATTTCTCATCACTTATAGTTTAGATTCCAGGAGGGACAATTTATAGGTATTCCTTACTTTATCCTTGATCTTCCTCCAAGGCAACTGACCAACCAGAAACTCCACCAGCATGTAGAAGAGGGACCATAAATCATCATGACGACCCATCTCCTGTAGAATTACACCAGGCTTGAGTTTACATTGAGCAATAATATTTGATCGACAGGAGACAGTGGTGACAAATTATGACAAAATGGAGTAAAGTTGAATATAGCACATGAATAGACACGTGTGGGGCAGCATCACTTATTACACAAGAGCTCTAGCAGAGGGTAGATAGATACTGACCTTATTCTTGTGTGCATTGACAGATGCATAGCGGACCGTTCCCCTGAACCCTGCCACTGGACGGGGCTGACAAAGACAGATGCAGCCATTAAATGCAAACACAGATGTAATCTAACATGTTTATGGCTCAATACAAACAATGTCTGAAATATTCTGCAGAATTCACAGATTTTCAGCCAAAAAAAAAAAAAAAATCACAAAATGAAAAGAACTAACATATGTTTACATCTCATATCTGATCCTAACCCTTAATAAGCATCTCTAACATGACTTTATCACATTAAATCTGATTCACTTATTTTTTTGGCCAGAGGAGCAGAGCAACTAGCTGTGAACACAACTTCAGATGCGGAGCAACATCATGTTTCATGCTACCTGATAAATGTCAGTTCAACATTCACTCTACTTTTAGCTCTGTTTTGGTCTCCACCAACTTCTGAGGCCAATGTCTGTTTTTTTAGTTGCTAAATGCTCCACTATTTTCAGCAGCTAGTTGCTAACTTTGTTTATCTCTTGTTTGGTGCTGAGCAGTGTACGGTGGCTTCTGGAAACAATGCTAATAAGAGCAGCAGGAGTAAACCAAAACAGTAAAGTTACAAGCTGTAAAACCAAAACAATGAGCTGAAACACACTTAAAAATGCTGGAGAGAGCAGCAGAGTGAAGTGATAATTCTTTGAGGTTTTACATTACACATGACAAAGAATAAAAAATATTAATAAATGCAGCTTTAAGCTCAGTATATACTCAGAAACAGATAAAGACACTTACAGCTCGGACCTCCTGGCATGAATTGGTGAACTGGCGAGCTAAACCAAAGTCAAGCATGTAGCAGGTTCGACAGGTGCTGGGGAAGCGACCCATGGCGAAATTGGACTGAAGCAGAGAGAGGGGTGGTAAGGAGGCAACGGTTCAAAAAATTATAAAATCATTTAGGTGTAAAGGTGTAGGTGTAAATAAAATGTTTATACATTTATCCCCATGTGTTGCTATGGTGGAATATCATCTAATACAGCAGCTCAAAAGACAGAAGATATTTATTCAAACATATTTCAGGTATTTGGCCGACACTCATATTGAGCCAACAGTGCAAGTGCACAGTCAAAAAAACAAAATTCCTGATTCAGCAACAATACTAGCAGCCAATAACAAAAAGTGCATGGGTCACAAATGTTATCCAGACAACAGAAATGAAATAATCGCATGTGCCTGGAATATATAGAAGGAAAATAAGTGCTAGGTAATTCAATTAGAACCAAAATATCCCCTGTTGCACTCAGCTCCCTGTGACTCACCGGTTTGATGTCTCGATGCAGGAAGCCGACAGAGTGGATGCTCTCTATGGCTTCCAGGATCTGGCGCCCCAGACGCAGGGTGGTGCTGATGCTGAAGGTTCCCCGGGTCATACTCCTCCTCAGGTCTGCCAGATTACGACCCTGAAAGAGCAAATTATACAAGATCAGTTAGCAAAGACAGAAACTGCCAAAAGTTCTTCTTTTGGCAGCAACACGTAGTGACTAGTAAATATTTATTGAAATGAAAAATAAAATCACTAATGAACAGTCACACTGACTGAAATGTTTGACAGTGGTGACGGACAAATATGTTGAGTGGACATAGAAAACAAGCCCACAGTGAGGAAAAACACAAATTCAGCTACACTGATCATCTATAATTAAACCCATGGTGAGGTCAGGAGTCAGCACAGTACATGGAAATCTTCATTCCTGTGGGTCTGGCTGTATAAATCACAAGCAGACCACATTTTCAAAACTATCATTCATCATCAGATTCAGAGAATGTATTTGTAAAATTGTGCTGATGATTTTCAGTATTAACAGCCTCATGTTCTGGATGCAATGATTGAAACTAATTTGACGCCTCTGTAGTTCACAGTAGGGGATATAGTTTGTGAACAGCCTGCAGTAGTGCTGCCTGAATCACTACACTGAGAGTATTGAAGCTATAAATACTTTTTGTTGCTTGGTGTTCTGCCACATAGTCTGGTTCATATATATGGAGACTAGCTAGTGTGAACCAGGTCAAATATGTAGTATTCATTAACCCATACAGCTGGATTAATGCAGTGTATGTATGTTAGTAGCTACGTTATTTACATGCAGCAGAATTTCTAGAGTTTTATAAATGATTTATTTAACATTACAATAATCGATGGCTTGGTAATTGTAACTTACTTCTAGACAAGAATAACATAAGATAATCTGTTGACAATCCAAAGTCAAGTCCAGTTCAGAGTAATGACTGAAGATGGTTTGACGCAGGACTGCTTTAAAGTAAGACCGTGAAACTTTGGCTGAACAGCAGCTACTTCGGCAATGAGTGACTTTATCTAAAGTGGCTAACAATAGCAACCATAAGCTACTGGTCATACCAGACCAAGTACGGCTGCAGTGGCAAAAACCCTTGAATGTATGGAATTGAGCGAGGACGTGTTTTGCTGCTTGTGAATTGAACTTTTCATTTGTAGGAGGAGGAATATTTCATGACTTAATTTAAATGTTACAGCCTCTCTTTAATCTGTTGATTCATTTGCTAATTAATCATTTCATTCATAAAATATCAATTTTTCAGAGCCTTAAGTGATGTTTTTAAATTGCTTGTTTTGTATAATTAAGTCTAAAACCCAAATATATTCCATTTCCAATCATTAAAAACTGAGAGAGGCAGGAAATCATCATGATAGAGGCTGGTACCAACCAAACTTAATCAAGTTCTTAATTAAGTTCTTAAACAATTACAAAAATCTCAAAACTGCTGACAATTAATTATCTGTCAATTTGATACTAACAGATAATCAGCTAATTGTTTCAGCTCTAGTTTGATCTGTTACACTAGGCTTGCTTTGCTTGTGATGTATTCGGTGCCTGAAGCCCAAGATGAAGACCAACCTGAAGCTCCATCACCACGTAGTTAAAACGGTCGTTGCGGCCACATCCCACAAAGCGACACACGTGGTCCTTACCTAAAAAAATAAAGGAAGACAAGAGTTTTTCAGAATAGTTTCAGGGCAGAAGATGAGGTCACCTCACAGTTGCTTGACATCAGCTGCATAATTACATCATAAGATGCGGCATGCTGCGTGAATCATAATGATGTTTCCATATTTCTGTGTCCTTCCCTCTCCAGTCGCTACGGCTCCCATCACCAGCCTCCCCGTATGACCATCCTGCTAAACGTATAGGCTATAGCTCACAACACAGGGGACTACACATGTGCATGAATGAGTTGTGTGTTTGTGCTTGCGTGTGTGTGAGTGAGTGCGTGTATTCTGGACTCAAAGGACATTGCTGCACTGGCAGCTTGACCACACCCCAAAGCCCTTCAGCACACAGTGCATGCAAACACTAACAAAACCTCCATGTTAAAACACTATTTCTTTGATTGCCTGTTTTCACCAAATTCTTATCTAAGGGTGCAACAAATCAAAATAATCCAATGAAAGAATCCAAATGAAAAACACAACAAGCTATTATTAGCCTGATATGACCCATTAGCGTTCTTATGAGGCTGTGGGTCGATGTTTACTCTTTACAGCTGGGCGGGTCAGCAATGTTTGGGGGGGCTGGAGTTCAGCCTATCTCAAGTTACATTATGGTTCCCTGAGGAAGCAACAGAACCGTGATGCCTAAGGTCGCAGCCATTAGACAGCAAACATGATCCCAGCCCATTGATTTTCCTCTCAGAGGGGAGAAAGAAAAAAAGGGCACAGTGGTTAAAAGGCAGGAAGGAAGAGGACAAGGAAGAGACATGGTTAACAAAAGAGAGAAAGGGGTAAAACTATATGCTCGCCTGAAGGAGCTCTCTTGTTGGGAGTTGGGAGCGTCCCAGGCTTTCAATCATATACTTCCTCTTGCATGAGCACTTTGTCACTTCTTTTACTGCCATTTGAAGCTTTTACATTAAAACCCCAAACACTTAAGGCAGGAAAACAAGAGCGAAGCACATATAAATGACTGGAATTTACATCTTGTGCATCCGGAATGACAGTGTGCTTTGCACCGCAGAGACTGAAGCAAACTGAGAAGAACCCTGGGTCAAATTGTGTTTTCAGATGAGTCAGATGATCTATATCTGGTCTCAGAGGGAGAGATAATTCCACCCCACTGTCGCTGCACACAGGCTATCCCTGCATTTTCTACTGACATGACATTTCCTGGATTGGTCTTCTTCTTTGCCTATTTTTATTCTCATCATTTCAGGAGAAATTACTAAAAGAACATGTTTCAATTCTCTGAAGCATCTGTTTTTCTGCCAAGAATACACACAATATCCACTTCTGGGTCAACTCAATAGGTCACCGTGACAACGAGGATCGGTCAATTCCAGAAATGTAACCGAACCCACTGAATCCATTTCGACTCACCCTGGAGCTTCTTGAGCACTGCGACCTCCATCTTGAGCACCTGCTTTGGCTGCTGGGCCGACTCCACCTTCAGCGCCACGTTGACCCGCGTCAGCAGGTCCAACGCCTCGTAGATCTCCCCAAAGCCGCCACCCCCGATCTTCTTCACCTGGAGGAAGAGCATGAAACACTGCGTAAGAACTTCATATGAAAAAGTACACAACATGTACATGAAAGACACTTCAGCAGGAGAGCATGCTTTCTGTCTTTCTGGTATTAAGTATTTCTATTTTCTCTCCTTTACCTTTACAATAAGGTATCAATGAGGACTTATAGCAATATTAATATAAAATTAGATGTTCCTCCATGGGGATATCACTGTCGCCATGACAATGTGGGCAATAAGGGGATAAATTCAAATTAAAAGCATGTGCTTCCAAGTGATTGCAGTATGAGTGTGTGTGCATGCACTGGAAAACTCTGGAACGCCATCTGTAACCCTTTATTACACATTTTCACAGACCGCTATAAAAAGTTACATGAATATGAACATGTAATATGATTTGATTGATTTAATAGATTCTCATCTTTTCAGTCACTGTAGTCTTTTTTCAAAAAGAACACCCTCTCCTGAAAATAATTCCGCTACAGTGAAAGCCAAAGAGCATAACTGAACTGAACCACCTTAAAAATACTTTCAAAATAGGCTGGCTGTCTAACAGTGTTATAAATCATTGCAATGCAAGAGAATCAAAAATGTACAAATATCTTGCTGCATACCAACAAAAACAAAAAACTGTTTAAAAGTTTAATATTTTTAATAAATACAACAACTTTTTAAATTCATCCAGAGCTGAGTTTTCTGGTGCACAGGAAGCCTTTTCTTCTTCTTCTTTTTTTAAAACAGTCAATCTGTTTTCATTTAGGCTCCCCTAAGAAGGATTAGGGTGGTAAGGGGTTAAAGAGTTTGTGTGTCGATGAAAATCGATAAAAGATCTTGTAGGCACTGGTTCAAAACATAGCACATATTGAATAATGAAGGACTACTGCAACAAGCCAAATTAATATATCACCTCTGTATTATTCATACAGATATTTCAAATGAGAAGCTCCAAATTGATTGTTTCCTTTACGACATAATGGAAGAGATTCATAGTACTTCAATGGGCATGAGTAATGAGGGCATTCAACTTATTTAAAATATGTATTGTAGGTTCAATTTGAACATACTAGTAGTAAGGAGGCAGTTTTTCACTTTATACAAGAGTTATTTTGTGATAGGTCTATTTATGAAACTTTCTTTTATGACAGGAGTTAACGTGACTAGATAATTAGCTCACTCGTGAATAGTTCCTGTACTTTTCAGCACACTCTCTTCTTTTATTTTGATCTGTCAAATTTCCCCGAACAGATCCACCTTTTCACTCTCATCTCTCAAAGCTTTAATTTCCGCTAAGCTCCCACGTGTCCTTCACCGTCCTTAACGCACACACACACACACACACACACACACACACACACGCAAGGCCCTGTGTCGCACTAGGAGCTAAAGTCGTGGGATTAGCTGCAGCATTCTTATGTAACTCAGCTCCTTAGAAGAGAGGAAGTGGTGCCAGGCTGCCAGTTAGGAATAACAGCCTCACATGGCACCCCGGCTGGCACAGCAATGAGAGACATGGGCCCTCGGGGGAACACTGCTGCTGCCTATAGCTCACTGCACTGCCACAAATAGCTATACGGGCTATTTTTGGATCTCACATACTGCAGCAGCACTATCTGTACAGTGAGACACGACCCCAAACTGTCCAAGCCACAGGTGAGACACTTTAGAAACAAGGAGAAGGACTCATAGGCGGGGGGAAAAGCACTGTTTGATGAACAAAGAGTTGTTGTTTGTGGGACAGAGTGCAAGCTAGGGACAGGCAGTGACAGAGCTGGACAAACACACTGCCTATTGTCGCCGAATAACGAGTCACTTACCACTTTCCATCGCTCCTTGACCAGGGAGAGCACGCTTAGGATGTCAGATTGCTCCGCTCCCCCGCTCATACCGTCTGAAGACCAGGACTGCTGTCCTCACTGCTTCCCCCCTCAACCAGCAGCCTCAAACTGGGCCGGGCATTTGGGGTCTGATGGAGAACCCTACGGAAGTCCAAGAGAGACACAAAACTGTTAGAAGCTGATGAATAAATACTAAGGAAATCAGTTGAATTCTGGTTTAGGCTTATCTGCACTTCTTGGGTTGATGTTCTCTGACAGTAAACAAGGAGGTTTCATAGTGTCGGATATACTTCAGACCATGTGAAAGTCTGAAAGTCTCCCCAGTTGATAGACGTAGTTAAACCTTTGGCTTAATGTCTGGGGCTCTCTGATACTTGACCATCGCTGCAGCTGCCACACCTGCTGCCAGCAGCTGTCTTTCTAGACAAACTCACCCCACCAAGTCGCAAGCAAAAGTCTTGCGTCTTAAATTACAAAAGGCTTCATCTTAGTATCATTTTTCCCAGCCGTTTTTCTTTTGTGTGACAACCAAGGAGCAGGCCTAGTAAATAGAGAACTGTGAGTCTCATCAGATACTACCGAGGCTGTTTAATTTTGCACAGATTATAAAAATTGCAGCGTAATATGACGGACAAACTATCATATCTTAAAGCATTATTTTGAAATCAAACCATGTCTGCTAACATACTGTACAATAAATGAGATTTATGAGTATAAATACACTGATGTTATTAGTCAGTTATACTAATGATCTGATTCTTGACCCACCACTTGACAAATACCGTCCTCGACCTTAAATGTATCTGATGCTTTAAGATAAATTGGTGCCACTTCCTGATGAGTTGCCCCTTATTAAAGGTTTATAAGCTGTAACAAAAGGCTTTACTAATGTTAATAAATCATTTCTCAGTGCTTTATTGATCTGTTATAAGCCGTTAACACGAACAATGTTTGGATTGCTAGGTTGTGAGTAATCACTCTGGCTGGTGTTTTTATCCTCTGTAATGGGTAATAATAGATTATTATTACATGAATTAACACTTGTGGGTTGCACACTGCAGTTGTACATGGTAATAATTTGTTAATATATTAATGATGGTGCAGATTCTCCGGGAGGCGAATGAATTAAAGAGCTAAAAAGACAAGTGTCCTGCTGTATTTCTACCTGACAACCCAAAAGCTGTTTTTATTTACAGCGTTATTAAGCATAGGTATTGTATTATAGACCATTAATAAAGCCATTAGTTTATAAAGAGTGACTTAATAGAAAGTGGTACTGATAAATGTAGCACTAGCTCCCTTCACATGAAATGCAGGTTGTCTCTACAACAAGGCTGAAAACGGAGTTTCCCCTGGAAAAGCTGTGTCTATACTGCTATATTATACAACATCCATGTCATAGATAAGCATTCCTCTGGAGAGCACATGCTGGCAACTTCCTTTAGTCTGGCTTCAAACACACAAAGCAAGCCGACTTCGATTCATCATTCTGCACACGGCGCGCAGGCATCCACGGTTATGCAACAAGCCTTCAAAACACTATTTGGTTACAGGGCATGATCCCGACATCAAGGAGGCAATCAATCCCATCGTGCACCAGGATGAGGTTGGGAGATGGAAGAGGGCAAAGCGTGGTTAGACTTGATAACTGGCAAAATGACGACCATGAAATGTGACCCAGGGTTAAGACTCAGGAGTAATGTGGCCTCGGTGCTGCTGAACAGATGACACAACTGGACGAGATGTCTCAGGATAATTGATTTATTCATAAGACATACAGTACTAGTACTGTAATGTCCTTTGAACTTTATTCATTTTGTATCTAGTTACTATTTATTACCACTACCTATCCTGTATGTCTTGACCTTTGTGAGTTACTGTGAACACTGACAGTCTAAGATTAAGATTATACTTTCATATCATTTTAATTTATTTATATAGAATATGATCTGTATCAGTTTACTTTAATGAACTGTTTCATAGGTATACCATATGAGTTTTATTCCCAAATTATACTCCCCATTTTCCTCCATTTAAGGCCTTATTTAGAAAAGTGCTATGCAGATTATTTTCAGATGAGACTGTAAGAGCAGTAAGCCTTTTATTAACCAGTATAGCATTAAGAAAGATGCAAACACAAACATCAAAAAAAATGTTAATATAAAAATCCTTAGCTAACGTTGTTTTTGGCTTAGATCAAGACAGATATATGAATAGTGAGAAAACAGGGGTAATAAAAGTTGAATTGAATCAAACTTCTGATCACTTCTAAGTACAGCCATACTAGCCAAAACTTTACTTGTAGTTGTTAGCAGATATAAGTCTTTATTTATGTATTAGTCAACAATTATAACTCCTCCTGTGGGCACCTATAAGCGGAGCCTGATGCACAAACAGATTATGAATGACAATATAGCAAAAAATAGTTATAATAATATTAAATATGTTTTCATAGGAGAAGTTGTGCAGTAAACACTTAAAATGTCCCTATATCTGCTTACAAGTGTGTTATAATCCATTTATTAGGGCTGGGCCATATGTTGATATTATATTGATATCGTGATATGAGACCAGATATCGTAATATTGTGATATGTCATAAGTGTTGTCTTTTCCTGGTTTTAAAGGCTGCATTACAGTAAAGTGATGTAATTTTCTTACCAGACTGTTCTATTTTTCATTTTTATCCACTTAGTCATTATATACACATTACCGATGATTATTTATTAAAAATATCATTGTGTCCCTACAATATTATCACAATATCAATATCAAGGTATTTGGTCAAAAATATTGTGATACTTGATTTTGTACATATCGCCCAGCCTTACTATTTATTACATTTTTACATACTGCTTATAAATGCTTAGTGAGGGGACTTTAATTTCAGTCGTATAGGAAGTATTATGTATTAGTAGCAAAACCAAAACTGTAAACATACTTTATTACAAGTAAAAGTCCTACATATAATTTTACTTAAGTCCAAAAGTATTAATAGCAAAATGTACTTTAAGTATAAAAGGTAAAAGCACACATTACGCTCTAAAATGACCCCTGTGAGTGTTATATTTTATAATATTTGATTATTATTACTGATACAATACTGTGTAAGCAGTATTTTAATGTTGTATATGGTAATCCGTAACAATGCAACACATTTAAAAAGATCATCACAGGTTAAGTACAGTATGTACAGTAAAAACTAAAATATTTAGTGGACCACCATAAACAAGCATAAAATGTAAATACTTTTAAGTAAAGTACAAATATTGTGCCTATAAATTGTACCTAAACATTTCAATGTCATATTTTTCCTCATACTAGATGTTCAGCAAATCTGTGTAGATGTAGAAAAAGCAAGTGAGAGTAGTCTTGTGAAAACATCAGTCGAAATCTTGATGTTATGCTAATTGGTGACGACCCAAAAAAACAAGGAACGCACCGTCATAACGGAGAAGAAACGTGCTGTACGAAACCTCACGTGATGTTAAACTGGCTGTAAACACTGTGATTAAATAACCTCGGCGATGAGTCCCGTGTCAGAACTTCAAGGTCACCTCATGTTCCAGCGTTTTCTACATCTGAGCTATCACGCACGAGACATCCTCTCCGAGCACAGAAGGATGAGTAAGTCATTTGTTAAAAAATTGATCAGTGGAGAGAGAGAGAGAGACGAAGCAAGTAGGCTGCTGTTTACTACACGTTTAACTTCTCTGGCTGAGTGAATGTGAAGCTTTAGAAAGATCTGGAGGCAGGATAGAAGGATGGATGGATGTCCGTGGAGGTCTCTGTTACCCAACCTCACCTATTCTTTTGGGTCAAAGAGTGAGGATAAGTCGTCTTTTACCTTTTCAATCCCTCCAAAACAGCCAAAGTGGGACAGAAGAGTAGAAAAGATACTAACTGACTGCATATAATCAGCTGACGCCACCTCTCCGACACAAGCTCGTACACACATTGCATAAGTGCACGCACCTATGCACAAGCCAGGTTGGCTTCACACTGTGACTAATCTCACACCTCACAGAGAGGCAAGGCTCTGCTCTTCTTCCTCCTCCTCCTCCTCCTCCTCCTCCTCCTCCATGCTAAATCACCTTCAATGAAGAAAAAAGACAAACAGCCAAGGAGGAGGAGGAGGAGGAGGAGCGGACTTTGGACCTAAAAATTAAACCAATCTATGACAGCCGGCTTGTGTCTCATCATGAATCATGCTTCCTGACCCCGGCATCTCCATGGCGACGATGGTGCAGTGCCATTTTCATTTGCTGACTGCAGCTTGTCGTCTCCTCTGCCCTTTTGCTCCGCTGGAAGCTGCAACTTTATAGCGACATAAAGCATCATGAAATGTCAAATGAGTGATCCCACCCTGGAGGAATACTCCTCCTGCTCCTCCTGGAAATACTAAAACTATTTACTCACCACAACATCACTTTATTTAACATAATGCATCACTGCACATGTTTATATCTATCTCTTTGAAAGCTATTCATAATAATTTATATCCTGTACATCTGCACTTTATGTCTAAATTGCACTTCTGGTTAGATGCCAACTGCATCTCGCTGTTAAGTACTTGTGATTGTTCAATAAAGACAATAAAGTTGAATGTAATCTAATCTAACTGAGCAAATAGTGTCTTTATGTTGACAGATGATCAAGTATAAACACTGAAACTATGCATGACAAGCGCATCTAAGCATGCATGTGCAATAACATGTGGCTCAAATGAAATTAACCAGGCAGAAACTTGACTGGAAATCTAATGTTTGCTGCATTTTCTGCTCAATCTGAGCACGTCCTGATTCAGTGGCGGGACAAGGGACAGTTGCCGGATGAATTTTTTTGTGCTCGGTCTGACATCTCAGTGTGTCCAGAACAAGCCTTGGAGAGGAGCCAGCATGGGAAGGCCCCTCCACACTCTGGCTCCTCTCAAATCACAGCAGGGATGCAACTGATACAGGCAGCAGAAACTGTGAAGGATGAGGCATGGAAGTATGGCAGTACAGGCTTGTACTATTAAGGATGCTTTTCACCAGATTTCTGCAATTACTCCCATATCTTTGACAAATCCTTCATTCAAACATGGATTAACGCAGCAACAAACACCTCTGCTGAGTTGTTTTCAATGGGATTTGACAGGTAGCGACCTGCAGCAATGTCCCAGTATATTTGGTTTAAGCCGGTTGTCATGCTGGTCTGCAAAACGAGTGAACCACCTATCCTCCCTGCAGCGGACACATTGGCTTTGCTGTTGCATAGCGAGTTGGTTGCCACAGCAGATTTACTCAGGCGCGTCCACGCACATTGGCCGTCCGCAGGCCACGCAAGCTTTCATCCCGCCTGGCGTGGAGGAGGTTATGAGCTCTGACAACATGCAGGGTTAACAAACTCGACGCGCGCAGCTGCAGGCGACAAAAGAGGAGGACGGAAGAAATGGGAGGCGGGGAGGGGAGGGGAGGGGGGGGCGAAACCGGAGGGGCGACGCATAGCACGGCCTCAGGATTCTCGGTTCTTACCTCGGGTCTTTGCTGCCAATCCTTGATCCGAAGAACAGCCGGGTGTGGTTACAAAAAATCCTCTACGTTCGGAGGCGGCGGGGACGACATCGAGCGGAATCCCATAGCGTCCATCGGAAGAGGTGGCGGCGGCCGCGTCGGTGATTTGGAAAACAGAACGAGGAGGCGCAGAGAGAGAGAGGAGCGAAATACGTCTGAGTGTGACCGTCCCTTTTCTCCTTCTGCCTGCTGTCACCTCAGCATCTCTCTATCGGTCGCTGCGGATCCGTGACGTGACGACTCTGTGATGATCATCAGCCTTCCTGCGCGCGCGGCCCCGATTCGATCGCCCCTCGCAACAAGCTCAGGCGCTCGCGCCGGGGCTCTTTAAAGCTCGTTCACGGCTCAACGGTGCACGCGCGCGCTGTACACAATCACCAATGTTCAGTAGTGGTTGAAAGTACATTTACTCAAATTTGAGGTAGCCTATTCGTACTCTACTTGAGTATTTGCATTTTATGCTACTTTGTACCTCTACTGTACTAGTAGTACTACATTTCAGAGGGAAATATTGTACTTTTTACTCCACTACATTTACATGACAGCTTTAGTTACTTTCCAGTTTAAGATTTTACATAAAATAATATATTTTAATATTCTAACTGCTATTTTATTTTTTTATTTTTTAAATTTGTCATTCAATTTGTGTGACAGGTGTTATATAAATAAAGTGCATCATTATTATTATTATTATTATTATTATTATTATTATTATTATTATTATTATTATTATTATTGTAAAAAACACATGATACACTTATCATATTATTAGCTGCAGTACTATTACCAGTAATCTACCCAAAGTATCTAAAATTGGCTCCATATTGATGAACTACAACATTTAAAATGCTCTTACATGTATTTGTTAATGATAAAAAAAAAAATATATATATATATATATATATATAAATACTATGATATTATAACTCTTAAAGAGGAGAGCCTGCATAATGAGTACATAATGGAAGAAATGATCTTCAATATATGGATATATGTTCATGAAAGAATGTTCTAATAAATTCCCTGCCATAATGTTTTAATCTACAAGGCCTGTGTCTCTCTGACATTCATGGTCTCTCATGAAAGATATTGTACATCGAGGCGCCAGGGGAAGAGATGAGGTAGCCTCAAACGGACAACAACAGCTATCTTCATTATTTACAATTAGAGTTCACTCTGACCCTGGGTGCCCTCTTTTCCCTCTTCCTCAGGTTGCATGTTCTGTGCTGCTCTATAAGAAGTGATTATTTCTTGTATACACTGATATCAGATCATATCAACTTCATATATTCAAGTAAACATCAACTGGAGCCTGTAGAGTTTCTTCTTCTTTATTTGTCATCAAAAGTGACGTTGGACAAGGGTAAAAGAATTTCTCCATCCATCCAAGTACTTTACTTTTGATACTTTAAGTACATTTTGCTATAAAACTGATGTACTTTTACTTAAGTAACACTTTGTATTCAGGATGTTTACTTGTGATAGAGTTTTTTTTTAAGACTATAGTATTTCTACTTTTAAAAGGTGAAAACTTCTTCCACCACCGGTGTTCAGTGTTGATTTATTTTTATTTGTATTAACATTTTGTTGGATATCATAACATGTACGTGTTGTGAGATAAAAACACAATGTTGTAGATATGTAAAGTGGCTTAAAAGCAAGGTCACCTCTGTTGTGTTTGAGGAAACAATCTGATTTGTCTAATTTACATTAACATTAATGGTACTATTATTATCTTTCTCACATCATTATCATTATTATCATCATGTGTTCAGCATTATACTGCTCTATATTCTTTACTGCATACATATATTATCATTCTCATATCATTATCATCATAATGTGTACAGTATTATGCTGCATTATACTGCTTTATACCCTTTTGCAATATCATTATATTTTCATATCGATATCATTATTATCATAATGTGTACAGCTTGTTTTTTGCTTTTTACGTATTTTTAAATTTTCCTGTTTTGTGTTGCTTGTTGACTGTGTTACTCCACATGCCTCTGCAAACTGCTCCTCGGGGACAAATGAAGTGTTTTGAATTTAATTGAATTGTTTGGAACATGGCCACAAAAAAAGAGACACTTTTCTCAAAGACCACTGGGAGGCAGCATAAGCTACTGATGGTGTATTTGACTGATGTCACACAGACATAAAAACAACATCATCCTCTTTGCCGAGTGGACATTTTCTGTCCCCCAGTCTCTTTAAAAGATCTAATTTCCTGTTGTTTTGCCACTAACCACAAAAGGCGTTTACACCGCTGAAAACTAGATGATTTGAACAGTCCTGAAAATAAAGCTGACTCAAAAGAAGACTTTTGCCCACCCAAAAATATAGCCTATATTAGGTGTTGCTTAAGTTTGGATGTAGTTTTATAGGTTTCAGACACAAACACACACCTGCATGATGGAAAATAGTTAAATCAAAACAAAGCAAAACATTTAAACAATCAAAAATTGTACTGCCTGCGCATCTGCCTAAGCATCAAGATAAATTGTATTGTGGTTATCATATCAACTGGCTGAATCATATTTAAAACCACTGTTTCTTTGTCTTTGAACGTTATCTTCTATCTGCAGAGAAAATGGAAAACTACTGTATCAGCACATCACGTTTCTTATGGCTGCAATGCTTAAATCTAATTCTCAGTTTTATTAAAGAAAAAAAAACCTTTGTATTCTTTTTTTTCTAAATAACTTTATTGAACTATTCAGGATAGCAGAATATCAGCTGAAGAATTGTAACATAAAGCAGGGACAGTATACAAATGTGTTAAATTAATTATACAACAAATAAATGACAAATAATACATAAAAATCCTCATCAGTTGAAAATATATGAAGTTTAGGAGAATTGTTTGTTCTTGATTAATGAATATTAGACTAAATTGTTTTCCATAGACAAAGATATATGTAGATTGAAAAAACAGCAACATATATTCAGAAAATAAATGAAATTGCATAAGTAACTAAGATTAAACATAGAAACATCTGTCCAAGTTTCTGTGGAGTTTAAAAACAGGTGTAATTTTGATTCTATTTCATATTTATGAATTGAGAATGAAGCAGAAACTAAATAAACCTAAACATTTACAGAAAACAACCTACATATTTACAGATGAATATGTTACATGATTAAAACTTTTACCACTTGTACTTTCTTGGGTATGAAGAATCTGAAAGGGTCTTAATATGTGATTTTTATCTGATAAAGGAACCTCTGTTGACCACCATTAGCATTGAGGTAATACTATGTGATCTTTCTTATCAGATTAATTTAATACAGAGTCTGGAGATTCATCCACTCAGTGAGCCATAGTCTACTTGAGGGTAGTTTTTTATATATATATATAATTATTATTAAGACCATTCTATATGCTTTTTTTCTTTTTTTGTTTATTGTAATTCTTTTTACCTCAGAGCCTATTTAAATAAATGTTTTGTTTTGCTTTTTTTTTTATTTTTGAAGTGGTGGAAGAAGTACCTAGATCCTTTACTTAAGTAAAAGTATCAATAACATAATGTAAAAATACTTAATTACAAGTAAAAGTCCTGCATTTAAAATTCTACTTAAGTAAAAGTATAGAAGTATTACAAACTTTACTTAAAGTACATTCTTAATAGTGATGAGCTGATACATAATCAGGATTTTGTTGTTGTGGCTGCTCAAGGTGGAGCTAGTTTGAACTACTTTGTAAGGGTCGTGAGATAAATCTGAGGTGTCTTGAGGTGATAGATTGGGTGGGAAAGAATAAAAAGCATAGTTGTGCCACATAAACTTGGATCAACTTTTCAGATCATTTCATCTTTGCATTTTTGTGAAATATTGGAGAGTTTTACCACATTGGGCCTTAAACAGTTATTTATTTGAAACCATGTGAGGGGAAATGTCTCTTTAGTGGAACTGCAAACAACTCAGATGTCTGAAACATGACAAAGAGACACAGATACACACTTAAGGGCCTTTGTAAGGGCCCATAAGCCAAAAAGTTCGGGAACCACTGGTTTAATCTTTAAATGGTTTTTACATTTATCTGCTGAAAGTGGAAAATTTCTCTGTGCTCACCAAAAATCATAGTTTAAGGTGTGTACCTACAAGCATGATTTGTGACATCACAACTAGTTTGGAGCCAGTCCTGGTCCGATATGCGACTTACACAAGTGTGATATGGAAACCTGAAGCCACAGTGCACAAACACTGAGAATGGACTTTACAGTGAAGTAGGGCCATCTTGTGTCCAGCAGGAAAACTTTTAAAATGAAAAAAATATTTGAATATTCTGGATTGAGAAGGAGTAGATGTTATTTTAAGAATTTCTAACAAGGTAATTGAATTTTTTGTGGAAAAAAACATATTAGACACAAATTATTATTCAAAGCAGAGAGAATTTTTATATGTCTTAAACATTTCTGGATGGGACTTTTAACAATGCAGTCTAATTCTTAAGCTCATTGTTATTTTTTGTAAAATTTTAATCTAACTAAAGCTGTCAAAACAAATGTAGGGTAGGAGTAAAAAGTACAATATTTAGCATTAAATGAAAATACTCAAACTTCAAGTACCTTAAAATTGTACTTAAAAGACCAGTGTGTAGGATTTAGTGGCATCTAGTGGTGAATACAACTGAATACCCCTCTCCCTCTCCTTCTAAGTGTTTAGGAAAACCTTCAGTGCCACAAAACTTGTGAAAAACGGATCAAACGTGAAAAAAGGAGCTCTCTAGAACCAGTGTTTCGTTTGTTGGGCTACTGTAGAAACATGGCAATGCAACATGGCAGCCTCTGTGGAAGAGGACCTGCTAACCATGTAGATCAAGCCCCCAGGGAACAGCGCCAGACTTTGAAGCCAATTTAACATAGTGGCCAAACCGTGTAATTACAACTTCCAGGTCCATCATGTGATGTTATTGGGCCCAAAAAGACTTTTTCCCATAGACTTACAAAGTGAAAGTGACATCTGTATATTAGCGGATACATTTTTTTTTAGCGTGACAACCCCTGCGCAATGACACGTTTGATCAGAATTTAATCCACTCGATCTGATCACATTTCAAATGTCTAGAACAGCTGCACCATTGAATCATTTTTATCCCCAGTCAAGTCTTGGCTGTTGAAGTTTCTAGTGAGCATGCTCTATGGACGCATTGGGCCCATATGGTGTGCACAGTTTTTATCCGTGTCATTTCTTTACAACGAGAAGTGACTTTTTTTGGCTTCATGCACCACTGAGCAACTTTAATAGGAATGAACAGGGCCCCATCTCCGATATAGATATAAAGGGCTCATTCTAAGATAACGAAAACACAACTATTCTTATTTTCAGGTGATAATACACTAATTAAAAATACTTATGAATATTATATTTCTGCCCATTCAGCTAGATGCCACTAAATTCTACACACTGCACCTTTAAAACAACAGTCAAGTGCCTAAATAACGTAACAATACTTGCGTAAACGCACTAAGTTACATTCCGCCGCCGGTTTTGTGCTTATACAAAACATTGTTTGGAAATGTTTTGCCTTTTTTTCCGCCTCAACACTCCTCGCGATGTCAGGTGCAGGACGTGGGATTTCTTGAACCCGGAAAATAACGTCAGAGTGGGAGCTCTTCCTCTGCACACTATCTCTGTCATCCGTGGTGACGTCTCTCCCTCCAACCGGTCAGTGTGCTGTGTTAGTAGCTGGTAGGCAGCTAACTGCTAGCTGAGCTACCTCCTCCGCCTCTGAAGGCAGGCTGAACGGATCCGTGAATGAACCCCCGCACCTCAATGCATCTCCTGTGGCCGCGATGGCAGCGACAGAAACGGTCTGAGTCTTAGCTCTTAGTCATGTAGCGAACTGGTCCACTATATCTTAATGTTAGTGTGATTCGTACCCTTAGCTGTTACCACCAGTAGCTAGCGTTTTTTTTCCTGTCCGGGACAGACGGCGGCAGCTAGCCCCCTCTCTCGCCACTACAGGAGGATGCTGAAGCTGTTCGGTGCTCTGGTTATCCTCGGACTGGCCCTGGCGTGCATCACCTCCTGGGTGCTGGACAGCTATGACACGGCTTGGCACCCTAAACGGAGCGTTCAGCACCCGACTGTCGGTGATGGAGATGGATCCAAGGGGAGTTCTCCACCATTTCCCGGCGGCGAGTTGAACAATATATTCTGGTTTATACAGGTGGGCTATTATTCTAGTCGTGCTAGCTAGCTTATAAACCACACTCAGCCTGGATTCAAACAGTATTTCTATATGTAATTGTGTAGTTGTCATGTCACATGTATAGAATATCTGCCTTTAGCTTCGCAGTGTTGTATGAATCTATTTACCCTGAACTCTCTGAATGATTGACAGAAAGCGGTCACTGACCACAGAAGTGTGTCATTGTCAGATAAAAAAGGTGGCTCACTAACACAGCAAGTTGTAGTCAGACTTTGCACTCTTGTGGGTTGTGTGTTGTTTTTTTTTTTTAACAACTCTCATACAGCTGCCAGAAACAAGCCCTATCTGTGACCATTTGTAATGTATGTTTGACCTTGATTCTGTGTTTATATCTGATTCAAGGTGTCTGACATTCATATTAGCCGCTTTCATGATCCAAGACGCATTCCAGATTTTGAAAAGTTCTGCACTGACACCATTGAAGTCATGAAACCAGCTCTGGTGCTCGCAACAGGTACGGCGATTTATTCCCACACCCCTTTTTTCTTTGTGGCTATGAGAGTATTCCTAGAAGTGGGTGTTGCTCTCATCTTAATATCACTCTGGACATCAGTGGTTCACAATGCTGCGGCCCCAGATGCTACGCTGTTTCTCAGCTTCGCCTTTTCCACTCCGTAGGGGATCTGACGGATGCAAAAACAGAGAGTAAGGTGGGTTCTCTGCAGCACGAGGTGGAGTGGCAGGCCTACCACAACGTCCTGAAGAGGTCACGTGTGATGGAGCGCACTAGGTGGATTGACATCCGTGGAAATCATGGTGATTAACCGCTGCGCTTTGTTATCTTCATTTTCAAAAAATCTCCAGACTCACTGGTTCAATTGAAACATCTCAGAGTACGTTATAGTGCGCATTATGATTTTCTGAAGAATCCAATTAACTGTGGTAGATTTTCGCATCACACAGGAAGTCATTCTACCCCTCCTCTTCACTGTTTTCCTCCTCCTTTTATTGGATGGCAAGCTATTAGATGTGAAACAAGATATCCTTGCTTTGTAATTGTCCAAAAAAAAAAGGAAGCTACTATTGGATCTGCAATTCCTCTGATAGCTATTCTTCTATTATCGATCTCTGCTCTTGATATACTGTATGTCCTCTCTGTTCATGGGGTTATACGGTAACAACAGATTTTGTTCGATATCTTTTTGTAACATGAGGAAATCTAATCCTTGGATTAAACATGTGTCGTCCCATGGGGGGTATTTCATTACACATTCTGGTTCTTCGCTGGCGAGATAACTTATCATGTCATCAATGACCTCTTTTAGTGCTCGTATTTTGCTCGATCTCACCATTGTTTTTTTTTTTTTCTTCTGACAGATGCCTTCAACATAATGTCATTGGACAGCATCAACAATTATTACCGGTCAGTATTATATAGTCAATACTGCATTAAATGCCTGATTAATATCCAGTCAGAACTTACGCCTGCATGTCTTACAGTGTGAAGTTGATCAGAGTGTGTAGTGACCTCGGTGCCTCTGAAACATGAGTAGTCGCGTATCTATTTATTGACATGAATCCAAACTGTGTGAGCTTCCTGAGGACCAAAATAGAAGCTTTTTTTTTTTTTTTAATCTTTTGACACAAATTATATTTTATGTGACTTTGCTGCTTCTGTTAATGCTGATTGATCTTTTATCTCTCCAATATTCTTAATGTTGCGGTTATCCTCTGCGAGATAAAGTCTATCTCATATGCAAGCCTTATTGATTTATTTAAAATCCATTAAATTATCTCAGGCCTCCTCTATCAGGATATGAACTGCTGGCTCCATCCCAGTTTGCTGTATCTTGTTGCTCACGTCGACTTTTCTGTACTTCCTCTAGGAAATACTCGGCTAATCAGAAAGTAGGCTCCTTCCACTATGTACACAAAACTCCCTTTGGAAACTACTCGTTCGTCTGCGCGGACGCCACTCTGACACCAGGACCCAAGAGGCCGTACAATTTCTTTGGTATTCTCAATCAGGTGTGCCTGTCTAGCACCTTCTCTCTACAGAGCACAAGCATTTCCTAAATTTGTGATAAACTCCATGAATTTAAATACTTCACATAACACAATCACCGGTTCTTTTATTCACTTGAATTAGTAAAGATTAGGGGGGCTTTGAATGATTTAATGACACATTCCTCTATAAGGAAATGTGGCCACTGAATAAACACATAGTAAACAGAAATGCACATTTGAGTTTAGTCAAATAGAAACAAATGGAGCGTTGTGCTGACACATACTGAAAGTTACAGCACTAGAACATACAGTATCCTCATACTTGACACTGTTGAATCTCGCTCTAAGATGTCAGTTTCCTGAATATAATATCATGGCTTACAATCCATTTTCTGTTTTTTAAGATTTAAATTGAGGATTTATAAATATAATGGAACATACAGTTACATACTTTTCTTTGTGACAGACTCAAATGGACTTGCTGGACACGTTCAGAGCTGAGAGTCTGAAAAGCAACCAGTCGATCTGGTTCGGCCACTACACCACCTCCACCGTCGTGTCCCCTTCTCCGGGAGTTCGGGAGATGATGAGGTAAGAAAAGACAGACTGGATGTTAAACCAGTTTTTATTTACTGGATGGTGAAATACATTTTTTACCACCCAAACATTCAACAGCCTGATATTTATCGTACAAACTCAGAATGATTGTTGTATGGTGAATCAGCTGTGACATAGATCTTTAATGGTCACCATGTCTTCTGTTTTTTAAGGAGTAGTGATTTAGTTTTTGGCATTTCGCGTCTATTGGCACATTACAACAGTGTACATAGTTGCCCTTTGTAAATTTGGATTTGTCCATGTATGTTTAGATCTGCTGTTGCTTATCTGTGTGGTCACCTGCACACACTGGGAGGCCTGATGCCAGTCCTCCACAGTCGACATCCCCAAGGTACCCTAGAGCTGGAGCTGGGCGACTGGATGGACAACCGCAGGTAATACGACAGCATTACAAAATATTTCTCACCATGTTTCTCTTCACTATTACTCTCGTTATGTCTGCCTTTTTTAAATTTCTGCTCACACATCATAAATATATAGATATATAGAGTGTTTTGTACATTTTCTTCATATCTGTATTCAGGTACAGAGTTCTGGCCTTTGACCATGACCTGCTGAGTTTCTCTGACCTGAAGTTTGAGCAGTGGCCTGCAGTGCTCATCACCAACCCCAAGGATGCCCAGTACCTGCATCCTGGAGTGGAGCCTCTGGGCCGGATACGGAGATCCACACACATCAGGTGTGTCCTCTGTGTGTATTAAAACATAAACCCAGCACCGTCTTCACTATACATGCTTGTACAACACTTAGTGTCCATTAAGTACTGTGCATATTCTGTATGTTTACAGAGAAGAGCACATGCCCTTAAATAATGTGCTAATATACTCAGCATGTACTGTTGATTATTATATCATTATTATGCCAAGAAGGTTATGTTTTGGTCTAGTTTCTTTCTCTGATAATATATTTTAATAAAATTGGTGGAAAGGAACAATTTATTAGTTTTGGTGCAGATCTGAATCCATGAACAGATCCAGAAATTTTTTGGAAAAATTTCTTAAAATTTCAAGATGAGGCATTACTGAACACTTATGCTATTTTCTGCAAAAGCTGGCGCATGCATCCTATGATTTTCTATCAACATATGTATTATAATGCAGATCCAAATACGCATATTTTTTTAATGTTTTCAGAATATACACTGGTTTTCTAGGCTAACAAGGTATTTGCTACAAAATGCTTGACACTGGGCAAAAAATATGAAAAAAATATTGCTTTTTTCCACTGTTTATTTCCAACATTATAACATTTTTCCTGGCTCTCAATAGGATCTTGGCCTTCTCAGAGGCCCAAATCACAGCGGTGCATGTGAGTGTAGATGGGGAACCTTTGGGGAAAGGCCTCTCTGCCGGAGGCCCCCTCTATGTGCTGCTGTGGGATCCGTCTCTCTACCTCACTGGGCTGCACACAATCAGAGTTAAAGTGGAGGTCGGTACAGCATTTACTCGTCTTCCAGTAAAAGTGAAAGGTGTTCTGAGACTAAATATTTCAGAAGTCTTGATTAAGTTTGGAAGGTTTGTTTGCTTGAGTTTAATTTTGATTCAGCAGTAACTGTGTTAGATCTTCTTTTCTTATCCTTTTGTGTGTGTGTGTGTGTGTGTGTGTGTGTGTGTGTTTGTGTCAGGACTCGGCAGGCCGGTCATCAGTGCGGGAGCAGCACTTTACTCTGGAGGATGACCTGACTCCCAGCTTTGGTTTTGCGCAGTCCTTCATCCTCCTCACAGACCACTATATCTTGGGCCGAGTGGCCTTTATCTTTATGATGCTGCTGAATGTTGGTGTGCTGCTGGCCTTCAGGTTCCTGCGGGTTCCTTCTGGCAGAGGTGAGCTCTCACTGACCCCCCCCCCCCCCCCCCCCCCCCCTTCAAATAAATATGTGATCAAAATTTCATATTGATTACATGCTACTGAAGTGGACAGAAGCAAATTTCACAACCACAAAGTTTTACTTCGGTATATGTTACGGCATAAGTTTGGACACACTTTCTCATTCAAGAGAATGGGAAGGTTGGTCCAAACTTTTGACTGGTACTGTATAGGCCTAAGTAGATTGACAGTAATGATAATTTTTTGTTTTGTTTTTCTCTATAACCAACAGGATTGTCCTCCCAGGCATGTATGTCACTCCACCTGGTCAGTAAAATGGACACCTTCTACTACTCTCTGCTGCTGTTCAACCTGTGTACAGCCTTAGGTGGGTTCCTCAGGCTGCACTTGGCTTCACTCCCAGTGTTATGATACAAAATCTAAAACCACAATATTAAAGACTAATCTACTACATATAATGTTCTAGCAAAGTATTGTTGGAATCCTCCACAGTCTAAACGTCCTGTCCTGGTTCCCTGTCATTCTACAGGTCCATGGTTTATAGGAGAGCTGATAGATGGCCACAGTGGTGCCTGCTTTGCCTTCGGGGTGTTCATCGATGGACACTTCCTGGAGGGCAGTCTCACTTATGTTGTCGGAGTCGTTCAAGTAAGAAGTTTACTTTTAATTTAACACATCTACATCTTAATGATGCCTGTACATGTGTAAGACTTGCGCCTCTATAGAACTCTAGATTATAACGTCATATATTTATTAATATGGACATTTCTTATACTTTTAACAACTTACTTTTCTTACTTTTTGTCATATTAATCATATTTTTAATTATATTTCTTCACTTAATAAGGTCCACTGAATCTACTAATGCTGTTTTGGTTCTGCACTACATCTGTATCTTAACCTCTTAACATCCACTGGGTTGCCGATGACCCGCTTAAGCCAGTTGTAAGCTGCTTAGTATCATGCAGTAATGAGTAAAAGCAATTGGCACAATTTGGCCACTTGGGGATGTTTTGGAGGGATTCGGGGACACCAGGGACACCACAAACTCCCTAGTTCCCATTAGGTTAGGCCTAGAGGTCTTGAATTTTATACAGGTATGGTTGACAAGATGTAGAAGGTGATTTGCATAGTTCTGGCATAAAGCATGTCCTAGTTGTTGTTATTCCAGTATGACTTATTTTAGACAAGGACCAAAAACATTTTTTTGAGCCATATTTGAACTGATGAAGTTTTGGTTGTGTTTCAGCCACATGCTAAACATTTCCAGAAATGAGGAAATATGTTACCTTTCAAACGAAGCCTAATACATGCGTTTTGGCCTTACAGTTATTCTGTTATAAGCTTTTCCATTTGGGTATGCCAAATAGGCAAAAATTCCCCAAAAAAGGGTGGATGTTAAGATGCCAGTGGTTCATAACTTGGGTGAGGAAAACCCCCAGAATCCCAAAATAAGTTTAAGATGCTTAAGGAAAACATTTGTTAGACTTGTTTTTCTCAAATTTTTGCTTTTTGTCTTGTAAAATACTGAATTCTTTTAACTCTTCAGCCTATTAAAAATTCTCCAAATCAAATTATCTGAGAGGATCTGTCCACAGTAAAGGCATAACTGGTGATCACACAAATATTGCTTCATTTTAAGAGGTCACAAGCCCCAAAATGTTGGAAACTACTGTCTTACATTTCCATTCATATGTTTCTAAACATGTTCTGAGACCCTTTTTTAAGCTATATTATTTCATTTATATTTCATATTCTGTTGTTCCCTGGCTGTGTAGTATCATCTGGTGAAACAACCCACAGGCATCATCAAGCCTTCATCTAGTTTTAAGGACAGAGAAGTGCACTAATCACATTAAGTCAAGTCAAGTTAATTTTATTTGTATAGTGCCAGATCACAACAGAAGTTATCTCAGAGCACTTTTCACATAGAGACTGTTGTAGACTGTACTCTTTAATTTACAGAGACCCAACAGTCCCCAATGAGCAAGCACTAGGTGACAGCGGTACGGAAAAATTGCCCATTAATGGGAAGAAACCTGGGGCAGAACCGTGCTCAAGGTGGGCGGCCTTCTGGCTTGACCAGTTGGGCTTAGAGAGAAGGAGGGAGGGGGAGAGAGAGACACAGAGTAGCACAGCAATAACAACAATAATAATGATAATAATAATGATAATAGAAATATGGTAGTAGCAGTGGGCATCAAGCTGGACCAACGGGACAGCAGGCGGTCCGCAACCAAAGGTCACCGAACTGAACTAATCTCCTCATTACTTCCTCTCTGCCAGCTGCTGTTCTTCAACATGCCGCTCACCTCTTACCTCTGCTGGAGCCTCCAACACCGTTGCCGCGGCAACACCTTCCGATCCCACTTCCTGCGGCCAGGCTGCCGCTGGCGGACTCTAGCGGTTCACTTCTTCATGCTGCTGCTGCTCACCTGGCAGGCCCACTCCTGCTACTTTCTCCTGGAGACCTACGGCCCCATGGCCTTTTTCCTGTCTCCGGTCCGCACGTGGGCATTAGGGCTCAGTCTGCTATTGGTCTACCGCGCCTGGACAGGCCCCGCCCCTCTTGTTCGTGACAACAGCAAGGGCGTCTCTCCCTCTTGACAGTAATTGCACTGTACCACCACAATTTCCTTGAGCCTGACTCACAGATACATTTTGTGGTCTCTATCCACCCTGAAAGCCTCAATTTTCTCCACACAGCAGCCCCCTCCTTCATTTCTCTTCTCCCTCCAAAGCCACCTCACAGTACATCATTCACTATCCTGTTTCTAGATAGTATTGTTTACTTAATATGCATGTTATTGTAAAGCACCGGTGAGCACATTTCTGGCCATATTCATTGCAATGTGTACAGTGTAAAAAAAAAAGACGAAAAAAAAAAACACATACATGGAGGGTGAAATAGCCTATATGAGCTATGTGAAGACTAGTCCAACGTATGCTGCAGTTGACAGTATATAAGAGCTGTATTCTGCTGTGGTTTAAGCTGACTTGTTTACTTGAGCTTTAGCACTTTTTGGAAGTGTTGCCTTGGCCGAATGCCACTTCACCACTGCCAAAGGATGAATAAGAGAGATTTAACCTTTCATTCTTCCATCTGAAAACCATTTTCATTCACTAATGAAGGCTGGATGTGCCAAACCAATCCTCGTGTTTACCTTCTGACACACAAATCATGTGGATAAGAAAGGTGTTGCGCCTCATTTTGTATACTATAAGCTTTTCCTAACTTCCCATGTCGGACAGAGCGCGGTAGTTACTCTGATGAAGATGACATAGGTGAGGCAACCTAGACGATCATAATTTCAAAGTTTTGTTCTACACAATCACAGGAAATCAAAGGAAGGAAATTACAAAACAATGAAGTAATGTAGTTGATCTGTGTACAAGTAGTTATTGATTGAAAGTGTTTTTAAATCAACTTAATTCCACTGCAAACAACTGCCACTAAACACTTCTCAATATTCGCATTAGAAGAGTCATATCAAAAGTTAAACGCCAGTTTTCACCAAAACAGAGAAGCCGGCCTGACTTCTCATGCTCCTTAAAAACGTGATTACAGAAAGCAGCTGTTTGTTTCTCAGGAATGTGAGCACTCGAACAATAGGCTGGTCCCAGAAGTATTTCAGGACAATGTTTTTATACTCCATCGTAGCTCAGTGAACTAAAACCATGTAAAACAATCGACGTGTGGTGGCTTAAAAAAACAAAACAAAAATGAATGTGTTATAGCTGTGGTGAAATGAGATGAACCAGTACTATGCTGTTTTTATTTATTCATTCTGATTGTATTGTGTGATTAATTTCTTTTTCTTCCCTCTCATGTTATATATCTGCACTGGAAATGGGCATTCTTCACCCGAGGAGGCCAGTCCTACCTCATGGTGAGTGTGATTAGGAAGATTATAAGAGCATTCCCTGCGTTGGAACTTTGACAATTTGCGTGTGAAAACATGTTTTGTCTATATTGTTAAAAATTGTTAAGTTCTTTTTTGTGACAGTGTGGGAGCAGTAAACTGTGTATGTTGCACGTCAGTCCTTTCTAGTCAGTAGTAGCAGGTGCCTGGATTCCACAAGAGCAAACTGATCTAAAAAAGTACATAAATAGGGTGAAGACCACTTTTATAAAGTCTTTTAATAGAAGCAATGTTCCAAAGGAGTTGGATCCAAGAATTTTATTTTTTTTTTAAACCATACCCAGCATGAGTGCAGAATAATTGCTCAGTGCTGTGATAAGACTAGCAGTTTAATATTAGAACAACTCCAAGACACTGAGAAAATCTAATTATATGTTCTCTTGCTGGCAATGGTTTAATAACTTTTCCTCTCTGCTCAGAAAAGTCTTTTTCATTTGTACAAGAGCACTACCAAATGTATAATTCCAGTGTAAAGGCTGAGCAAAAGCTGAACAGTTCTTCTCTATAACGATGCTCAGGACCTCTCACATGCTATATAATCTGTCCACAAGGAGGCAGTATTGAATGGATTTGGAGGGTTAATGGGAAATGACTGTTGCATCTGTGCTATGAGCCTTTTATTTCACTTCCACTTAATTAAAGCATGGTACTGTCATGTTTTGTTTTTTTTGTTTATTTTTCAGAAAAGCACCAAAACAATGTCTTGATGAGACAGGTTTGATAGTTTAATTGATACTCACTCATCATGGTTACTATGAATCTGGTTGTGATTGTTCTGTACTGTACACTGATTTGACTGTTCACAAGGAAAACAGACATCGACTCCACCGCTACATCTCTGAGAGAACATACTGTGGGTGATGTACCTGCTGTTCACTTGACTTATTCTGCATCCCCCTCCTATGTTCAAACACTTAAATATATATATATATGAATTACTAGATGATGATTTTACACCTGCCACATATTTTTTTCTTGTTACAACTGAAATTAGAGCCAACCACATTTTTTTTTTATTATTGGTTTATAGTGCTGTGGAATAAAATGTTCATTACAGTAAATCATATACTTGTGTGTTTGTGTTCACATCATTGTCACATAATGTTACACAGGAGATATGGAGCCCCAAGAACAATGAGGTGTAAAATATTATGAGTCAAAAAAAAATAATGAGATGAGGTGCGAAATGAAATATAAAACTGTATACTTTAACCTCCAATCATCCAACCTTTTTATTTCTGTCCTTTATCACCAATTGATAAAATAAGAAGGTCCAACTTGATTTCTTTTTTTTTCGTTTGCTAGCTAATAGAAAGGAGATATGAAATCAAATCTATACAATGTAAAAGATAAAACAATTAAATCCAAAGACATATTTCCATTGTGGTATTTGATGAAGACGAGATGTTCACATAAACATGCAGATAGTGTTATGAATGTCTGAGTATGGTGTCTGTGAACTTCTTAGTAGTGTTAGCTAGCTAACTTTTGTTATTGTTAGCCTGTCAGCCAAAATACATTAGCTACTGTTACAACAGTTTCTACAGCAGTTTATACACCGATGCTACAGCAGTATGCAATGAAGTATACGGGTACTGCTGTTGTTTTATAAGGAAAGTTAGCTTCAGCTAGGTAGTTAGCTGAAAAGGCTGGTGCCATGTTATGCTAGCAGTGTTTTCAGTTAAGCTAGCTAGGCACACAGTCTTCTGTAATGTTCTACTGATGTAAAACTAAGCAATTGACAAATAAAATGCCCAAGTGCAAGATAAATAGAAGAGTGAAATAAATTAAGTTTTTATTTTATCAATTGAGGTAAAGGAAAAAAGAACATTTACTTCCTTTTGTCATTTTTGGGCATCCATGATGATGCCTGCTGATGTGTTATTATAGTTATCATGGCAGTGACTTTTCTACACTGCAAGATTTTAGATGTGATTTAAAAACCATCTAGTAATAAAAAAGGATCATGAGGCCGTCAAGCAAAAATATTTGCTTTTATTAACTTCAGCACCAATTTCCAAACATTGAAATCAATATTAAAATGCAACAAGCTTCTGCACACTTTTTACATTTTATTTCATTTTTCTAATTTCAAAGAACATTATGTCATTTTTCATTAATGGTTCTACATTGTAATCAACTGGCATCAACTAATTAGTGCAATATCTTACCAGTGTTCATTAAGTTAGTGTTAATGGCAATGATAGAGAGGCAACTGTAGGTTAATTTCCCAAGGCGTCTGGTGAGAGCAGTCTGCTGGAAGCTGATTTTCTTCACTCTGATATCTTTATAATTTGTTTTCCAATGTTTCCCCCTTTCATCATAGAGCAAAATGCAACTGCAAGGAAAGGATACAAATGATTCAACTCTTGCCAAATAAAAAAGCAGAAAATCATAATATAGAGAAAAAATTTGAACTCACTTACCTCCCATATTTTCAATGCCGTTAACCACAGTTTCCAGCACCTGCAGAATCAAAGCAAAATTACAAACGATGCAAAGATACTGATAGGGAGAAGGCATGCATTCTGCACACAAACAAGGACACCCACGCAGCAAACCACACATCATCATCAACCATTTCCTCCTCACCTTGATTTGGCCTGATTTAACCCACTGGCTGAGCTCGCAGAGGGCAGCTTCTGCTTTGCTCATGTAGTTAAGCACCATAAATCGCTCCCGGGTGATGTGCTTTCTTTGCAGAGCTTCCTGTGTCTTATCATTCAGGGGTGGAGGATATGGAACATCCTTGTTGTACTGTGAGATCTGTCCACACAGAATTACATGGCCGCCATTGTTCATCTGGAAGTACGGAAAGAGGTCATGGAGGTCAAAGTGTCGGGTTGAGTTTTTCAGACAAACAAGAAGCACTTCAGTACCCACAGCTACCACTTCTTATTTTGCAAATGTTGTTGTCACAATTTGGAAAGGAAAAAAACAACTAACACCTAAGTGTTCACAGATTTTGCTCACAAACAAAACAGCAAATGAAAGTAACACATGCACACAAACACAACCTGAGCAGTACCTGTGCAATGACTGTATCACTGATAAGACCTCCCACATTGTCAAAGTAAACATCAATGCCATCAGGGCAGCACTCCTTGAGCTTTGTGGGAACGTCATCTTGGCGATAGTTGACGGCAGCAGAAAAGCCCAAATCTTCCACTAAAGCTTTGCACTTCTCCTCAGAACCACAGATCCCCACAACCCTCACGCAACCATCCAGCCGGCCGATCTGGAAAAAGAAAAAGCAAATCGAAATGATACAATCAGGGCCTCACTTCCTTTTTTTCTGTAATCTAATCTGTGTTTATGTTACTAACTTGTAGTTAGCTAGATTAAATCTGCTACCCGGAGTCTGGTTTCTGAAATATAACAATTACTCTACAGTTCCCACCAACCATCTTGCCTTAATCTTTCTTACATTTAAATCCATCAAAACAAGGATAATGTCAAGGAACATTTTAGCTGATTCAAATGATAAACAAGCTGTTGTTTTTATGCATTTTACCAGAATCTCAGATAACTGTCATTCAAGGCACACAAACCTTAACTTCTAAATTTGAAGTTAGCTGTATTTACCTGTCCAGCTAAGGAGCCACAAGCCCCTGCTGCACCGCTCACCACCAAGGTCTGATTGGCCCCTTTGGATACATGACCCTTTTCCCTCATGCCCAGCAGTGCAGTGAGGCCTGTTATGCCAACTGCACCCAAAAAGTGGGACAAGTGCCCATCAACCAATTGTGGATTCAACTGCAATAGACAGAAACACAAATGATAATATCCGTTCAAGTAATACAAGGCTTTTCTCTCACATAGGTCAGTCAGTGCATAACATCATAAAGACATTATCCTTTCTGCAAGAAGAAATCTGACCTAATCCACCAGTCATGATGGACAATGTGCCACTGTTGACACACAACAGTATGCTTATACCTTCTGTAAGACACTTCCTTTCATAACAGCATGGGTCTGCCAAGGCCAGTTGAATGAAGTGACCACATCTCCCTCGCTGCAAGAAGTGCAGCGGCTGGATTCGACCACACCGACACCTCCACCATCCAAACACTCAGACAGCTGCCATGGAAGCAGGTACTCAGCACCGGTGTCTTCATTCATTCTACACCGCTGAGAGGCAAAGAGAGAAAGATTTAAGTTGGAGTGATGGGTGACCTTTGGCACAGGTCAAGTATTTGAGTGTTCATATGAGCACCTGACTGATGTTCTAAGATAGACTTGAAAAATTGTGAACCTATCCTTTAACTAAATTTTACATGCAGATTATGCAGTGGGACCATCTGTTGAAGATGCATCCATTCTAGACAGTCAGTAAACATATGCTTTAAGATACAATATGTTACCAAGTATGTCTATTCTGACTGTATTATTACCATGTAAGGGTCGACTGATAGGTAAATCGTCCGAACAAGGACCTCCCCATCTTTCAGGTCAGGTGTTAAACTAGTCTTCTCCAGGCGAAAATTTTCGGGAACTGGCACCCCGTCTTTACCTGGGTAAAGAGAAGTGGTGCAATTAAGTAAACATTAGCCACACGGGTGCAGTAATGTTACAGCACGATTGACAGGAATAGAGGGTCACCTTCTGCTGTGAGAAAAAAAGTTTATTTTACTAACTATCCTACCTACCGGGTCGGGAGTTGAGAACGACTCTCTGCACCTGCATCCTTGAAGATCAGCGTTATAGCCTTGATATCTGAGGGGTGCCTTTGAAAACCAGACCTGGCAACAAATCTCAGCTTTTATGAGCGGGTGGTTCCGTTGTGCATGAAAAAATGGCTAACTACTTACACAACCTACTGTAATTGCAGTGTTTACATTACACAACAGGTCCGTTCTGTCTGTAGGCTAGCAGAAAGTACACACACAGTAAAAAGTCTCATCACATTCAGAGCGAAGCAAGAGGCTTCCCTGTCAACAACTTCCGCTTTCGTTTGAATTCCGTTAGACAGTGAATCAGTGTGTCTCATATTTTATAGCCCACCATATCTATTTTTCCCAAAAGGTATTTACTGACACTATGAATAACTGACAGCGTCGTGTGACACTAACACGAACCATGCGTAAGTGCGACAATTATTTCCTCAATGTCTACTACATGATAAATGCTAGGTTGGATGAGCCCGAGGGACGAGCTCTCGCGAGGTTAGGGTTATATCAGGGTTATAATAAAAATATCGCGAGAGTTCCGAGACCGATCCAATCTACCACCAGACAGTAACTATCTTGACATTCACTCGGTCGTCTTTTTCCTAGGTGCAGTTTAGCCGTTGAGGCAGCTACAGCAAAATCAGAAACGGTACGCGGCCTCAACAACCTATTTTATTATTCATGTTCACCAACACTGCGGCCATTGAACAGATTATGCAGTGATATCAACTACTTTTAGCATTACAATCGACGTTACCACTGCAATCGCTCCGTGTCTTTTCTAACGTTGTAAACGCGGGTCCCCAAAGATGGGCTGCAGACAGTCATCGACTCTTGCTAGCTAGAAGTGTCTCAAAGTGAAGCTGAGAAGTGACGCCTTGTGGAGGAATCTGCAAAAAAGAAAAAAAAAAGTTGAAGTGATTTTGTCAGTACCGTCGCCACCGTTACACTAGCTTACCGTCAACTTTAGCTGCTGCAGGGCACCGTCATCACAGGGAAATGAAATCCTGTGTGCCATGGAGGGACCGAGTTTAATGTAAGTAAATTAACGTACTGTCAACTCGTGCTTAGCATTTTTTTTTATGGTTTGGTGGCTTCATGGTTGATAAGGGCGTTGTTATTAGCCACACTGATGAGTTGTTTTTAAACAATGTAGCTAGCTCCCCCCCCCATCCCGTCACACACACACACGCACACACATAAAATGTCAAATTCCCACAAAGTCCCAGAGGACAGACACCCAGTGTCAAGTGTCACCTAACTGTAGCTGAAGTTTAAACCAGCTAACCCTGATCTTAGCTGTGCAATGAAATCCTCCTTACTAAAATGTGTCATTGACATGATATGTAGTCCTAAATCTGACAATATCAGTCTAAAATCTATATTGATCTTCCAGGTAAAGACACAAAATGCCTGTCACATTTTCCCAGATTAGGACTGCAACTAACAATTATTTTCATTATTGATTAATGTGTCGATTATTTTCCTGATTATTCGATTAGTTGTTTGATATAAAATGTCAGAAAATAGTGAAAAATCTCAGTCACTGGTGCTATGTTATGTCTGAAAAACATTAGGGATGCAACTGATGATTATTTTCATTATTGATTGATCTGTCGATTATTTTCCCGATTCGTTGTTTGGTCTATAAAATGTCAGAAAAATCTCAGTCACTGTCTCCCAAAGTCCAAGATGCAACATAAAATGTCTTATTTTGTCCCGACTAACAGTCCACAACCCAAAGATATTCGATTAACTATCACAGAGGACCAAATGAACCAGAAAATATACACATTTATGAAGTTGGAACTAGAAAATGTTGGCTTTTCTTGTTTAAAATATGACCAAAAACAATCAATCACCTAATCGATTAATTGACTAACTGTTGCAGTGCTATCCCAGATCCCAAGATGATGTCCTCAAATTGTTTGTTTTGTTCAGCCAACTGTCAAAAAAGATTGTAAAGATATTCTCTTTACAATTAAATATAACAGAAATAGCAAAAAAATGTTCACATTTGACAAGCTGGACTCATCAAATATCTGGCAAATTTGCTTAAAAAAGTTACTCAATTGATTATCAGATTAGGTGCTGATTCATTTTAATGTTGATGACTAAACAAATTATCGACAATCGTGTCAGCAGTACTGGTAGCAGCTCCAAAAGCCCATATTGGTGCATCCAAGAGAAAAGGCTGTTTTACACACACACACACACACACACACTCACACACTCACACAATCACACTACAATTCCCAGTACAGTGACAGTGTCAACGGAGGCAGTCATGTCAGTCTGACTCGACTCCTTGTCAACTGCATCTGTGAATGTTTTTAGGCTTTGCACGTTATTTTAAGGGCCAGAGAGAAAAAGAGAGTCTGGGAGGGAGACTGCAGGCCTTGCACAGTCTGGCTGACACATGCTTGGTCATGTCCAGTGACATGATATTGCAACGTCTCCAACATTTTCTACCAGGACTTGGAACTATACCAGTATTAAGTTTTCACTGTTGCCAGTATTTAAAATAGAAGGTCTTGCTGTTGTCGTTACCTTTTCCCCATATGGCCCAGCCTCATATCTACTAGTTAGTTTTAATTTAGTAAAGGTTTTGTGATTTTAATGAACTAACATGCCTGTTAATGTCCAGTTCATTGTTCTAACCTAAACCTTGGGCATGGTGTATTCTTAGTGTCTGACTGCTGAAATATCAGTAGGCATTTTCACAGGAGACATTTGAACATATTATAGCAGGAAAAGCACATGTCTAATTAATATCATCAATTCACTTCATTGGTCCAGGAAGCTGGTATCTTGCATGCTGGCTCACTGGGACATTTTAATGGAACAGTGTCATCATAATTATCATTAATTACATTTATGCTTTTTATTGTTTACAAGTGAAAATGGTCTGCGATGAAAAAGGCCTTTATTTTGGGATAAATAGGATACTTTAGCTTGCCTCTGTTGCACCTAAAGACTGGCGTGTAATGTAATATAATATCAAATTAGTGTTGGCTGCTCAGTATTAGTTTCAGGATGAAGTAATACCACGTAGATCCAGTCCCAAATGTCGCAAGATGATCTTTGACCCACTCAGTGATGTCAAATAGGCTAAATAAAAAGGTAGCCTCTACAGTAGCTGTAGGAAACAGCTGTAGAAACATTTAAAGTGAATCACTTTGGCTTACTTAGTCTTTTTTATTTCAGTAAAAAGTACCAAACTGTGTTTCTCTTCACAAATGCAAAAAGTAAGTGAATACTTTGGGGGATTGGCTGCTTTTCAGGCTAAAAATGTAATATTTTTACATCCATTTGGTTCCTGGGAACTAGTGGAAGATACAGTCTGTGACTGTATTTGACATTTTATAGACTTTCCTGCAAGTAATGGAGAAAACAGATTAAGTTCAAATGAAAACAAGCATCACCAGCTCCTCTAATATGAACACAAATATATACTTTATACACACAACTTAGCCTCCATAATAAAGACACTGCTTGCCCTGTCATGTGCAGACACCCACCACATGTGCATGCCAGGAAGATTTTCGTGTGAATGTGAAAGGAAAGTGAATGTAAAACAAGAGTGCAGCCGGGTGCGCCCTTCCCCTTCCAATCCCCGCGGTCCTCCCATGTGTGTTGGAATTTCCCGCATGGACTGAGAGGGATCTTGCTCCGTAAATTACAGCGCCTTCCATGTCAGAGGAAGACCTATTATGGGCATGGAAGTAGGTGTGGCCAGCGAGCTGGTGGTGGCGGCGGTGGAGGTGGTGGGGAGGGGAGGGGAGGGGGGGGATCACAAGACAAGCAGAGACACACACAGAGAGACTCGGTGTACAGCAAAAGGCCGCATTGGCAGTGTGAGTTTTTTTTTGTGCAATCCTAGTGCAATAATGTGCAACAGACAGCGGCGGCATTGCGCTCGCGTTTCTGCAGATTAGCGTTCCGTTTCCGATCGGGAAGGATCCTGTTTACGCACCGACGTCGACCCCTTTTTTTTCCCCTCTTGACTTTGCAGCAGCAGGGGGTGGGAGGAGAAGGAGGAGGAGGAGGAGGAGGAGGGGGGATAAGGGGAAAAAGTACCAGTGAGTGAGGTCAGCAGCAGCATAGCATGAGTCAACCTTGGGGATGTATGCAGTCATCATCGCAGGTCTGTATTGTACGGGCCTGCCGCTGCTGCTGCTGCTGCCGCCGCCACTGGCCGCACAGAACTGCGAGTGTGCGATCCTGCGGGCTGAGCTGCCGTTAGTAGCAGCTTTCATGACAAAACACAGTAAGTATCGAGGAGGGGAGGGGGGGAAATAGAAAGACAGAGACAGGAGACGCGGTGTCGATTACTATGGTGGTCGACAGTGCATGTTATTGTGGCCACGGCTTGATGACAAAGTTTTGTTTACCTCGCCGAGACGGACTGGGCGCGCACCGCTGCTGATAGAACCTCCATACGGGCTCATGGCGCGTCTGTAGGATGTTTTTAACGCCTCAATCAAAGTGAGACCGACTGCACTGAAAGACACATGTGACGTATTAACGTTGTTGACAAGTTGGAATCGATCCACGGCGTTTGTTTTGTCAGCCATACAACTACACTTTGTGGTCATACAGGCTGCATTTGTTGGCTCGGTTTGGTTGCAATGGGACATGGCATTAGTGACTGGATAATCCGTTTTCTGCAACAAAGGGTTGCTAGTAAATAGCGCTGAGCTGGCTGGCCACAGAGAGAGAGGGAGAGAGGGAGAGAGTGATGTGGAGGGAGGGGGGGTCCAGGAAGAGACCTGCCTTGGAAGGACTCCGCATGTTTTTCCTCTTTTTATTTGTCGTCTCTTGCACCGTGCAGGCCGCGTTATGTCCGCTGGTGTGCGAGCCGCGCCACACGGGCTGATTTAAATTAGGAAGCAGCGATGGATTAGGGCGGCTAATAGTGCTTGACATTTATTTTAAGCCAATTTAACGTGTTACTTTGTTTATTGGGCTAAACCCCAGGCTTGTGTAAGGTTGCACTTGTGATGCGTCACGATGATCCCTCACCTCAGATTGAGTGTGCGCCTGATTTAATGCACATAGACTCCTCACACAGCATGGTGGCACAGTAATCAGCAGTTGTGTGTGTGTGTGTGTGTGTGTGTGTGAGTGTTTGTGTGTGTATTTTTATTTATTTATTTTGCTTCAAGGCAGGGTCATTCTGCAAGGAAACTATGATGCACCTTTTTCATAGAGGATGTTTCTTAGGATTTGAGCATCACGTGGCAGTGCTGATGCAGTTACAGTGTTTGTTAGCGAAAAAGCATGGTCATTGAGGTTTCAGTCTGTGGTGCCCCTGAGCCAGTGCAGGATCTGAACAGCTGCAGCTGTCTATTTTAAGAAGCATGTGTGTTTTACTAGGCCACGAGTAAAAGGTGACAATTGTCAGTCACTTCCTTGGTTGTCTGAGATGGCCTTTGCCAAGTCTGTGTCGTGGAGATTCTAGCATTTATGTAATCATCTTGACATATTGTCATGCAGCAATTGCTTTGATTTTTGCGATTTTTTTTGCAGCAGTAGAAAAGTCTTAATGTTTTTTCTGTTTGGATTGTTTGACTGGTGCTGAAGACTGACAGAAGATTTTTTATTCTATACAGATGGAGCAAGGATTCAAATTTTAACAGAAACAGTTGGGATCTGCGTGCATCTTGAAATTTGGCAGACTGCATCGAGTCAAAATCTGCTCCGAAACATGGCCATCATATAATATTTTTGATAATCATAATGGGTTACCATGGCAATAGTCAAGATCCCCTGCAAGCTTTCAAAGCCTGCAAGGCCATTTTAACTTTTTTTTTTTTTTTTTTTTTTTTCCCTGCTCTCTTTTTCCCTCGCAGAGATCGTTTCATCATGACTCATGCCTGCTCACTTTCAGTTACCCTTCCTTTTTGATTCTGCAGCCATGGTTCAAAGGGCACGGTTTCCCTTTTTTCACCTCTGATGACTCATTCAGTTGTAAAAAGAGAGGTTTCTGTCACGTTCCAGTAGTTTGGCGGGAAAAGAGAGCATCTTTTCTGTAACCGGTCAGTTGAGATATGAGGGGTTTTGAAAAAAGTAATCAAGCTTCCCTGATGAACACTTTTCTCAAGTGTGTGGTGATGCTTCAGCGCTGATGTCATGTCTCATCATTTAATGTGGTGCAGTAATAACCTGTAATGACATTTCCAGCAACTATTGATTTAGCTGTTTCTATTAACTACCTTCCAAGCCCTCAGGTTCGAACAGTATAGGCTGATCCGATGGTATACGTGATCACCTCCATGCGGGACCTTATCCCTGTGTCATGTGAGCTTAGTGAATAATGACACAGTTTAGACCTACCCCTCCCCTCCTCTATTCTCACACCAGATACCTTTCAGTGGAGGTCTATTGTTGAAAAAGCAAACAGCAGGTTTTTACATGGCTGAGGCGGGGATGATAATGAGACCCCCCCCCTGTGGGGACCCCTTTGGCCTGATGGCTCTGTGCTTGACCCCTCTCTCATTTTCTCTTTACAGGGTGTTGCCCATGAATGAGAAAACCACGCAGACTTCTTCAGATCTGCTAATCCCAGGCCGGGGACCTCTGACTTGGTCACAAAGAACTGCAAAGGGAAAGAGAAGATTTTTTTGTTTGAACTGTCTACTCCTCACATTGATGTTAATGTAGTTTTGCAGATTTATATTACTGTGGCTACCTGATAGAAGGGTATACTCAAGCATATTTTTTTTTGATTGATATATTCAAGTGACTCCAGGGGAGAATTAATAGTTGGTTTTATTGAAGATATTCTTCTGGTTCGGCTTATTCATGCCCGTCATGAGTGTACCTGCCCAGCAGAAACCCAGCACTAAAAGAACAGGCAAACGCATCACGTTTTTCAACGAACAAAGCGTAGCAATGAAGGAGACCTCTCAGCACCCTGAAGGATCCTATTATGTTCCAGGTGGTACTGCTTCAGACCCCGGACAGAGCGAGGCTGCAAGTACTGTGACCTCTAATCCAGAGGGTCCTCACATGTACCTCAACTCTGTCATCTTCAGTCCAGATAAGGGTGACCAGAACAGAGGTCATTATCAGCAGACAGTGCCTATGAAGTGGGCCCATCAAGAGCCCAGTCAACAGCAGCCATCACTGTCCCAGCAGCAGAGAGCTGCTTCCTGGACCACCATGACGAACTGGGGACAAAACTTTGCTAATTACATCGGTGGAGTTAACGTTACAGATTCAAGGACCCAGACTGCATTTGTGAAGTCAATGCACGAAACCTCTGGCTTACAGCCACATCAACAGCCCCCTAACAGAGCTGCAGACAAGCAGCCAATGGGGCCCAACCCTACAGTGGAAGCCTACAGGGATGCTGTTAAGGCTCGGGGCCTAGACTGGGAGCAGCAACAGCAGCAGCAGTCCCAGGCCTTTCAAGAGACCTTGAAACCTGGGGCACTGAACCCCCAGCAGCACAGCACATCCCATCCTGGAGGAAGCTCCGTGCTTCAGCCCTTTCAGTTGGCCTTCGGTCAGCCCAAGCAGCACCTGCCAGCCTACTATCAGACCTTCCAAGGCAACAGGACAACCCTGCCTAACCCACCTAACTACTCAACACAGGCCAAACCCCCACACCAGTTACAGCAGCTGCAGAAGCAAGAGCAAATACAACGCCAGCAACAACAGCAGCAGCATCACATAATCCAGCAGCAAATTCAACAGCAGCACCATCAAATGCAGCAACAGCAAATCATTCAACATCAACAACACGTACAGCAGCAGCTACAACAGCAGCAGCAGCAGCAGCAGCAACTACAGCACGAGCAGCAGCAACAAAAGATACAGCAACAGCAACAACAGCAGCAGCAGCAGCAAATACAACAACAGCAGCAGCAGCAGCAGCAACAGCTCCAAATTCAGCAGCAAATGCAACATCAGCAGTTGCAACAAAAAAACCCTCATGTGCTTGACTATTACCCCGGTGCACAAAATGCACACCCTCACCCTCATCCACAACCTGTGGTGGTACACTCCCAGGAGTCCTCCGCTCCAGCTCCCCCAAAGATCCAGGAACCGATCATCCAGGACATCACCCCAGAACCCCAACAGCCTTCGGATCCGCTGCAACCCCCTCTCCAGTCTGAGCCCTTGTCTCAATCGCAGCCCCAGACGCAACTCCAGTCCCAACAGCAGCTTCGCAGATCACGACGGTTATCCAAGGAAGGCGGTGCACCATCCGACAACCCTTTCCTTGCCTCTTCGGATCAAGCCGCTCCGGGACCGCAGGGCTCCCAGAACGGTGCCCGTGATATCCAGGCAGCCCCGACGGGTGTCATACAGAGCACGCGCAGGAAACGCAGGGTCTCCCAGGAGGTCAACCTGGAGACCCTTGCTCAGAAGGCCTCCGAAATGGAGTCCCTACCATCACATGTTGTTAAGGTAAGTTATCTACTGTATGTATTTGTGGCCTGCCCTCAGTTCAACTTTGAGACTTGTATCAAAATGTTTGATCGTTCCCTTTTCTTTGTCATGCTCTCTTTTTATAATTTTTTTTATTTTCCATATCCTTTTTTTGTGTCTTTCTGTTTCCCTTGTTTATTTGCTCACTCATCTGTTTCTCAGCTGTTTCCTCTCAAGCAAAAGAACCACAGGAGAAAAAAAAAAAAAAAGAAACTTAAACAGAAAAAGGACTGAGTGTTCTGAATCTTGATGACAGCAGTTTATATCTAAACTCGTCGCTTCAAGCTGGAAGCCATAATTGAGAATATCTTTGTGAAAGCTGAAAATCTATTTTTCTAGTGTTATCCCAGGGTATAATTGCAATGGGACTTCAGCTCCCCGAACAAGAGCGGGAACTGGAACAAACGGCCTAAAGCAACTGCCAGGAAAATTGTGCCAAAACTTGTGTTGTTTGTGATTAACGTGTTGCTGGAAGTGATGCTGAATGTAATCAACACCCAACAAAGTGTACACCATAGAACTAAGCTGCTCAGCTCAGCCTTGTGGGGAGAATCTGAAGCTAAAACAAGACTAAACATTGCAAATTTTCTCACAGGGTAAATACAGCCTTTAGAATGTCTGTGTTACTTATGTTACTTTTCGGCTCTCACAAGATGTTTCCCATGAACGAACTTGATAAATAACCCTTATTGTACCATGTGAAGTCATACACTTATCTTTGTTGATGTGCTAAATCCTTGATTGTGCAACAAGTTCCGTTGCCAAACAGCACTGAGTCAGTATGTCTGTAGTTCAGTATGGCTGTGCCCTGGATTTGCCTCCTGGGTAGCTGATCATACAGACAGTGTGTTTGGTTACATGCCTGCACACCTCCCCCATCCCATCAAAGGAGAGAAATTCCAGCCTGGCCTCGCTTGCCCTCCCCCCTCCCTCCATACTGGGAGGGGTGCAGGGTTGCCCTGCCTGCAGTGCTCAGCAGAATATCTCTCTACCGCCCTGGTGTAGGGGCTGGAGTTTTCCACCAGCAATAATGAGCACAGACCCAGTGTAGCCACACTGCTGCATGCCTCTCTGCCCATGAAGAAGCAGAGTGCAGCAACAGCATGCATCTGTCTTCATCGGGGCTATGATGTGGTGGTTGAGATGGCTTTGATGCTGCTCCAGAGTCGATCGTTGCTCCGAAGCACACAGGCTGCTCGTGCCCACTCATTATGGTTTCTCAAAAGTAAAAATGTCAAGCATGCTGTTGGGGACAGTTCCGTTGACGTGCGTGTAAGGTGTGTCACTCGAACGCTGCACCTAACTGTACGATATCAAGGTGCGGATGCACAAAAGCTCTTGTTGAAATCAAAACTAAACAGCAGAGGCACGATCATTTTGAATTCAATGCTCAGTTTAATTTTCAAATTGTTCATTTTCCAGGTATTGATTGTGTCACTTAGGAATACATTTCAGGCTTGTTTAATGTTGTATTGACCTATCTTTCAACACCCTGTTTGAGTATTGACTAAATTTTTTGTTTTCGTATTGGGTTTTTTTTTCTTTGTGTGAGGTGAGTTACAAGGTTCCCATTTACTTTATTGATTATAATTTGGCAGCTTGCCTTGGTGAAGTAACAGCCACCCGAGTAAATTTTAGTTTAAGATTGAAGTTGCTGTGGTGTGCAAAGCTGGAAAGCTAAGCTACATTCAGTAAAAGTTGCAAGGGGGTTTCATTCTTCGCACTTGCATAGTGCATTGTATCAGCTATGCAAGTTGATTTTACTGGCTGTTGCATTTGAAAATGTGTCACCTCAAAGTGGATCAACTTGTGAGCTGCTGCAGTTTCAAGTTTTGCAATGACAACTCTACAGCAAGCAACAACAAAGGGAAACTACTTGCTTCAACTACCTCATAGTAGCTTTGTTTGAGGGGTCACTCTTTTACCTCCACAAAAACATAATAACACAAGTGTAGCGTGTACAATGTCATGCATTTGCATATGCTTCTTGATATTATGTTTTGAGGAAAAAAATTAATAGCATTGTAACACCCTGACCCTCCTCTTCGTCAGGAGCCCCACAGACCGTGGAGTCCCACCGAACCAGAGGGTCTGAACGCCAAGCGGCCTAGAGATGACAGCCTCCTTCCTCTCGTCATCCCCGTGTCTGTTCCAGTGCGGAGGCAGGAGCCCTCCTCCCCTGATAGGGATGAAGCAGCCCTGGCCTCCAGCTGGCCCCCCAGGCCTTCAAACCCCCAGGACCTCGGCCGCACAGACCACAAGCCCTCGGTCATCGTCACCCGGCGACGCTCACTCAGGAACTCCTTGACAGAAAGCTCAGAGCAGGTGGGTACACTTCCGATCCCTGCTGCTTTTTGATAAAATGTTTGGTGTTGTTTTTCTAATGCTATTCTTAAGGGTTAGGGTTACTGGCACATTTTCATACATTCAAAGTCATTATTTACCAAACTGACAGAGAATGGGGGGGGTAATAGGCCGATGTTCCACCGTCATCTTCAGTCAGTCCAGCTATTAAATCTTTGCATTGATGCTACGTCACCCCCCCCAGCACAGTCTCCCTTCCCCCCACCATACTATATGTCTCCCCTGCCCCTAATTCAGCCTTCCACACTTTTCTCCCTTTCCCGCTTTCATTTCAGGGGGATTTGGTGGACTGGTTGCCCTGCCCCAGATCAGGCAGATTAACAGGGTTTAGCTTTATTAATGTATTGCCTCGCCGTACTGTACAATATGTACCATACTGTTGAGGGTCAGGGTGCCTTGCTCTCTCTCTCTGGATAAACACACAGCCAGCCAGCCAATCATGTGAGCGTGCATCAGTGTTTCCCCTATAATTGTACAGGCCTGGTGGGCCACCGGGACGAGAACACCCCCCCCCCCCACCAGGCCAAAAAAATCTTTTTTTTTTTGAATGCCAAAAATAATGCCAAATATCCATTCATTTGGAAATCAATAATCATATGCGTTCGGGAGCCTCTGTGCGATACTATTCCACTTGTAACTGCTATCAGAGTCCCTTTCAATTACTGCAGAGCGAGAGCATATTGGATGCAGGTTAGCTAACATGAGCATGGCACCACTTGAAAAAAGTAAAAGCTCTAACGCGGGGGACTGACCAACGAAAACAACAACATTGTACACCAGGCCTGAAAAAAATTCTAGGGGAAAAACTGCTGCGTGTGTCCTTTTTTTGTTTTAAGTCATAATATTTAAAGGTCAAACCGTACACAAAGATATGTGATACATTTCCCTATAAAATGATCTTTCGTTACCAGAACGGTGGCACAGAGGGGGAAAAAGACGACGACGGCAAGAAGTCCAAACGGCGTCCCAGGCCAGAGCCTCTCTTCATCCCACCACCTAAACCTGGTTTATTCATCGCCCCTCCCGTCTACTCCAGCATCACGCCCTACCAGAGCCACCTACGCTCCCCTGTTCGCCTTGCCGACAACCCCCTCTCCATGCCTCCCTACACGCCTCCGCCGATCCTCAGCCCTGTCCGTGAAGGCTCCGGCCTCTACTTCTCCACGTTCCTCTCTTCTGCGGCAGCTGCAGCCAGCAGTCAGGGCCTGCCGCCTCCTGCAACGCCCAAGTCAGCCACACGCAGCCTGTTGCGCTCGAGTAAGTAGAAATATCAAGTGAACTGAATAATATGAATATTTGCAGATTGTAGATGGAGCCCTAACTAAATAACTCATTGTGTATTCAGTCCAAATTGAATAAATGGAAAAAGAAAATAGTGTTTTCCTAGCGCTTTCATACTAAAATGTACCTATTTTTAGGAAAAAAAACTTTTTTTGATAATGTCACTGAGTTGTTTTTTTTTTTTCTTTCTGCTCCTTTTTAGATAGCTGCGACATAACACCACCAGTTCTCTCTGCTATGAGCGAGGCCACTCCGGTCAGCATCGAGCCGTGAGTATTTCCCCCTCTCCTCATCCCAAAATCATCCATTCCATTATGGAAAGGGTGGGTTTGGGGTTTGTGTGTCATTTCAGAAAAATTACACGTCGCCCTCAAAAGCATGCATTATCATAGCTGGAGTAGTAGTTCTGCAATCAATTATTCAAACCATAACAGTGGGCTGAGAGAGAGCACAGACTTCTTGAAATTCTAAACCCATCCTTTAAAGCGGCCCTCCCTTCTGCCACTGTTACCACTGGAATCTTTTGCCCTGTCATCCGCAGCTTGCATCAGTGCCAGCATTTTCCTTCTGGTAGAACTATGCAGTCTAATGTCTCTCTCATTAAAAGTGCATCCTGTCATAAGAAGTTCATTTTAACGGCCAAATGAAAGCCTTAAATCTGTTTCAAAACTAATGGCAGGAAATCCATCTGGGACCTGTGACTGTGTCCTGACACTCACTCTCACAGAGAATGTTTTGGTTATTCAAATAAGCTGGTTTCAGTTTTAAAATGCAAATTTTAGTGGAAGTTATAACATGGCTAGAATTAGATTACAGCTGGCGCGTATCCAGTAGTTTACAATATCTCGTATTTGGCTTTAGCGTATCAGCCGAGGCAGCATCTCGACGCATGTGAACCCTCCAGAAAAGTGCTAGTTTTATCACTTTCGCTGCCAAGATATACACACATGTCGGATACTGTAACCCGACTGCTACTTCTGTGTTTTATAGTGCGTCCGATGTGTTCTAGGGGTTTCAGTAAACCACATAACACCACGTGACGCAGTCAGCGCAGTTTCACTGCAGCCATCCCCGAGTGTAGTAGAGAGTGGTTGAAGAATAAAAAGTGGCAAGAGAGTCACATGGCTCAGCAGCGGCAACGAGAAGTTGAAATGCTTGTACAGGCTAAAAGACAGAAAGAATAATTAGAGCTGAAACTATCTTATTTTTATTTATTATTTAATGTGTTGGTTTTCTTTTTTTGGATTGATTTTAGTTTATAAAATGTCAGATAATAATAAAAAAAAAATCCTCCCATAATTTCTCAGAGCCCAAGGTGACTTCATTTAACTTTAATCAGTCAAAGCTCTTTCATTTATAATGATTAATTCATATAATAATACGGAGAAAAGCACAAAAGACATTTTTCTCTGTCATCTTTTTCATCCCTCTTGAGTTTGCTGGCATGTTTTGTTGATATTAAACTTATTCTCAGGTATGCTCAAATGCAGTGTACCAGTGGTGTATGTAAACAGCTTAAACCAAATAAGACCTTCAGTAGAACATGGCCACCGGCCAGGTTACCCCATAAATGTAAACACAGCCATCGAGGGTTTGAATGTTTACGAAAATTAGACCAGCAGAACCACAGGGAGTTTTAAAGACAGCGAGACTCCGTTTAGTTTAACTCGAGAGCCATTACTCAAGGATTCTTTTTTTGTAGGTTTTTTTTTTGTACCCGCATCAACAGCGAGGTGCCATTTTTGGGGGGAGCATTGTGCAAGCTGTTGCCTGACTGGTGCCGGCTGCTCAGCAGTTAGTCAGGAACGAGCCAGTGAAGCTTCCCATAAATCATGCTTTCAGCTGGGCCTGGTGTACACCCAAACACACAAGAGCCATCGCAGTTCAACTCTTAGCAGCCCACCTACCCTGGGGGAGGCTGCCAGAAAACATGCACACACACGCACACGCACGCACACACTCACTCAGCTGGAAATAGTCCAGGCCAACTGGAAATGCAATGGAGGATGGGACATCCTTGAAAAGGATTGTCTGCCAATGTAGATGATTTTCACAACTACAGCACTAAAATATCTGGTTTCAATTGACATGTAAAGCCCTTTTAGAAACCTGCTGTCATGTTGATTTACTAGATTTTCTTCCCACTTGACCATGACCTTCGTCCCACAGCAGGATGAGGATCCATTTACTTTCAGTTCAGCCAGTTTAAGAAATGCATTTGCATTTACTCATTATGCTGAGAGCTTCAGTTCAGACCAGGACAACAATTGCGGTGCTCAGTCTGAGCGCCACAGCAATCTTCCTCCGACTATTTAAAGATCATGGTAGAAAAAAGAAGCAAGCAACTAACAATATGATCTCAAAAATAAAACAAGCTTTACTCAAATAAAATACATGTTGTCCTGACTGAAATATTTAACTGCTTTAACTGTCGAGGCTCTTAGTGAATTCAGAGTCAATCGAATTCAAAATTGAACCGACTCCCAGCCTCGTCACTCACACTGATGTCTTGTTCCCAGACGGATAAATATTGGGTCGCGGTACCAGGCGGAGGTGCCAGAGCTGAGGCAGCGGTCCGCCGTAGAGCTTGATCAGCATCGAGCGGACCTGGTGTGGGTTCCAATGAACGAACTGGAGGAAAAACCCGACTTCCACAAGAAAGGTGAGAAAAGTACCTAAAACGGTGTTACAGAAATGTGAAATTGAAAGCATAAAGTTTGGCAGATAGCATGCAGGTGCAGGAGCAGGATTTTTGGGGGGGGGGGGGGGGGGGGGGGGGGCGGCATGATTTGTTGAGGTTGTGGCCCATTATGATGAGGATTATTCTTCTTGTTGAACCACCAGGAATAAGACTGACTTACTTCTCTTTTTTCTGGGGCTCTACTGGAATATTTTTGCATGATTTACAGTTAAAAAAAAAACTGCTTTGTTTATCTTATACTGGTTCTTCATGCACTTCCTCAGTTCAGCTCTGTCTGAAATAGGCTGGATGTTCACATCAAGTTTTGGAACTTTTACTATGTTTAGCATAGACATTCGACATCATAACAGTATATAAATGACAGGAAATCACAAAAAGTATCATATGTCCCCTTTAAAACTTTCTAGTTTTATACTGAATCCTGTCATTTCCTTGTTTGTGAAATATAGAAGTGACCTTTTGTTGTTTATCACTTTGGAGAGAGTGTTTTCAGAAATTCATAATCAAGCTGTTGCATTTTAGGATGTCTCGAGCCGCAAGTTATTTCCTATTTGCCCCATATCACATTGAGATACTTGCATGTTTAGAGTATATACAAGAGGTGTTTGCTCCAAGGATACAATGAAATGTCATGGTAAAATATACAGTACTAAATTGTCACTGTGGAGAAAATTTATACACTATAATAACACAGTAAAACTTCCCAGAGTGCTGTTTAATATCATATTAATCAGTTATCTTGTAACTGTAGTTGTTTGGCTCCCTCCTTTACAAACGTGCAAAATATTGGCATCACTATATGCAAAATAATAGCAAAAGTTAAGAATAGAAAAATGTAGTTTTTTTTTGTCTGTCACTTACAGTCACCGTCTTTGTCTCTTTCAGTGGAAGACCTCATGCACCTGGCCTGCTCCAGTGTTTTGTGTGGAGGCGGCACCAACCAGGAGTTAGCCCACCATTGTCTGTACGAGTGCAAAGGGGACATAATGGTGAGCACAAACAGAACAATCCGTATTGACTGGCTGGGCAGGAACTTCCATGAATAAATAGAAATAGAAAAAAACGACTGAGATTTGTGTTCCGCACTATGCAGACTTTGTTTTTTAGGTTTTCCTCTAAACCCACCCACACACACACACACACACACACACACACCGACCTGTTTTTCTCTTAAGGATTGCCTTGACTCATACAAATGGCAAAATCTGTATTAAAATACTGACTGCGACACAGAATACACACGATTTATAAAAATTATTCCAACCATCCGCTGTAGAGAGTGACTGATGTGTCCAAAGTTGTAAATCATTAATTCATAAAGTTGAATAATTGGTAATTTTTTCAAAGCAATAGAATTCCTTGAATTTAAGGCCTTAAATTTGGTGATACTCACTATTTCCATGAGAAATTAATAAATGTTTTACTACTTTGTAAATGGTCAGAAGCAGATTACTGCAAAATTAACCTCATTTCTTAAATGTCATGTAAAGTGACTTCTTATTCCTGTCCAACCAGGACAAAAACAGCTTCATGTATCAATAATACACTGAAAACATGCCAGCCTTAGGTCAAAAGTATACTAGGTAGGAGAAGAGAAATGTGATTACTGACCAGCTGCATGTAGATACAAGGTTTAAAGTAATGAGGATATTGCAGTGCAAGTACATGTGCTCTCTGATTTCCTGCCTATAACCTGATATCTCCCAATAACGTGGTTTCTTGTGTGCATGACAATGTAGTGATTGAAAGCCTCCCTCCGAGCTCTCAATGATTAGTGAACGGAAGTGACTGATCTGTAGAATTTCAGCATGCTATGCACTGAAACTCTGTGGTGGCATGAGATGACGGAGATAGTGAAACGGTTTGGTTATTGAGCCAGACTTAAAGGCAGACTGTAGAGGAGATGAGCTGCATTGCACTGCCACAGAGGTGTGATACACAGGGTTGTTGTTGAACGTAGCCAGAGGTGTTGTAGCCATGTTCCACTTTTACTTTGTCCTGCGGTATTTTCAAATACATAAAGCAAAAGTCAAAGCGTCACTAAAAAGAATGAGAGCACGGGTTGGAACATACAGCACTGTAATTGTACTTGTGTTAGATTTTCATGCATGTGCACATCTTATAGACATAGTTTGTAGTTATCCAAGAAATCTGATTGGTCCATCTATATTTCATTTTACCGCAGCAATAAATACATCATGTGTCATACATATTGCATCACTGTCATACCAGTAACTACATCATCAGGACCAGTGCAGCTTGCAGTGCAGATATGAAGGACATAAACCTGCAAAGCAAGCACAGCTGAAGCTCATCTGTATAAAAGAGCTATATAAAACATTTAGCTATACTCTAAATAAATCACCCCTATGACGATAAATCTCACCGCTGCTGATTAAATTTAACTTTAAAAAAAAAAAAAAAAAAGGAACAATATGCTCTGAGCTCATTGTGGTAATGAGGTCAAATAGTGGTAAATGGCAATACAAGTGGCTCTTTGCTGGTGGTCATCTCACCCTCATCAAAATACCAACAGTGGAGGAAACAGTCAGATGTATAATTATTTAAGAGAATTAAACAGAAATCAGTAGTCAGATGGCGAAGAGACAATAACTACAGATGGATGCTGGGATATTAAAAAGAAAAACAAAGGCTTGGCCTCGCTGCATGTGACCAGTTTGTATCTGCATTGTTATGGAAGTTGATTAGAGTACTAAATACTTGGTTTCACAAACTTCAGTTGCATTTTAAAATCAAAAATTGAACTCAGATTATTTCAGTCTTGTGTGAAGAAGACTAGTTTTACAACATGAAATTACTGAAGCGGAGTATTTGACGCTGATTTTCATTTACATTGTGCATTATATCGCCTTAAACCGTGATCTGAAATCAATACTTCCATTATTGAAGATGCAGTAACTGGAGTCGACTCGCAGCCTGATGCAGACTTAACAGCAGAGCTGTCGGAGTGCTTTGTGGTAGTAGTGGTAGAGATTTCAAGCCCCTAGCGACCAGCACTGGTCCAACGTTGTCAAGGAAACTACGAGGGGGTGGGGAGGGGGCTGTCAGAGCACCCACTCTCTGCAGCGGTCAGGCTCAAACTGCTGTCTTTCAGCATTCATACGCAGTTGCTTCTCAAAGAGCAGAAAGTTAATTGTTATTTTGACAATGCCACAGTGAGCATAAACATGATATAGTGCACTCAGGAACTTGATGCATGCAGGAAAAATGAGAACGATGGTTATCTCACTCCCTGGTTACCTGTAAGCAACAGATTCATTGTTTGGCTCAGTGTGTTTTACGGGTTTATAAGGTGCAATCAGAGCGCCTAACAGACCAGGAGTCGGATTGCTTGGCAGGAGTGACTTGCTGTATAAAAAAGCTCATAACAATCACTGCTGTTCAGCTAATGTGCCATGTTTGTTCAGTTTTAAATAAAATGTTATTTGTTTTTCAGGCTGCTCTGTCTCTCCTGATGCTGAGGAATCCAATTTTCCCAAAGTCTCATTATCTGTCGAACTACCACTACTCAGGTTGGTCATTTAAAAACCTTTTGAATATAATATTTCAATAGATTTTCTTACTTACAGTAGCAAATGGATGTGTTGTTTTGTTTTTTTTACTGCTCCAACATGATTCAGCGACCATGACAAGTGAATTATCAGTCACGGAAAGTAAATATGAAATTGATACTTAAATATTTTCCTGTGATTGTCATGATTTTCTGAAATTAAAGAAGTTCAAAGCAAACTCACAATCGGCTCATAATTAGTTGAAAGTCCTGATTTCAGCAAAGATGAATCCTGCATGTGTGGATGTTTGTCATATCTGTCAACTTTTCATTCAGTGTATAATCATGGATGAGTGAATCGTTTTCTTGCCCAGTCTTTTTACCATCTGACAGTGATGGACTCTAAAAGCCTCCAGCCTTGCCTCTAAGCGATGGCAGCTGCAGAAGAGAGAGTGTGGTGGTGGTGGTAGTGGTGGTGGTGGTGGTGGTATTGGGGGTGGTGGTGGTAGTGAGTGACTGTGGAGGATTGTCAGGGTCAATGTGATGAGGGAAGGAGGGAAATAGGGAGGGGGTTTACAGCATGTGGTTAATCCCCAAGCAGAAGACAAGAGACCCATTGTTTATCGTGTGTTTTTTTTTTTTTTTTTTGGTGTGTGTGTGTGTGTGTGTGGTTTTAAGGTTGGGGGGTTGGGGTTGAACATGTCAGGATCTCCAGATATCAGTTGGGAGGCAGATACTAGAGTGTTTTTTAAACTGACCATTAAGATGTTGCGTCTTTTTCTGTTTTTAAATGTCGCTCTCTCTCTCTCTCTCTCTCTCTCTCTCTTTCTCTGCCTCCCTCCCTCAGGATCAGACAGCTGGACAGCAGCTGAGCGACGCCAGTTCAACAAAGGCATCTCCACATACAAGAAGGACTTCTTCATGGTGCAGAAACAGGTATGTTTGTGGTTTCAAACACAAAGGAAAAGGAATTTTCAAAAACTCTTAGTTAGACGAGGCTACCCAGTAGCCGCTGGATTCAATCCTCTCTGCCAACAGTTTGTAACCCCCCCAACAAAAAACAGTCTGCACATGATGATATATTGTCTGACCGTGGGTGGGTAAAGGAAAATACAGTCACTCTGGAACAATGTTTCCTTCCTCCAACAACGTTACCGTAACCCTAACCTATTATTTGAAGTGTCGTAGTCAATTATTGCTTCTCCACAAGAGTGCAAAAGTATTTGATTTTCCTGTGTTCACCACTTCACTGATCCAGGGTGAGGCTAAATTCTCAGTTTTATAGTTTTACTGTGTTTATAGGCCAAATCACCAGATTAAGGGCTTTTAAATTTTATTGATGAATGTGCTTTAGGCATTTGTTGTACCAAACAGCTGCAACAAAACACATCAACTTTAATTTTATTATCTAAAGTTGGAAATTTATTAGTAGCATTTGCCAAAAAAGCACAAAATAAAAAATAAAAAATTACAAAATACACTACATACACTACAAATACAAACAACAATGCATTAAAAATGGTACCAAAGGTCACACATCATCTGAAGTTGCTCTTTCTGGTCTTATACTTGGCTGTGGTTGTACTTCCTGCATACCTCCAAAATGACCTTAGGTGCTCAGTGACATTCAGTGGCATTAAAAAAAAAACAAAGACTATTCAAAGTTAACAGGGACTGTGTCTGTTGTTCACAGGTCACCACTAAGACTGTGGCGCAGTGTGTGGAGTTTTACTACACGTACAAGAAACATGTCAAGATCGGCCGCAACGGGACGCTAATCTACGGGGAGGCCGAGCCTCTTGAGAGCAAGACAACTGAGGAGGAGACGGACCATAAGGTAAGTGAAATGTTATATTTAATATCTATACTTGAGATAAAGATTTAGTTTGTTGCCTCTTGTATAGACATTTTTTAGCAAGTTACGCCCCCACAGGAAGGATCAAGACCCTGACACAAAGCAGACCAAAGCTTGTCCAAGTATGAAAGATTAGCTAGTTCACAAGCTTCTGCAAAAAGGGAGTAGGGGCACTGTCTGAAGTACACAGGGAGTAATGGAGCGGGTGTCACAAGTTAATCTGATCAGGAATCAACAGAATGAACGCGATGTTTAACCACTGGGTGATATGATTAGACGTGACACAGCAGCGCTTTATTTAGATGTGAAACTGCAGCGTGTCAGTTCAGAAATATTTAGGATCAGAATATTTTTCATTGACCAGTCGAGTGTTCAACTGAACCGTCCGGGCAGCTGCAGCTCAGATCCACCAGTGGTGTATTTGTTGTGTGTTTGTCTGTGTTACACAATGTTGATTTTAATATGAGATACAGAGATTTCTTTCATCTACGGAAACATTGCAGATACAGTTTTGGTGGTTGTTGTGGTAACAGTGCAACGCTACATGCATACATAAATTAACAAATGGCCTCCTTTTTCTTTTTGTAAGTATTTAGTGTATATCATCTAAGAATATCATCTTCGACGATTGCTCCTTATAATGTCTTATTGCTTGCGTCTGCAGGGCTCTCACAGACTGGAGCCGCAGAGGGAGGAGGACAGCAGGAAGTGGGAAGGGTCAGCTGACAGGAAACAGGATGTCGGCCCCACCAGGGTGACACACGCGGTGCAGTCCTCTGAGAACGTGAGTGTGTGAAATTGATAATCAGCTCTGCAGGGGAAATGAACCCATGACTGAATGGAGAAATAAAATAAGTAGATAATGGATACCAGAACAGTTTTTTTTTTGTTTTGTTTTTTTTTTATGCAGAAACTATTCAAATGTCTTTGCCCTCAAAGATGAGATAAAAATATAGTTTCATTCTGTAAACAATATTATCTTTGTTTAGTATGTTCCAACGTTGGCCAAAATCCAGTCTGTAGCCTCGTGGGAGAAGATATTTATTTTTGGAGTGACAACATGGTTCATAACTATTTTTTTTATCCATTTTAAGTCCAGGATGTGTGTTTCTGTCATCAGTTTACAGCCAAGGAAGCTTTTTTTTAAATTTTTTAAAATATAACTTCTGTAGTTTTTTTGCACAACGACAGTATCTGCAATTAAATGTATTTGGTTGCGTGTTTACTGATTTACTGTCCTGAATATAAGATGACCACCACCCCTCCTTCCCCAACTTATTCCAACACATGTTTTTAGTCTTTTTAAAGATACAAAATGCTTTCAGACTAGTCCTGCTGGGAAAGATAATATTAGTTCAAGATGGTCCTCATCCTTAAAGTCTTTTCTCTCATAAAAGTGAAACATTAAATACTTCCATTAAAGTGTAACGAAATCCCTCCCAAATGCCCCGTTCGTGTAGCTTGTCCGAGTGTGTTTTCAGGTGCAGTTAATGCTTCATCTTTAGGAATCGCATACTTGCGCGCTTTCCCATCAGGCTCTTGGAACGGATTGGAATAATTTTCTCAGACTTTTCTTTTTTTCTTTCCTCTTTTCGAGCTCCTCGTCATGACATTCTGCGACACCGGTGATTCTTGGCGTCTTGACAGATTATTCAGTCTCCGTTCTGTTTCTGTGGTAAAGACGTCAGGGAAATGCCTTTTTAACTTGTCAAGAATTTATTTGCTCAACGGCTGCAAAGGCACATTGCTTGTATTCTCCAGAACAAAGTCAGGAAAAAAGGTGGCACACACACACACACACACACGCACACAAAAGAATCACCTTGTCTTGCTGTTTTTTTTTTTTAAACTATGAATGACACAGCTGACTTTTAGGAGGAGAAGTGCACCTGTTTCCTCTTATGAATACATTACACGAGCCTCCCATTGCTTTAACTAGGCTTCCTCAACACTTTTAGATCTGACTAATTCTCAAAGACTCACTTTAAATAGACTCAACGAAAACTTGCTAGCATAGCAACATTAAGGCTACAAACAAGCGACCTCCATATGCTCCTGGTTAGAAACCTCAGTTGGCCTCATCAGACTATCATGTTTGTCCTTATGAACTCTGCCCGACTTGTCCTTTTTGGAGAGGCGTTGGTTTTGCTGCCCCCTGCTGGATGTTTAGAGGCGCTAACTTGGCTGATGTCCACCCTCTCTGGATTGTGTAACCCCATTATGTCTTTCAGCAAACAATGACACAGCAGGAAAGCTTTATCCTCATAATCTACATTCACCGTTTAGCACACATAATAAGTCGTCGAAAGGCGTCGTGTGTTGCTGTTTTCTCAAAACGTGTGTCCGTATGTATATGTACTGGCGTGCCATTGTAATACTATCTTACATAAAAGGAGCTCATAAAAGCGGCTTCAGTCTCATTACTTTCTTAATTGGTCTCAGTGACTGTTAAATGTCTTTAGGAGCTTTCATGTTAACTGCATCTCTCACTTTTTATTGTGCGTGCAGCCCGGGACCGTCCTGATCATTAAAGGCCAGGAGGACTCTGGGAGGGACCAGCCTCTGTCCCGGGTCATCCACCCGCCTCATCCACCCCCTCCCACCTCCAAACCACACTACGATGGCAACACACGGCGGACCAACCCCTCAGTAGGCAACAAAGGCTCGGCCGGCCAGGAGGGAGAGTTCCCCTGCAAGAAATGTGGCAGGTCAGTGATCAGAAATGTCACAGTCGCTGTTGTGTTGGAGACGATGTTTATTTATGCAAAGCTGACAGCAGCAAGCGGTCGAGTTACATAAATGACCTCAGTCCAAACGAGTAAGATGTAAAAACACATATTTTCTGCAGGAAATGTTGCCATTGCAATTGCCCACTCGGAGTATGTATTTGTAAATAGAGGCGAGTGTGTCACAGTGTTTGAAAGAATCAAACCGTCCTGTCATGCTTTGATTAAATAACAGTCTGTCCTCTGGCAACACCGGACCTGTTATTGCCAACTGTGTCCTAGCAACTGAAACACAGAGTAGATCCGGCACATTGCGCCTCCTGTCAGTGCAACTCTACCCAGCAACTTGATAAGAGCTACAGTGCACTCGCCCCTTAAATACTTCACCTGCTCAAAGTGTGCTCGTTATAGATTATTCACCGCTACACAGCCTGCTAGAATATGTTACAGGGAATCCAGCCGGGCTTATTAGACATTTACAATGCTTGAAAGATGCTGGAAATTGCATATAGACTCACTGCTGTGTGTCTCATGCTGTGACATTCATTGTTGTGAATAATGTTGTAGAGTGATACAGCTTGTCATTAGCCAGCCACTATTTCCAGGCATCCTACTACATTCAACCGCAATCTTTATGAAGAGCGATCAAAAGGATAATAACTGTTATTAAAGTACTGACTTTAGAAACATGTGTAAGATGTTTTGGGCTGTTAACAGAGATGCTTTCTATCCATCTTCCAACCTGTAAACAACATACCGGATAAGAGTTGTTTTTTTTTTTTTTCACTAATCAGGCAGATTGGAAGTTTTGCCTCAGGAATTTACAGAACATCAACAAACTGCATGAACTAACAAGAACTAATAAGATTCAGCCCCCATTGCCTTTTCTTTTTTCCTACTCTGCTCTTTTCCTTCTCAGACATCCACCTCATTACATAAATCTGATGGCAATTTTACATGCGGGCCTCATGTCTTAATAAGACCAGTAAAAGACAGCCTTTCCTGTAATACGTTGAACACGAGCCTGAAACGAATGTCGTCAGCACAAAGTTAAATACAGAGGAAAAACATGAAATGCACATCTTGTTCCTCCTTTTTAAGACCACTGTTATAAAATTATCCTTCGCTTAATATCTCCTTTGCACAAAGAAAATAAAAATTGTGTTAGAAGTGTGTGTGTGTTGTATCAGTCGATGAAAATGTTTTTGGGTTGTTGTTTTTTTCCATTGCATTGCAGTTCAAAAGACGCAAAACAAAAACCACAGTATATTTTCAATATTCATCAGCGCTAACTGCATAGATAAATATCTAGTTAAATGCTTCACGTACAGCGTGCGATAAGAATGAAATGAGAGTCTGAACTTAATGTCTTATTTTATGCTTGTGAGCTTTTGGGATGTTATAAAAGAGGAAGTAGAATTTCCCGTCTAATAAATGATGACACTGATGAGATTATAGGAGGATTTGCTAGTGAGAAGCGGGGCCGAGCGTCCAATGCAATCACAGCGGTCATTAATTAAGACTTCAACAGCAAAATAAGTGTTAGAATTCATTCGTTCATTCATTTTGTCAAAGAAAAGCAGCAAATCTTCTCATTTGAGAAGCTGGAACCTGTGAATTTTTTGGCATTTTTGCTTGTAAAATGATTAAAACAAGTAGTCAGTTATCAAAATAGTAGATTCATTTTCTATCAGCTGACTAATAAATTAACTAATCGTTACAGCTCTAAATGCAGCATATGAAAGATGACCTGACATGTCTGAATAAAACTGTAAGAAACATTTATGTAGTAGAAGCCGCAACAGCAACGTTAATCTCTGAAAAAGATTGAAAAGAGATAAATGACCTTTGACCTCGTCTTTCTATCATGCAGGATTTTCTACAAAGTGAAGAGCCGCAGCGCCCACATGAAGAGCCACGCCGAGCAGGAGAAGAAGGCCGCGGCTCTGCGCCAGAAGGAGGCCGAGGAGCGGGCTGCGGCGAAGGCAGCCGCCGAGGCCGCCGCCATCCTGGCCGCGAGGCAGCAGAACGGGACGCGGCAGGTGGGCGGGGACAGCACCAACGACGACTCGTCGGAAGGAGAGGACGAGGACGACGAGGACTGGCAGTAACTGCGACGCCACGCGAGCGCAGCGTTTTTTTTTTTTTTCTCTACCGTGTGGCGGAAGGAGGAACGTTTTAAAGAAGAAGAAACCTTCCTGTGAACTTTCTGTATATTTTGTGGAACAAGAAGACTTCCCTCTGCTCGGCACATTCAGGGACAGGTTTACTGGTGTATGTGTTTGAGTGTGAATGTGTGGACTGGCTGAGTGTGCGTGTGTGCGTGTGTGTGTGCGTATGCTTTTCCAAAACACCCCTTTACTCTGCTTGAAAAGCTTTTTCAAGAGTTTACCTCTCTTGGTCACAGGGCTCGGTCAAATCAAAGCCATGCCGCCTCTCTCGGCGCTGTCCTGCTCTCTCCACGCCAGGCCGCGGCCTTCCTCAGCACTTTCTGAGTCTCGCCCTGCTTCGTTCGACAGGTGTGGAACTTTTTTGGACCCTTTTTTTTCTCCCTCTCTCTCTCTCTTTCTCTCTCTCTCTCTCTCTCTTTTTCTCTCTCTTTCTCACTCTCTCGATGAGCCACAGCTTGCCCTCGCTTTTTAAAACTGCGTCCCAACCCGTCCAGCGTCGGATGAAGTTTTGGCCACACGGACACTGAAACGTCGAAGCCGGGGAGGCGCAGCGAGGCGAAACAAACGAACTGAGGGGGTCGCGCTGTTAGTTTTCTCCTGCTCTGGATGGCATGTGCAAACTATCGCCTCTGTTTTTGCCGCTCTTCTGCACTCGAGGCTGCCAAAAAGCTTTCTCAGACGCATGACGTGCGCCAAATAGGTTCTCTCTCCGTGAGCATTCGGGCTTTATAGTTCTGTGAATCCCCCCCCCCCCCCTCCATCCCCCTTTCAGCCCTCGTCACTTTTTATAGTTTCCAGTTTGTTCCTCACTGTTGATGCCTTGGATGTTTTGATGCTTTTTATCTTGAAATGACAATCAATTTTACACTGTTGTTGTTGTTGTTGTTTTTTTTTTTATAAATATATATATACAGGTAAATGTTACTCTTTCTGCCTGTGTAGCTATATATGGTTATTGTTGTTTTTGTGAATATTCTTGTTGATGATTATTAATATTATTATTATTATTATTATTATATCCAAGTTTTGGCTGCAATTTAATTGAGCGCTTTTTTTCCCGTACTTGTCCATAGCTGTTTTTTTTTTTTTTTTTTTTTAATTTAAACAAAAAACAAAAATAATGCTACTTGCTGCCTGTTTATAACTGTGAGATTTTTATGGAAGCCAGAAATGAAGAAAAGGCAGAAACGTATGTGCAATAGAACAAGTTGACCCCCCACCTCCCCTCCTCTCTCCCCCCCGTTACCAGAGCGTCTGAGCCCCCCCCCCCCCCAACTCTGTGTCATGCTCATGACCGGCTGCTCTGGATGCCTCGCTGTCAACCCTGTAACTGATAGCGGGCGCTGACTCGGACTGTTGAAACCGCAGGTCTCTATAGATACACATAATGAAGCGGGAATGACAACAAACAGCACAAACAAATTCAGAACACATTTTGAAAACAAATATCAACATCTAGAACATATTTGATACCCTGACATTTCAGTTCACACTTCTTTTTTTTTTTTTTTTTTTTTAACATTTTTCACAGACTGTTGATGATTGTAGGTTTTTGTCAGTAAATTATTCACAGACATTAAGAGATGCTGAAGCAAACCATACTTAATGCTGATTTTTTTTGAAGAGTTTGAACGCCAAAATGAGACTTTTCTTCACTTTTTCGAACCGGATATCAACATCTATGACATACTTTCTACCTTAGCGATTCAACCAGAGTTTACTTTTTACACTTTCCGCAGACTGTTTATGATTGTAACATTTTATCAGTAAATTATTTGCTAACAAGCATTAAGAGATGCTGAAACATTCTTCACTGCAAAACCATACTTAATGCTGATTTTGAGTGCCAATATGAGACTTTTTAGAACCAGATATCAACCTGTGATGTACTTTCTACCCCTGCGTTTACACCAGTTTAGTTTTTACTAGTAGTAAATAATTTAATCAACAGGCATTAAAGGAAAGAAGCATTATTAACTCTGAACCACACTTAACTCACATTTTACAGGTTTTTACAGGAGATTTTGAACCTGAGACTTATATTTTCAGACTGAAGTCACTGATTCGAAACCTTTTAATGCCAGAAAGATGTTTCTCTCTCTTTTGCCGGCAAACGGAAAAGTGTCTTAACTGCGTTTAGCTTGTTTTGACACTAACGCGCTTCGTTGAAACCTTGAGTTATGTGGGTCAGCAGTTACTGAAGAGCGCTGTGACACAGCTTATGTATGCTAAGGGTGAATAATTTAATGAAAAAAATGTGCAAATATAGTCAAATTTACATGTAGATTTGACAGGTTTCAAATACATAGTTATGGTTAGGAAGGAATTCAAAATATCTGAGGTGGACAGAAGTATCTGGCTGTTATTAAAGACCAATATTGGCTCAATATTTTTGTTTTCTGTGTAACTTCAACATGTGTATCTATGGTCGCCTTTTATCTGTTTACCTTGTTGCTGATAGGAGGCACTGAACCGGACTATGGAAACGACATGTTTTGATCTGTCTTTCTCTACATATCTCTACGTTAAGCCCTTCGGCCCGGAGCCAGCTTCTGTTGCCTTAGCAACAAATGGGTTAAAAGGTTATTTTCCATGGACTAAACCACAGTGGGGAGTAGGGGGAGAAGTGGCTCCAATTACCAGTTACTCCACAAGTTAAACTCGGGTCTATGCACAGACTGTTTGTGTGTGTGTGTGGGTGTGTTTGTGTGTGTGTGGACATACTGGTAAAAAAAAAAAGTGTGCATGTGTGTGTGCGAGGGTGCTTTTGAGGTCAAATGTTTAAATGTACGCCAGTCAATGGAAAAAAAAAAAAAAAAAGGTTTTGCAGACTGTTCACATGTTTGGTATGTTAATTTATATTTCCTTTTTATTTGGGCTCGTCTTGAGGTTCTCGCGGGGGGGGTTGGGGGTGGGGGTGGGGGTGGGGGTGTTGTTGTGACGGAAAGTTTTCAAACTGTTCTAAATAGAAATAGGATTATGGATGAAACTGAGGCCCACGACACAAACACACAGCTGTACAACTTTCCTTATTTCATCCAGTTTGATTAAGGGAATTTTAAGGGGACAAAAAGGTTTATTTAGCTAAAAGATTAGAAAAATATATATGAATGAAATTCTATGTTTGCATACTTTCTATGCTATTTTCATATGGGGTTCACACTAATGATGAAAAACGGAAAGGAATCTCAAGTGCTTTTTACTACAGTGTAACTTATTTGTTTCGATTTGATTTTTACCACCTGTGTTTTTAGTAATGATTTATGAAGCACTGTATATTAAAGTTTTAAAATATTAATGAAGACTGTGTCATTTTTTTTTTCATTTCTTTGATCTAAAACCATACCAAGTTAATAATGGGTGGTGTTATTGTTGCTTCTCTTTGAAAGTATTCCTCAAGCTGCACAAGGGGGCAGCATCGTCGCAGTGTTTCATGCGCTCCAGTACCTACTGAGAGCAGAGGAGGGCGTCGTCGTGACAACAGCTGACAGCCGAGCTGTGCCGAGTCTCTCATATCATCTTATCAAGATGTGTTTTATTTTGTAGAGAAAACTCCTTCTTGTTCTCATTTAATGGTTTGATGGGTTAAAAGGCTTCTGTTTGTTACTCAAGTTGTTTATTTCCACTGTAAACCAGTGTAGTGAATTACAACACTGGTTTGAGGCAAAAGGAAGGTCAGATTAACTCGTTAAAAGGCCTCTGGGTAAAAAAAATCTTTATTCTCTTATATTCTATGTACATATAGTGTATTATATACTGCATTTATGTACCAATCAGGTCAACTGGAATATGACCTCCACCTAGTTTACAGTGTGTCAATTTTATGTAGGAATATGTACCCTGTAAATATAATGTAAACTGAAAATATAAACATTTTAACACAGGGCCATATAAAACAAGACATAATGGATAATAATGCAGCTGACACCTAAGGGCCCTTATTGTTTCAGTTTATATAGCGCTTCAGTATATTAAAAAATCAAACAAATTTGCAAGTAATTCTAACTACCACAAATTAATTACCACTGTTTTTTTATTTGGGTTTTTTTGTTTTGTTTTGTTTTGATTCTAATTTATTTTTCTGGATTTTATTCTATTAATTTGTATTTCATTTAATGTATTATTTACTATTTATTTATAATGTATTCATTTGGAGTCTTTGTTGATCTGGGGTCAACTAAGATTAACTTTATTATTATCCAAGAGGGAAATTAGTTTGCAGTCTGTGCATAAAAATTTAACATTTAACACAATAAAAACATTTAAATGATTAAACATATTAAACAATCACACTAAGAAAGGAAGAGAAAAACAGTCAGCAGCAGCAGTTCAAAACATGGTCCACACATGGTATACAAAACTACACAGCACCGTCCAGCTGTGCAGCTATCTGTCCAGCTGTTTCTGTATCTTTTCATGCTTTCATTTATATTTGTCCATCAAACATCAAACAACTCCTAAAATAGGCATTTGGATCTTTTGCTTTGCTTACTTCATTTTTTTTTTTTTTTTTTTTTTTTTTTTTTGCTGTCTCTTTATTATAGTCCAGAATCCTCTTGGGGATCATCCAAGCTGTTCGAGGCAAAACTTAAGAATACACCCGTCATAACATTTTAAATCATAATATGTGGTGAGCTGCGCTGTTTGAGACCCATAATTTCTCTCTTTTTGTCCGAAAGAATGTCTGGAGTATCATTTTTCATCTGTCAGTGGAATTCTTTTTTTTTTTTTTTTTTTTTTTTTATCATTTTACAAAATCCTTTCATCCAAATTTATTATTCCAAGCAAATTGTGGTTAAAAAGTAACAAAATGTATTTTAAGTTTTTTTGTTTTGCATGCTGTGTTGTTCATGAGTTTTGTCTGATGTAATGCTGACAGTTAAACACAGGTCATTGCAAGTTGACTATTTAATAAGTGATTTTACATATTTTTGCCATATTTTTATTACTTGAAAACACTTTTGATCAATATTATGATATTGATTTCAGCCATATTACCCAGCTCAAGATGCACACACTTCTTTGCTCACAGAAATCTAAACTTTAGGGCTAAATTAAAAAGTTATGCTGCACCTTTTACCTCTTTTCTCTATTTGGTGTCTTTTAAAGCATAAAGCAGAACACCTGCATTACTCAAAATAAACATACTGTGTGTATTTTATTCATTTCATGATACATATTTCTTGTTATTGAAGTTCAGAACAAAGAACTCCATGTTTTCTATGCTTGCAGTTATAGGAGATTTATTGGGAACAACGTTTCGGTACACAGACCTTCATCAGGTTTATTTCCTTCATCGGGTCTGTGTACCGAAACGTTCCCAATAAATCTCCTCTAATTGCAAGCACAGAAAACAGTGTCCTGGGGTTCTTTTGTTCTATTATTGTCGACCCATGGTCTTCTCCGACGCACCTGCCTATCTGTAGGTTTGCAAAAGTTCTGCTCCTCGGTTACTGAAGTTCAAATGTAAGATGCTAACATTGAAATTTGCAGATTTAAAATAAGGATTTGTACCTGGCAGTATTGTACGGACCTCAAGTGAGTCGTCAATGATGAAGTCTCCTCCCACCAGCTGCATGTGCACTCAGTGTTCTGCGTTCTCACTGTTAGATTATTGAGTTTATTGTTTCCTCTCTCTTCTTCGTCAGGCCTGCCATCATATTTTTGTACTCTCTGGTGTACAACAGCAGAGAAATGGTGCAGAAAATGTAAAAACCTCTACAAGAACCGTGTCTGTGTGTGTTACAGTATCACTGTGGCAGTGTAGGATGGTTAACTGAACTGCAGCATGGCGGGATCTGACACTGGAGATAAAATGATGACGGGAACTGCCAACTCCCACTATCACCAGGGCGAGCAGCAGGGCAATCTGGGAAAGGCAAACAAGAACAGCATGCGGCTCAGATGTGTCCTCATGTACTCTTTTTGCCTGTTCCAAACCGTGGGAGGAGGCGATAGGAGGAGGAAGACAAATATGAGGGTTGGGAGTTGAGGATGGGAGGGGGGGAGGGGGAGAAGGGATCCTGAGCACAAGAACACAACTTTATCTAGCTATCTTACAGCTGCAGAAAATTAGAGATTAGAGCGAAGCCTTAGAAGATTTCAGTGGGAAATGCTGAATCTAAAAGCTCTTTCGCATCCATCTCTTTGTGTCATTCGAGTTTGAAAAATTGCTGTCGTCTTTTACATTTAAAAACACACTTCTGAGAAATTCCTCCAACTTAATGATAACTTATATTTGCACTGGTATTGCAGAGCATCCATCACCGGAACGCAGAGAGACCACAGGTTATTTATCACAGACCTCGTTCCAACCTTCCTGTCTCCAAGTCCCCTCAAGGCTCAGACAACATGTGTCGAGAGAAATCCTGGTGAATGTGGCCAGGTGCTCTCCTGTGTGTCTGTGTGTGTGTGTGTGTGTGTGAACAAGAATGTGTGTAGGAGTAAGAAACAGGAAATTAATGTGGAGATTTTTTTGTTTTTTTTTTCTCTTGCGCACATGCACAAAGATTTATCATCATCGTTGTTATGCTCAACTGATACTGTGTGTGCCTGGCCAAGCTGAGCCCGGCAGGAGGTGTGATACGAGGACTCTCAGCCTGAGAACCAGGACCTGCCAAATCCTGGATGGATCTGCCTCAAAGAAGTGTGAGATTTATGTGAAAAGTGGCAGCTAAAATCTGCAGGATGTTTCCAAACAGTGGATAAAATTTTAGGGTACAAACTTGAAAGTAAGGCCTGTTGATTAATAGTTTAGTGTATAAAACAACATCAGTGACAGTTACCCGGAGCCTGATGTGATGTCCAGCCAACATTACAACAAGTCTACTATTGTGCTAGCAGCTCTGTATGGCTGCAGTGCTTTGAGTTAAATACTAACATCAGCATGCTAATATGATCACAATGATAATGCTGAAATTTGCTGATTAGCAATAAACACAGGATACCAAAGTATTATCGGACAAATTAAATCTTTTAATCTGATGATGCCGAGAGGTAAAGTTTAAGTCATGCTGAGGGGAACGTCTACCAAGTTTAATGGTAATCTGTCCAATGGTCATTGGAAAAAAAGTCCACCTCATGGTAGCACAAGACATGTCAGACGATCAAAGCCAGTATTTATCGTCTGGGAACCATCGATGTCTGTTTCAGTCCATTGAGGAATTTCACTGGATAAGTGACAACTTTGACCTGCTGTTGGTGCTAGGTGAAAAGTCAGGGGATGAACAAAGTCAGCAGGATTCATCCTCTGGCTACCATGAATGGTTGCACCACATTTAATGTCAATCCATCCGATAGTTGTTGAGATATTTCAGTCCGGACCATCTGACCAATTGACTGGAATTGCCATCCCTTGATGCAGCTGGTAGCATGGCTAATAAAAACCGAAAGGCATTCCATCTCAGATTATATGGACAAAAAAAGCAGCAACGTCTCACATTTGAGAAGCTGGAACTAGTTAATGTTTGGCATCGTTGCTTGACCTAAACAATTAATTGATAACAGTCTGCTGACTCAGTTGGTGCATTCAAGAAACACTCAAACATCTCAGCTCCTCTGTGAGCCCCTTTTGACCTTTTTAGCACTTTGTTGATTGTTGCACTACTTTCATGCTCTTTATGGTATGTCTTATGACTTGACTACTTCCATGCATTTCTTACTTGTTGGCGCTCTTTCTCATTGCACTTATACCCGGTCAGCTACTTGAGACTTTGCACCGCAGCTCTTTTGAGTCGCTAATGCTTCTAACGCCTCTATAATGATCGTCTTGTCTCGCTTGTAAGTTGCTTTGGATAAAAGTGTCTGCCAATCACAAAATGTAAACATAATTAAAACATTTATCAATGAAATTTCACATAGTTCCAACTCAGTAATACTGTAATTACACAAGTTTAATATGGACAGATGGAGAGGAGAGTATAAAATGTGTGAAACAGACTGAACTAATGTTGGTGTCCATGTTTTCATTGCAGTCTAATAGGGAGGCCCTTGTTATTAAAGCTGCTACAACTCTAATTGGAGGAGATGAATGTTTGCCAGGCTCTTACCCTTTGGCTTATACAGAGGAAAAAAAAACATGATTGATGCACCAAAACGTTTTTTGGAGATCCAGGCTCTGAGGCCTGGCTGCCTCATTATCTACCCCAGTGCAGAGGCTTCCTCCTGGGCTTGGAGTTGCTGATGAATCCCCATCTTTGTGTGCATTTAAGGGGAGCTGGCTGCCATACTAATGCTTATGGCAGCAGCTCCTCTTTTCTGCACACACGCTGGATCCTTATTAGCACTTACAACGCCAGAGGGCCTATTTATACACATCTGCTGAGACGGGGCACTGCAGTGGAAACAGATACATCCAGCAGCACTAATCAACTCCAGCCCAATACTGGTAAATGAGATGGGAGGGAGGATGGGTGGAGGTAGGGAGTAATGTAAGAAGGGAGGGAGGATGGAAGGTGGGAAGATGAAAACAACGGAGGTGGAGCGATAAAGGAAGGAATGAAAAAGGGAGGGACTGTGAACAGAGGGAGTATCTGAGACAACCATGCATATTCAATTACAGAAATGAGGACCAGATTCTGCTAAGTAACCGCCACGGCTCTAATCACTCCAACGCCTGACTGGTCATCCGCTAAAAATGAAACTCTGCTGGAACCTCAGAGCTGAAACATCAAGCCAACAGGAGTCTGAGGGGAGGCTTCACAGGGTTGAAGTCACTCCCTGAGTTACCATTTCTCAAGGCAGGAGGTCGTGCAGGGGCATGTGATCCAAATTTCACACTCTGCACTTTATTTGCCCTGAATGAAGCCAGTAATGACGATAGGAAGGTGTTGCTGCAAAATGAAGTTTTCTTTCAATATTAGTCCAACTTTTTGACTTTCATGACCTAATTCTTCAAAATTCTGTGATTTAAAATGAGGAACTTCAATGTGAATTTGTTCTATTATGGACATAAAGTACTTCAGTAACTTAACATCTGGCTGTTTCACTTCCCTCTGTGACTCTGTGAGTTTCATGTCCATTGCACCTGTAACCACATCCGCCATTATGACATCATGCTGTACTGACATGCCCTGGAGTACACGTCTACATCACTGCAGGAAGATTTCAAGTGGTGTTAAGTTGCTCTTTAAACCTGCCTTAACTGATTTTTGGCCACTTGGGGCAGCAGAAATAAGTTGTGAGCACAAAACATCATTTATCTTCACCTTTGTTGTTGATATGTTGAACTTGTTAGCAAACAGTTGCTCATTTATGCATCCAGCTGTTATGAAACAACATTATTATTCATTTGGAGTCGTGTATCTGTCCACCTAGCGAATATTCACTCAAACATCAAGTTTTTTAGCTGCTAAATCCTCCATTATGTTCACCAGCTAGTCCCTAACTGTGTCTGGTTGCCATTTGATGCTGAGTAGTGTACAGTGGGTTTTTAAGGCTTTTTTAAAGCTTTTTTTTTTGCTGAAAACAGCCGCCAGCTGCGGCCAAATATGACACCATTACAACAGTGAGAGTGAACCAAAACAGTAGAGTTGCAGCCAGACAACTAAACAATGAGCAGAAAGTTGTTATAAAACTCCATAAATCCAAGAGGACCTGCAATCGGGCGATCATTCTCTGAAGGGTCATCACTACAAAGCAACAACTCTGGAAACGTTTTGTTAAATATCGATGGCCAAAGCGCAAAACCTCCTATCTGCAGAATTTTCTGATTGGCGGATTTCACTTTGGATGATGAGAACACGGAAGGCTGCTCATATTCAGTCTGTCTGCAAGATAATCCCGCCCTTCGTTGTGACAGAAAAGTCACACAACAAGAGTCCCTGGATGTGTAGAGAGGCAACAGCACAAGTGGGTTACACAATCACTGAACATTCATTTCCAGTGGACAAGGAAGCAAATACACTGAATTTAAGGAATTTCCCACTTAAGGAATTCTGACCCTAGTATACTACAATGTAGTAACTATTACATTTACTTAATCTTTTTACCTGAAAACAAACTTAATTTTATTTTTAATTTAATTTTAATTATTAACTTAATTTAGAGCATCGTTTTGTAGAACCTCTTCCAACTTGCACCAAGTGCAAAAGCTCCTATCTGCACTTTGCGAGGCATTAATATCTAGTCGGTATTGTTAACAAATAATATGATATTATAGTCCAAAAACAGTGTAATATGTATTGGGTATCCTTAACAAATAGCATTCTGCAAGAAAACAAGTTTTTTTTAGTTTTCTCAAAGAAGTGCATTTTTCAGATAGGAGGTTTTGCTCTTCAGCCATCGATATGTAGAATAAAAAAATGGCAAACAAATCTGTATAATTTTATTTTCCCCATTATTTAGCTAAAAAGTTCGACAAATCAAGTGTTAAAATATTTAAAAAAATACCAGATCACTTGTCTGTTCTGTAATTTTTCAAAGGTTTAAACAAATGGTTCTCAACCTTTTTGGCTTACGACCCCTTAAAATTCAGCAATAATGACCTTCATCATTTATTACGTCATTTAATGTGGACACGGGTTGTGATAAATTAAACAGAAGAAGAAAAAAAATGACCCCACCCTCAGGTTGGGAACCGCCACTTTATGCAATAAAAATGTCCCAGTTCCAGCTGTTATCCAAGGATGGAAGTAATCATATATTTTGATTCAACACTTCAACAGCCTTGTAGAAAAATTACATACCTTGGCGGAATAACTGCCATCAAAGCAAAAAATCATCCTGCTAATGGGAAAAAAATAACTCTTGACATTCATATTGAGAATAAGAAATAGTTTGTTCTGAATCATTTTAAGGGTCTGCGTTTAAGTAAGTGAAAAGTATATGGTTGTGGTTGGTTGTGGCTGTTCACAACTCTCTTTAACTGCAGAGTGGAAACTCTGAGTGGACCACATGTGCACAGACTGGTGAATTTAAAGATTATTTTCACAAATACACTTCATAATATTTAAGTGGTCCACTTTGAGAGGTCCAATCTTGTAGAAAAGACAGATGTTCAGCATAATAATAGCCCGCTGCCAAAGCTGTGTGTGTGTTCATTGGTCCATATTAAAACTGACAGGCCTGTTTTTATGAATTCACATATCTGATACAGTTTAAAGGATTCACTGTTATGCTTGAGGATATGAAAAATCCTTCCTGTTCTCCAGTTGTGTTGTGATGTCTCAGAGAGATCCTGTCATAAAACCAGGAGGAGCGGATGTGCTGTGCCTTTCATAATAGTCCCTTAATCTGCTGTCTCACAACTGTAATGTCTTAAGTGCAAGTATTAATACTCCTAAAACAACAAACATTAATTCCAACAATATAGCAATAATACTAAGGCTGCAATAAATGATTTTTATTTTAATTATTGATGAATCTGTTGATCATTTGCTTGCATTTGGGTCTTTAAAATGTCAGAAAATGGATAAAAATGTTGATCAATATTTCCCAAATCCCATATGCAACCTAAAATCTCTTGTTTTGTCCCAACCAACAGTCCACAACCCAAAGATATTCACTTAACTATCTTAGAGGACTTAAGAAACCAGAAAATATTCACATTTAAGAAGCTCAAACCAGAGAATTTTAGCATTTTTCCTTTAAAAAAAAAAAGATTCAAAAACATAAATCGATTATCAGAATAGTTGCTGATTAATTTTCTGTCAATCAACTAATCATTTAATCGACTAACCGTTGCAGCTCTAAATAATACAGTAACTCACGGTGAGGAGGAGGACATTTCCTCTAGCGCCACCATGTGGTTGATATTTATGGTTTTGAGTGAAATGTCTCAACTACTATCGGATTGTTTGCCATGAAACTGTGTGCAAACATTCATGCTTTTGCTCAACAAATGAGCATCAAACCGTTGCAGGTAACTGCTGTGTAATCGTAGAGCAAACACAAACTTACAGGTTACCTGAGGGTCTGACTATTTGTAGCATAAACTAATGCAAGAACTTTGAAAACCTGATTTGAACCTGGTTTGCCAAATCTGAACATGTTTGTGCAGACTTGTTCTTGTTTTATACAAACATGGGGACTGGTTCTGGGTTATGTGGTGCCTCAGGTTATTATTGGATGTTATAAATATCAGAAACCACCTTTGTTTTAAAGTCTCTGTTTGTGTTGTCTCTCATCCCCTTGACTCCAGGTTGGATCTGTAAGGTGATGAGTGTATTGATGTGTATTTCTGTCTGCCGCAGTGTATTTTTTGATCACTAGGAGTCGCCAGAGTCAGAAAGTTTAAAACCCTGCACACGAGAGCTTTAAAAGGAAGGTAACATTGTTATGGAAAAGTCTAAGACTCTTATAATTCTTCTGTTATTTGTTTATTTTTTCTTGTTTGTCTTGATTTGATGTGATTTTACCGATGATAAACTAGATAATTGTTTCATTTAAATATTGGATTTATGATTTTAGCCACTTTAGTAATTCACTGGATGAATTACTCGCTTTAGATCAATTACCACAACAAAAACAACTTTAGAATTTATTGTGTCCTCCTTCTCATTTGTAGCTGTGTCTTATTTAACTCTCATAATGTCAAATAATCTGGATTTAACTAATCTAAAGTCCATTCATAACCTAACATCCACACCCTTTCGGTCCATCTGATAGTTTCATTGAATCAATGTATTAAGCTGATCTGAGGTATCAGGCCCACCCAGGTCTGCACCCATGAGTTATTATAGCTGGGAGTCATTTCCATGCTCATTTTCCAGCCTTTAATAGGTTTATGGGTTTAATTTTACAGCTTCATGACTGAAGGCCTCTGATTCATGCTGACACAGCAGGCCTTCATTGGCAAATTACTCCGGCTTCCTTCTCCATCCTGCTCGACCGAAAAAAAAAATGGCAACACCTCAATTTAAGTCCATTGTAAGCGAACATAAGTGCTTTATGAGTGTGCTTACTGCCTGCGGGGTGCGTTTGTTATGATCACATCAAGAAATGGTCCTCAGCGTAATACATTAAGCCTGCGCTGTGAGACTTTTAGGAGCCAGAAACATATTTAGTGTCTGTTTTTTCTTCACTGGGTGTGTTTGTTGTGTTTGAACTGATAATTCTGGTGTGTTTGTTCACATTTTTATAGCACCGGATGCGTTTTAAAGCACCGGATACCCCTTATATCAGTTGACTACTGCTGTTGGATTTGCATAAACATTTAGATGCATCACCATGACTACCAATATGCAGTGTTTCCTGTACTAAGATCTGTGCGAGATCGAAATATTTGCATTCCAAAATGACATGCTACAATTATCACAGAGGGAATCTAAACTCACATCACCAGACCATGTCAAAACAATGAAAACACTTTTTACTCTCCTACCTTTGAACAGTGAATGTTCAGACAGGAGGGATCAACCTCTTTGGACCTGATCTTTTTTTTCCAGTTTATTCTTACCCTTCTCCCACGAAGAAATGAAGCTAAATCAAACTTCTTTTTTTTTTTAAAGAAAAATATCAACTCATGTCTCTTGTCTGGTGTTCTCAAAAACACCATTAAACAAATCTTAATCTTAAATCTTTACACTGGCTCCCGGTTAGTCATCGTCGTAAAATGAGTAGATTTTAAAGTAATGCTGCTGGCTTAAAAATCAAAATACCAAAATACATGTCTGATCTATTTGAAGAATATAAATCCAGCAGGTTTCCTGGATCTTTAGGAGGCAGTCCGACCATGATGAAGCTGCTTTTAGCTGCAATGCTGCACACAGATGAAACCGACTTCCAGATGATCTTAAAAGCACCCAAACTTAAACCACTTACACATCTAAATTTAAGACTAAGTTGATCCTCTGCGCCTTTAATTTCACCACTACACTTTCCTTTTCTGTAACACTTTAAATCCCCATGTTTAGCTTTTATAAGCAGTATCCTAGCAGTTAATAAACAGTTTATAACGTACAATCAGACATGTGTGTTTGTTAATGTATTTGACTACTATAAATCCTCCTGTGGGCACCTTTAAGTGGAGGCTGGTGTCTAAACAGATAATGAATGAAGATATAGTAAAACACACTTGTTATAATATAAAATATGTCTTCATAAGAGACATTATGATTGTCAACAGATATTTTACATTAATAAACACTTAAAATGCCATAATATCTGTTTGTAACTACATTTTAGTATTTTATAAACCATTTATTGAGGCAACCTTTAATTCACTGTAACTGTATTTCTATTCTATTTCATGTGTGTTTACATTTCATTTTATGTTATTATCTCATTTTATTCTATGTAAAACTCTTGGAACTGCCGCTGTATTTAAAAGGTGAACCTTGCCTTAACTTTATTTTTTCATGTCCACTACAATAGTTGCTCTAATTAGAAGTGTAAAATGTCTTGAATATTAATTCTATACATGAAGAAAGCCGACATTTTTGTTGTATTTACTCAGATTTCTACATTCTAAAATGGCTAATGATCAGAGAAGTAAATGGCTGATTTGGCATATAAAGTTCCTGTATTTGAATATAATTTATCTGTATTTCGGACATTAAATTTAAAAAAATGAAGGATAATTTTCAAACTTGAAAGCAATAATGCACCCCAGTGCTTAAAACAACCACAAAATAGTGAGTGAATGTCAAAAGCATTGAAGCCATATTGCGCCTATTGCTCTCACAACACTTTAATTGCAAAAATGTATGAAGAAGCAACGCTTGTATTTCATTTTACAGCCAGTTTATAGTAGCAGCTGAAAAATGTTTCAGTGCTTCAGTCAATTCAGTGTCTGTGGCCTTGGTTGAGATTTTTCTGTGACACTGAGAGTCTTTGTTGCAGAGAAGAAAGGGTGATAGCCAGACAGACGGGCACACACTGAGTGTCTGTTGGGGCATGTTTGTGTCTGTTGCCACAGCAACCGTCAGCCAGTGATGGCAGAGTCATGGTTGGTGGTGGTGGAGGAGGCGGCGGCTGCTGCTGCTGCTGCTGCAGTGGTTCTGAAACAGTTAGGGTGGCTGCGCAGAGCAAAAGTCGACGGAGCCCAAAAATATCATAGAGGAAGCATCTGTTGGATCTGCTCAGCCCCAGTCCGGCCTCAGCACTACACCCACAATGGATTTTTGAATGGTGTTTTTTAAATTTCTGACCAAGTAGGGGTCAAAATTAACCTCGAACACCCTCTGCGTATGAAAATGTGTTTCAGCTGCACAAAAACAATGTTTGTACATTGTGGTTCACTGAGGGAACAGTCATAAAATGTCAGGCTAAAAGAATGATGTTATTGTTACTGCTCTCATATGTAAAAACTCATCAAATTTGACCTGAACAGTATGTAACGGTTAAGAGTTCAATAACATAATTCAAGCCGAGTCAAAGGGTAGAGAATAAAACCCAAATTAATACCAACAAAAAGAAATAAAGAAAGGAATGACAGGCCGGCCCACGACTTTTTCCAAGAATGAACTTTCTCAGGGATGTCCAGATGTTGGAGTGTTTTTAGATCCGTATCATGTTAAGTGAAATGTTCCTAGTTTGAATCCTGGACGGGAGCCTTTGTTGCATGTCATCACAACCTAATTTTTCTGGTGTTTCCTGTCTCTCTAAACTTAACATAAAGGTAAAATACCATAAAAAAGGCAACACCTCTAACTCCACAACAAATAGACCAAAGCCATCTGTTAAGAAATATCCTGTGATATGATCAAAAGGCTTCAAAACAGGCTTTTTTTTGCCATTTACTGCTGCTAAATGTTGCTGATGGCCAGGTAAAAATCTTGTGACTTTTATTGTCCTCCAAGTTAAAGCTTTATGACCCTTGAGCTCTTGAAACCTTTTCAAAACTCATGATTTTATTGCCAAAAATACACGATGGTCAGTGTATAAAGAACACAGTTTCTCTTATGTTATGAAATGTTCCATTCAGGGGAATTTTTTTTGATCTGACGATTAAGTGTCATGACTTATATAATCTTATTTACAAGTAAAAGGGTTGATGTAACGGGAAAACACAGAGTTTAAGTGTTTCTCAGCCAAAAAAATATGTATCATGGGTTGAAATGGATTAGGGAATGAAAATTCAATTATACAGAGTGATGATACATTAACACTAAATGCAAGTGACTTGAATGTTATCAGCTAAAGGAATTTCTCTAATTCATGGGAGTTTGATGCAGGGAGAATAAACGGAAAAATGACACGAACTTTAAAAAGTGTTTGATCAGAATGTCCACCTTAAGAGCAGGAAGAGACTACAGGAAGACAGAGACCACAAAAAAACCATGAAATAAAAACACACGCACACAAAATGTTTCCTTAGAATAACAGCACAGTTTGTCTGCTGGTTTTTATTGTGGCTTATTGTGAGCATGCTGGGTTCTTCGAGCTGGTTTCCAGGCAATATTGTTTACTGCAGGTCCTGAACCTGACGATGAAACAGAAAACACACATCAGACAGTGCAAAGCGCGGGGATGGATTTGCTTAGAGTCAAGGTCTGTTTGTCTTAACATAGCATGTAAATATACGCGGCGAACAAGCAAATGAGCAAACGATTTGATCAATGGATGCGTGCACATTTACCTGTCTATTTAAATGTGTGGCTCTCGGTTCCGCCACGTCCAAATCCTGAGGGAGAAAGAGGGACAGAGGAACATCAGTGAAAAAATTAAAGCTCTCATGGCCTCAAATCTAGTAGAGAATTACAACTATTCTTCTCATTCAAGATAAGAATTTCAAGAAATTTGTGTGCTCGGATAGGATCATTCACAAGTTTAAATCAATTACAAGGCATCCTCACACTGGGCGTTACTGGCTGTGACACAACTTTATGAGCAAAGCTGACTGAGCTTTCATCATTATCACTGTCAGGGTCACTGACATATCCTGCCTTGTTATTTTTATTGTCATAGTAGTTAAAGGCCCTAAAAGTTGTTGTTTTTTCAGTTTCAGTTTCTTCCTATGAGTGATGAAATCCCACATGAGCACATAACTGTCTGCTAAAGTGAGAACAGTTTTGGTTATTTCACACGGCAGATTTCTATATTTTTGCTCTTCTTACTGGTTTGAGATGGGCGGAGTTCAATTGGGAAAAGGTGATCAATCAGATTTTAGCAACATTTGAATTACACCAACAGTCTTGATGAAGCAGATTTGTGTTTTTAAATGTAAAATACTAAAAAGAAATAGCAACAAAGGCTGTTTTTTTTGTACTTTAACTTTGATTGTTACGTATTTAGTCACAAATATTTCACCTTACAGGGAAAGACTTAAGATTTTTTTTAACAGTTAAGAGATTGTCATTGTTGGTGTCAGTAGGTCAGAGTGAACTCATTCATTGTGTGAAAAGTATCATGTGAGGAGAACATGTGAGTATTTTAAATAACAATGCTTACCTTTAGGTCCAAACATTGCACCGTAGCAGGGATTGTGACAGTATGGCTTCCCTTCATGCTATAAGAGGCGAAGAAGAGTTGTATTATTACTGACCATATAATAACTAAAAATATTAATACTAAATATTGATATAACATAAAAATGAGATTAATTGGCATTTTGGTGGTAACTCTATCTTAAATGTGGAATATTCTTTATATTGTTATTGTTTTATTGCATCTACAACACTGAAACTTTTTTTTTGCTAAAATCTCTGTCCAGAAAAGTTCATTATGAGTCAAAATTACAAAAAAAATATCATGTACATTTTTACTGTATTCACTGCACATTCAGGGTTGGGTACCAATAACGTAATAAAATGGATCCAGTTTCAAGTTGGTAAATAAACTCAATCTAACAAATCTCTAATGAAGTCTTTTTTTTTTTCTTTTCAGGTATCAATTTAGCTTAATAACAAATATTTATAGATTATGTATGAATATATATGTGATCAAAACAATCAAAAGCTCCAGAACAGCTACTAAATGGACTTTGTGGTAAGATTGTTTGGTCAAATACTGTTTCCTATGTCAGGAATGAATTTTAATCTGATGAGATGAGATGTGCTTAAAATGCTCGAGGGAAAAAATGGAAATTTGAACATCTGCAATCCCAGGATGAACGATTGAAAGCTCCAGAACGGCTACTAAATAGATCTTATGGTGGGATTGTTTTGTCAGCAACAAATATATGATTTTTAGTGTTTTGAATGCCAATCTTTGAGGTTAATATTAACTTATTTGGTGTTTAAAAGTTTTGAAAAATGTAAAATCAATAACAGATTGGAGGTTCAGATTCAATACTGGATTAAGATTTGATAAATTGTTACTGAAACCCAACCTTGTGTACAATAAGCAAACTTACAGAATATCCATGTCATGCATTTCATGTGTCTCACCTCTGCATGTGAGCCCGCTGAAAGTGTCTTGCTGCACTTCTCACACTTCAGACATGGCCTGTGCCAGTCCTTGCCCAGTGATGTCACCCTCTCGGCTGCCAAACACATCAAAAGATTGAAAATTAATAACCACATTCTCTAACTTCCACGACAAGGAGAGCTACTGTAGTGTGAAGCGGAGATGGAAGGGTGACGGGGGTTACACTGGGTCAGTAAACCGGGCTCAGATGGAGCATTTGGATTACATTCTCGTTTAATGGGACAAACAAGATCTCTTTGCAGATTAGTTCGAGAACATTTATTGGGTGTGGTGTTTGTGGGAAAAGTGCACTGAATGTCCCTGAGGAATCTATCCTCCTCCTGCCTCATAAACTCTGATAAAGATGGTCTTTATCTTGCAGGGCTGAAATGCACAAACACCCATCAGGAGGGTTGTAAATGTGTGGAGGAATTTGGCCCAACCGTCTTGTGTCTCAGGTTTTTATTGTAGTAGATGGAATTTAGAGTCTTATCCCATGATTATGAGGGAAATGGGACCAAATATATGCATGCGAAGATGAGAAAAGCCTGCTGTTTGCTCCGTGAATGCAAAAGGTCGGAGAGGGGAAGCACAGGAAACACTGAAAATGGAGAAGTGTTATCATTAGTCACGGCAATCTCTATCAAAACGATGGTGCAACTGAGGAGTGCAAAACGTAATGCAAGTTTTCTAAAAGCACAAAACAGAGTGAGGAAAGTATGGAGGCCTAAAACTGACACAGGAAATAAATAAATAAATGACTCTGAATGATTAAAAAATATATGTTTTTCTGACAAAGTATAACAAATAAATGAATAAATGTGCACATTATATTATTATTATTGTTGTTAATCTCAAAATGTATTTAGATCCACATTTTGCCAAGAAAACTGGAAATAAATAAATAAATGAAGCAAATAAATATTTTATTATCCATTCTATCACTATTTATTTATTATTATTAACTGCACACTTTATTTATTCCTTTTTTTGCTAAATTAATTTTTATTTTATTTTAAATTTATTGTGGCCATTTATTCGCGTGTTTGTTTCTCGTATCACTTTTGGGCCCCAAGGGAAAACTCAGAGAATGTATGAACAGGTGAAGCCACAAACATGCTGGCTTAACCACAATACCAGGATATTGTTTGGCATATATCCTTGTCAAACAGGGTAAAAATAGCCCGTCACGGCAGCATGAAATTATGCAACAGGCAGCAGGAAAAGAGAAAGTGTGCCAGGACGGGGTCAGCCCCTCAGGCCAGCTCCATGAAAACATCTCAGCAGAATGTGGTGGTCTGACCCGAACTAATTACTGTACTTAACAAACCAGTAGACTGAGCAAACACAGGGCTCTTGCTTGTCTAGGCAGTAATGGCGATGGTATCCCAGGTCAAGTTAGGGCACAGAGTCTACCATGATTGTTCAGTCTGACGTAAGTGTATGTTGATTTACACCTGATTGTATGTGGATCTGATAAAGCTTACAATGCCTGTGTGCAAGAAACGGGGTGTGACAGACAGAAAAATAATCCGCACACTGCATCAACTCACGCAGACTGAAGCAATATGGAAGCCGTCCAATATACACAAACACAGACTAATCTGAATGGAAAAACACACTGAGAGAGGAGGATGTTTAACTATTTGTTTCATTCCATCCCCAAATAAGATTCCTGGAGAGGTTGTGTAACATATGCTAAAAAAAGAAGCTGAGATTGCAGTCCAAAGCATTTAGAGTTGAGTGAATGACCTTAAAAACAGTGGCACTCATCGAATATCAAAGATTTAAAGGAATAGTTTCTTCAATGAAAAGATTTTCTGTCTATTAAATATGAAGCTACCACTAGGGAACGTCAGCTTAGTTTAGCGTACAGGCTGGAACTGGTGACTTCCTGGAGTCTCGTGTTAATTAGTTAGCTTCAGATGCTAGTAATGGATTTTGGTACTTTTGGACAGATTAGCTATAACCAACCTGTTTACCCCAGTTTCCAGTTTTCAGTGCTGCTAGCCAGCTGTTGGCTGTAGCATTTTATTTTTAGGAATAGTTTGACATTTCTTTGACATCTCTCTTTTTTAACATCTTCTCATCTAACTTTTCTTACCACAAGTTAGAAGATCAACACCATTCTCATGTCTGTACTGTAAATATGAAGCTAACATGAGCTTAGCGTAGCATAGCCTGGTTCTGTCCAACTACCAGCACCTCTAAAGCTCACTAATTAATGTGATGTATACTGTATATTGTTTACTCAGTACAAAAAAAGAGATATAATATGTACTTAGTACATACTTAGTGAGCTTTAGAGGTTCTGGTAAATGAATTTTACTTCGGGACAGTTTCTGGTCTTTGTGCTAAGCTAGCTAGCTACTGTCTGCATAATTTTGGGACAGTATCTTTATTTACTTTCTTGGCATAAGAGTTTAATCAACATTCTCATGTCTGTGCGGTAAATATGAATCTCACATGAGCAGCAGTTAGCTTAGCATAGCATAAAGACTGGAAGCAGCGGGAAAGCTAGCCTGGCTCTGTCAAATAGTAATAAAATCTGCCTACCAGCAACTCTAAAGCTCACTTATTAACACGCTATATTTCGAAGAGAGAGAGAGATAACGTATTACTTAGTGAACTTTAGAGGTGCTTCTAAGCAGATTTTACCTTCGGACAGAGCCAGGCTAGCTTTTGTGCTAAGGTAAGCTAACTGGCTGCTGGCTGTAGCTTCATATTGAATGGATATGAGAGTCGAGTCAAAGTGTCTTACAAAGTGCTTTTCCCAAAATGTCAAACTATTACTTTAAGACTGATAAACTTGAACTTTGAGATTTTGAAGAATCATGAATTAGATAAATGCATCATGTGGGAACACATGGAAGAGCCTTTTTGTGTTTTTTTACTCCCATCATTTTGGGAGACATTGCTTTTTTTCTTATGCTTTCATAGTCTCTGCACACATAACCTACACTACATGTTCCCCTCTTTGCTTCCAACAATCACTCTCGCCATTTTTCAAAGTTGGTAGTCCTGCAGAGTATCCAGCAGGAGCAATTAATTTACAGTAAATGTTTTGTCTTCTGGAGTGTCTCTGGATGAGGACCAGGTCCCCACCACCCCACCCCACCCCATCCCATCATTCAGGCAAGCAGCGGTAGCCTGATTGTTTCCATCTGAGGGCTAACATCAAGACAGATGAGTAGCAAAAGAGACAGCAAAAGGAGGCAGAAGGGAGTGGAGCTGTGAGGTGTGATGGAGACGATCACAGACTGCAGAGTGAAGACGGAGTGAGATACGGAGGAGGTTTTTGGTGGGAAACTGATGCGGACAGTTTAGGACAATAACAAGACTGTGCATCCACATAAATACAAAGCTTTGTTTCAGTCTACTTCTCCCTCAGCTATATTTTAGAAAAGAATATTTCTTCTTTTCCTGCTTTGAAAAAAGATTGGTTGGTATGTTCCGGCTGAAACAAATTGGTTTGCTTGTTTTGCCCAGAAGGAGAGAGTTTATCCATGAAGAGAGAGAATGGAAAGGATGGCTCCCCAGTCGTGCGGTCAATTCATCTGACTGACAGTCCAAAGACTTGGCAGCACACGGGCTTTGTACTGGCCTCAGCTTCTGTCTGTCTCAGGAGAAGATTTACTCTGTTGCACACTACCGAGCTACACACAATGTGGTAAATGTATTACGATGAATAAAATGGAGTTGTCCCTTCCTGCCTGGATGCGGTAATTGGTCCCAACTTTGATGGTATCCTCATGAGACAGACCTACAAGATTGTTTATTGTTGTTTTTTTTTTTTAGGAGAAAAGAGACCTCTCTGCTTCACTGAGTCATTATTCATGTAGCTCATCAGTCATCAATAAGGACAGCTCACTTCCACCAGGGAGCGCAGATCTTAACCTTGTTTGACCTTGTTTGAAGAGAGCTTGCAGAGTGCATGGACCTTTTGAGGCTACCAGTCATTAATCTGCAGGAATGCATGCATACTATATATAGTCTTTCATGTTTTCTTTATTTGCATAACGTCTCTTAATATTTCTTCTGCAGGAATGCATGCATACAGGCAGATGTAAACAATAAAAATAAGCAGCTAAGAGGTGAGTGATTGACAGTTTAAGTAGGTGAGCAAGTAATCAATATATAAAAGTGACAAAAATCCATTGAACAGTATCTTAAATACAGTTTTGAAGTACTTGTACTTCAAATACTTGTACATATTCTGCAACTTGCTACTTCTACTCCACTGCATTTCAGTGCATTAGATATTAAAATACATGCTCTAGTATCAATAATAATGATCCAATAATATAATAATATACTTTTACTTCTGATACATAAATGTACAGTAACCTATTTTCTTGCAAATACTTCTGTACGTAACAAATTGCATTCTTTTACTTGTACTAAAGTATTTTACATTGTGGTACTGCGACTTTTATAGTTTATAGTTAATTACTTGCATACTTAAACACTAAATTTCCTTAAGATCTTACATGTATATAACTTGCCTGCAGTTATGCGATTGACAGCTTGTCACTCTTAAAGTACAGCTTCCTGTTTCCTCATTTGTACTAAAAAGCTGCAAGAATTCATAAACCAGGAAATGCTCTTAACACGTTTCTGCAAATAAAAAAAATCAGAAAAAAAAAAGGACTTTAAAATCAAATAAAAGCGAAAAAACTTACCGAAGTAAACTTCCTTCTGGCACTTTGGGCACTTTGGCATTTTGTTGCAGCTGTATGTGTTTATCTGCCGGGAAGAAAGAAGCAGTTAAGTATCCTCTGGATCAAGTATTGCAGCTGTACACGGGCCCACCTGTCAACTCTGACCACGCCTTGCTGTGAAGTGCAGATGTGTGCTCCCTCCTGTTTATATAGTGCCGAGGAAATAGTTCAACTGAAACTCTTCTCTTTTTTTCCATTAGTGGGAGAGGCTTCATTGTGTTGGGTCTGTGTGTGCGGGCAAGAAACATCACATGGGACTCTGAAATTAGAGAACTAGTCTGCTGCACTTACACTAAACTCTTCCTCTCTTTAGCATTTTCAGTTTTTTATATGCTCTATAATAAAGATTCAGATGTTTCTCTATACTAATGCATGATTAATTTACATACAACATTAAATGCATTTAATTTTAATCATAAATTATTTTATTTTACTATATATTCTTTTATTCTGTTTTGGTATTGGATCAGGTACAGCTTTGGTTCCCAATCTGGGGGTCAGGACCCTCCAAGGGGTCATGAGGTAGATGTGAGGGGTCACTAGATGATGAATATTTCAGAAAAGATTTAAAAATTACACATCTGCTGCATAAAATTAGTTTAAATGAGTTTTTGCAGAAAAGTCCTGGTGAAATATTGGATAGTTTTACCTCTCCAGCAAAAATGTGACATTGGATAAAGGGTCACAAGTGAAGAAGGAGGTAGAGGATAATGATTAAGTGACCACCATAAAAAGCACATTTTTTCCAAGGACACTAATGTGATTATAATGTAAAAATATTGTGCAACAACATAAGAAATCCAACATCTTTGACTGTTCATCATCATTTGAGTTAAGTGCAAAGTCTGCATGCCAACAGCTGGACCTGATATGTAGTCAACTAATTACTGGGATGCATCTCATACTCCGGTCGACTAATTAATCTTCACAAGTCTTGCAGAATACCTCTGTGGAACAAACACTTAATTATTAATTCTCATAGCTTTGCCTTTGTTCTTCTATCCAGGCCTAATTCCCCTTTGGGAACTTTATTTGACACATTTGACACATTCCCAGAGTTTATCAGAGAGCTGCTGCAGAGCTGTGTGAACAATTATCATTATTATGTTTACCAAAAGCAGTACTAAATGTGATCATAGGGTCACAGGGGGGTTATCAGTTTGTGTCTCTGGTATCAGAATATGACTTTTTGTAATCTAGTAGATAGAGGGGTATTTATTGTAGGTCATAATGATATCATTTGCAAAAAAAAAAATAAAAAAGGTTCATCTCAAGGGATAATTTGAAATTGAATAATGATAAAAATGAACAATGCTGACTCAAACAACTCTGCTTGCTGATCACTGAACATAGGACATAAATACCAGTAGAATGAACCATAATAAAACATAAAACTCCAGAAGTAGCTGTTAACTTCAAGTTGGTAAGCTGCCAAGTTCTGACTCTTCATTATTTACTTTCTGGTGAGACATGTACGTAATTAAAAGGGAGTTCCTCACTCGTCATAATCTACTTGATATGCGACTCCACCAATCTTTTATTTGCCGGATGGCCAGATAACCCACCTGATGAATGATCCAAGGTGAGGTGAATCAACAGAACTGGCAGTTACTAAGGAGAACCACCTTTGTAGAGTCAGCAGTGCAGTGCTCATAAGTGTATATTTACAGGACTCTGTGACTCTAAAATAAGTGACAGACTGTTGCTTCTACTAAATATACTATCAGTTTTATTAGTAGTATTTGTACCAGTAAAATTTTTTAAGATACACCTGTGGTCAGACAGACTAAATCCAGGTGGCCAGTAGCTACACAACTGCTTGCTTGCAGTTTTGGGAACACACTGTTGCAGCTTGATTTGTGATTGCACCATGATGATGATGATAATATTAATGATAATAAGGATGATGATGACAGATGCCTCTCTGTCTTGGATTGTTTTGACTCTGAGCTCACAGAGTCCTGGGTGTAATCATTACAACACAAGCAGATCACACCCAACTACACGGTGACTTTTGACCAGAACAGGAAGGTTATAAAAAAAAATTCCTTTTTAATGTGTGTGTGAGAGTGTGTGTTTACTTTTATGTGGCGTCTATGCACGCTGTACAGCTAAACATGCAGACACACATTCGTGGTGAAGCGCGTTTTCCGCCACACAGTTTAGTGACTTTTAAAAGATAGAAAGGATCCTTATCATGATATCGCCATGGCAACCAAACAGAAAGCTGATGTTGTCAGACCGACTGTGTTACTGCACAGACCTTTGGTATTTTTTTTCCCGCTTGGCCGGGGTTTTCTGAGGACAACTGGCCTAATCAAGATGACATTTTCATACATTTATCTAGTCTTGATTAACTGAGGTTAACTGAGGATGAAGGTTAAGTCACAAAAATAACAAACAATTTAACCTTTCTACACACATTGTATCAGACAGGCAGGACACATGGAGGGATTACATGTTTACTTTTCTGGCAGCAGTGTCCTACTTGGAGGAAGAAATATTAGTCAACATGAACAGCAATATTAAATACACATAAATAAAGACATAAAAGAATTTCACTGACAGAAAACTTCTGATTGCTTTGTTTTTAAGTCCTTTTCAGCGCCGTTAGCGGCATGACTCTTGTGATGATAATATCGGTCTGATGATTGATCCACCAGCCCCGATTGGACTTTGATCTCATGCACACACCCCCACTCTGTCTTTCATTCACAACCCCTCCCCACCCACACCCACACCCACACACATTAACCTAGGTCACCTTTGAGGACATTACATAGACCTACCCATAACCGCTGACCCAAAAATCAGGTCCCCCATTGGGCAACCTGTCCCCGATTAACTGGTCTGGTATGAAATTTGTCCCCGAAAGTAGCTTATGACAGACACACAGACATACACATCTCCTGTCCCACAGCTGTATAGCGGTATATAGGCTGGGGCTTTCTCGTGCTTCATTTCTCACATCTCACTGCACACCTGGCACAGCATGCACACACGTGCACATATGCACACTCATAACACCAGACAACACCAGATAACAACAGATGTAACAATAATTGCTCATTTTAATGTATAAGAAAATACAAACAAGTTATTTAGGGAATTATTTTGTTTATTATTAGCCTCTCATGGCCTTATTATATATTTGCCTGTTCTGTTCATCACAATCAGTAAAATCGATTAATTTGTGCCTATTTTAAACTAAAAACAATTTGTACATTGTAAGTTAAATAAGTAAGTATATAAGTATATAAATATATATTATGGTTATGGATGAATAATAAGTCACTTAGCAGATAAAACATTTTACTGGATGATAATTAGTGTTTTTTTCAGTGCATGTTAATGAATTCAAACACAGGTCAAATTTTGACCCGCAGATACCGAGTATGTAAACCCTTTTCAAACATAATAGGACGATTAAAGCACCTCTTTGCATAAATACATCCTCAGAGCTGTGAGCATGGCTGTAGACTCTTCTTACTCTTCAAACCTATAGTTTGTTCGGTCTGGTCTGAAACAGTTGCTGAACTTGTTGTGTTTTCCCCTTGGATCGGTTTCTTTTCACGCACACAACAAAATCATTCTAAAAAGATCGTGTCTGCCCAAATATCAATCAAAGCAACATACTTTGTCTGATTATAGACTTATTTAGATTTATTCTCTGGCTACCTGCTAGCAACTGTTGATTTTGCTCATCTACATCCCAGTATACAAAGCACAACCAGTTACGGTAGCTGTTTAGCTCAAACTCGCAATGTATACCTCATAGTTGGGTCAGAATCAGATTGAGGTCAGATCACATTCCCATCACAAATGAATCATACAAAGGGTGAAAACGAACCAGAGACTGTCAACAATTCGACTAAGCGACGTAGATTTGAAAACGTCCTTAATCTTTTCCCAGTCCTCAGCACTGGAGATTTTTGGCTGGCCCCTTGTAGGAAGATTTAATAAAAAATGACCAACTAAAATAATGAAGACTCAGCGTATTGATGTATCCTTAAATCTTCCTCAGATCTGGTTCACAGTGACAGATTTACCTGCAAGTTTTACAGACTGCTTAGAATCTTCAAAGTCCTCGGGATGAGAGGATTGCCTTGTAATTTTCTTTTCGTGGGATGGTTTCCATTAATTCAGGGATGCCAGGCAGAAGCTCTGCCCTCAGGAGATTAATCTAAGAGTTAAATTATCCCAGTGGCCCAGGTAGCCGAGGGTCACGCCTCAGCGGCCAGCGCTCCTGCTCCAGGGTCAGCTGGGCTCTCATCCAGCCAGCGAGGTTGGCCCCTGATGTATCTCTGTAATTACATCTCGCAGTGATCAGCCCTCTACCCTTAAATTAGACTAGATTAACATGGAGGTTTTACATTCTACATCGCCAATCAAGTACAGTAATAAATGCACACAGACCGCTACCACATGAAGACATGTGCAGAGTACAGACCACTGCACACACACACACTTGAGCTATACAGGCAGATAATTCAATATGTTGTACAGGTAGAGCTCCTCTGGTGACTCGGTTGGCTGTAGGGACCATTTAGGACCTGAAGGTAATGTCATCTGTATTTTCTCTGGGAATTTGGGGGTTTTAGCAACCTGAGATTTTCACATTGTGGGTATTTAATAGGCGGATTCCAGTATATTTTTAAATTTATATTGATATACAATGTTTTTCCACCTAGTTTTATTTTGAGCAGTGTGGAGAAGGTGTAAAAGAGCATTTTACTGTAGATGTTCATGTTAAGAAATTTTACAAAATTTAATAGAAAATGTGTGGAAAACTGTCAATATTTTTTATTTTCAACACATCCCATTAAAAGACCAAAACCAACAACCCATCCCGCAACAGACTTTGACCTCCCCAGCCCATTTGTTGTTAAGTAAATATTTCTTCTTTGGACAACAATGGAGGTCAATCACATATTGAGTAATAGACTGTATCAGCTTTGACTACACGGACTAACAATTCTTAATAGTTAGTTGCTGGTTTTAGTCTTTACATGTGATTTGTTGGAAGAAAAATATAGAATATCACCAGATGCATCCTTTAACTTAATAAATAAGATGTTAAAAATCCAAATAATTAAAAAAAAAAGTGTAGAGAGCTGTGTAAGAGGGACTTTGACTCATGCATTATCTCAGTATTTCTAAAATCCTGGCGACCACTTTGGACCAAACAGCTAATTATTTCTGAGGAGAATACTTCAAAAATGCTTAAAAGATAAACTAAGTTGGCCTTTGAAGAATCCAGTTCATCAAATTACCTCAAGAACTGCACATCGTGAGGCAGTTTATTAATTTTATGAGTGAAAAAGGGGCTGGCATCCACTATTTGGACTGAAAAACTATGTCATGTTTTCCCCTGTTAGGATAGTAACACTACACTTTTATTCTTTATTCAGTTCAGCTCAAACACATGGGGAGGGTGACCTTTGACCAATGAATTCACATGATCCAAACACGCCTTGACCCAGAGAGGAGTTCAGTGTGACTGCTTGGCACAAATTCACAAAACACAGAGCAGCTACTGTGAGCTACTGTCAGATGAAGTACGTTTGACTTTTGGGAGTCTTAAATTGGGCAGCAAGACATCAGAGCCTGCTACCTCCATATTTGTTGCGGGAAAATCTGCACATTGTTAAAGTATTTCATCATCCAAGAATCAAGAAAAAGCATTTCATTTGACATTTAAATTGCATGGGCATTAATCAATAAACTAAGAGAAAATTAGAGGGGCTTATTATATTTGCTGGTTGAAGATTACTTGCAGAGCTACAAAATGAGACCAATAAATTTCCTGTCATGCATATGAAAATAATCCCTTCAATGCTTGTTTTTAATGTACCTATTTTCTGGGTTTCGGTGAATTTATGGGAGCAGCGCTGTAATTACACACAGTGATGGATCAGGGTCCACGCAGAGCAAGACACAAGCAAACATGATCTGTTTTTAGGAAATCAGGGAGTGAAGTAAAACAAGCCGTGGCTGGGTGTAGGCCATCAATCCTACAGATCTGTCAGATGGAGACCCAGAGGAGGGAGACCGGGCTGGGAAGAACATGAGGCCGCGAAGCACCACAGCCTCTTGGAGAAGGACACTGTGTCCATTCAGTGGGGCACGTGCAGCCAGAGTGGCTGAGTCATAGAGGGAAGAGCTTCGGTTTCACACACTTAAAAAAAAAGTACACACATATAGCCACTAACTGCATTGCGTCATATGCGTGCATATTCACATTCAGACATGTTGGCATGGACACGCAGCACACAGAATATAATAACTTCACAGTCTGACGTGTGGCGGATGCTTTTACAGCAGAAGTGAAAGTTAGCAAGTACATTTCCTCCAAATTTAAGGACAAAATACTGTATGTTGCCGGTTCATGAACTCCACGAGGACACATGCAAGCATTTTGTGATCTGACACCCCTACTGCAGGACATAATTTGTCTGTGCTTTCCAAAACTGTTACAAATCACTGTTAAAAATGGTGATGTGACAGCTCTACGGTTAAGGTCTGGTTTAGTTTAAGGGTTAAAATGATCACTTTGTTCAAGGTTAGAGAAACATGTGGTGTAGGTAAAAGTTACTGCTTCCTTAAAGAGCTGGTATGGTGGAAAACAAGAAGAAAAAAAGAGCTCTTCAGGGGATATACAGTATCTCATTAGCTGCTAAAAACGCTCCTAACTTTGTCTGTTGGCAGTGTACAGCTGCTGTCAGGTATTGCGGAGCAGGTGGACCCAAATGCAGAGACCAGAAGCAGGGATAAAGAAAACCTGCTTCATTCAACGCTTGCAGAGCTTTGCAAGATGACCAGAACAGACTTAACATAACACACAACACATGAGGGACTGAACTGAAAACTGAACTTAAATACAAACTTAACTAATCAGACAACAAGGAACAGGTGGTGCAACACAAGGGCAGGCTGGGAGCTGATAGGCTGGGGAAGACACTGGGTGCAGGGCAGGACTGACGAGGTTAATGCAGGACAAGTGTGGGGAAAACACAAAGCAGGGCAGGGCTAATGAGGGTAATGCAGGGCAGGTGAGAGTACGAGCACATGAACGCAGGAGGAGTGAGGGAACACATAAGGGAAACACAGAGCAAACCAAATCCCAGAACACACAACACACAAACCACGATCCAACCGGGAATGCAAGAAAGTCTTTCAAAGTCAAATAACATAAACAAGCTTAACCAAATGACTGGGCAACATAAGTGTGACACAGAAAACCCAAAGAATACAAAGAGTCCTAAACCATGAGTCCATGACAGCTGCTGTAAACAGTAAAGTTTTGGGCAGAAAAACCAAAACAAAGAGCTAAAAGACACTAAAATGCTCCACAAGCTGCAGTATTGTGTGATAATTCTATGTGGGTTTGTCACTATGAGCGACAAATAGTTCAGTTTCAATAGTTTCAATAAGTTTTTTTTTTCCACTTTTTCTTCTTCTTTCCTTCCCTCTCCCCTCCTGTTCTTACCACTTTTCTTATTTCCTCTTTATTCTTCTTTCTTCTCCCTCTGTAAGCCCTTTTATTCCTTATTCTTTCTGTCTTTGCCAATTCTGGCTTTCCTCCTTTGTTTATGTAACTGATTGAAATCGTGAAAATCAACAAAACCGGAGACACAAGCATTCCAACCAACAACAAAACTAAACTCACAATCATTTGTTGGATATGTGAGCGCATTTTTTTGCTTGTACTTGTTTACTTTTATGTAATCAAAAGTTTGAACGCAGAACTTTGTGGATATTCGTATCTCAGACACACTCGTCCAGGGCGTTCTGAGTTGACATGGGAAAACACTGGAGCATCTGTGCCTTGTTGTGGTTGCTGGGGCGACTAATGGTCATTGGATTGATCATTTTCTCCACATTAGAGGAAATGCTTGATTGATCCTGGACTGTCGGCACCTGTAATGAGGCGTCTGTAATCAGCGGAGGAAAACTCTCTTCCAGAGAACCGTAATGATCCAGCCAGGATGATGACTGTATGTGTTTTATTTTGACCCAAAATGAGATATTGCCTAACGTGAAATGATCCATTTAAAAGCATAATGAGGGGAGCTTTTTCACATGTTACCCTCTTTTTAAAGGATATGTCATATGCATTACTAATAGCAGGTGTGGTATTGATGATTTCCATGGTACAACACTGTATTCTTTCATAAAGACTTTCCTCAATTGCCCTAAATGTCACCATCACTCAGTTCACTGACATGTTTTTGGAGTCATTTGTCTTACTTCACATCATCTTAGAGGCGTTCCTTCTTTTTAATCATGTTCATAACTTGTTTGAACATGCTCACTCGCTTACGCAGATCATAGATTATTGTAACATACTGGTTGTTCAAGATGAGTGAATGATGTAATGTAAGTGTTGTAATGGTGAAATGAATCCTGGTGTCATGATGACCGGAGGCAAGATTTTGTTGGCTTGCTGACTTTCTAGCCCTGTAGAAATGCTGACATGTTGTTGTTGTTGTTTTTTTTTTATGAAGCACTAAATAGTTCAGGGGCCAAAACACATCTCTGATCTGCTGTTTTGCAATGAACCATCCAGACCTCTCAGATCGTCTGGGACAGATTTGCTCCCCGTCCCCAGAGTCAAAAACTAAAAATGTCGAGAAGCAGCTTTCGGTTTCAATGCACCACATATTTGGGACAAACTCCCAGAAAACCTTTATGTTTGTTAAATTTGATACTATTCATTCATATCTCTCATTAGACTCTATTATACTCAAACACTTTTAAAATCCTTTTTATATGTGTCTTTTTGTCTTTATGTCTTATGTAAAGCACTTTGAATTGCCTTGTTGCTGAAAAGTACTACAAAATAAACCATGCCTTCTACACAGTACTAAAGAGCGTGTCCTGGATTTGAACCAGCGACCCTCTCATCACGAGTTTGTGCTTAAGTTTTGTTTACTTTGGGTGTCCTTTTCTTCCCATGGTTGTAAAGTGCCACATAAATATTCCACAGTCTCTCTGCAAGAAGTCAGAGATGGCAAACAAGTTCAAACATTGTTTGACTTGGACGTCTTTCAGGTGTTGCCCTTCAATCAAAACAAACGCACTCATGTGCATGCACAGACACACACATACGCTCACACAGACGCATGTACAGTGCAAAACACTGTTGCTCAGGGTGATACCAGGTCAAGAATTTGAATCTTCATGGGAACTGTCGAGAGAGGAAAGCCCAACTTGGGCACAATCAAGAGGAAAACATTTCAGCAGACGTTTTTGGTAGAAAGGATACCATGAAAACCAGTCAGATCGTACACATTCAGAACAGCCGTTTAAACCCGCTGTGGTACGATAAACTATTCTCATTAGGACCTATTTAATGTTGGGAGCTGGCGCAAGCTCAACTATTTAGTAGGAAAAGAAAAGTCAAACAAATAAACACTGTGGTAAGCGACAATTTCCTTGGCAACTGTTGATTGTTTGTCTGAGGGGTTGCTGTAGCAACAGTGAGTTCCTCAATAACAGGAAACGAAGAGGCTGCATGTGTCTGAGGCTGCTATGTGATCATTTCCTTTTAAAGAAATGAGAGAAAATTTCCCTCTCGTGTCATTTCAACACAGATTTACTTGTGATTTGTAGAGGAACAAATTTACTGTGAATGAAAATGAAAAAGAACAAACATCACATTATTTTTTTATGTACAGTCCTCTCTACATTCATTTATCAATATAGATATTAGAAAGGGGAGAATAAGGAATTCAAATCGTTTCAAAATTACGATTTGTTTTCAAAGTTGACTGTGCATTAATGGTGGGTGGATAAGTCACATGTTAAGGACTTGCAAGCGTTTACATTGTCTGACAATTCAGGATGGTTGTATGATAGCCAAGCTGGTCGTGTGAGGGTTTAAAATACTGTGCAGTGGCAAATATATATTTGGGTTTAATTACATTGAACGATAGACTTTCACTGACGTGAGGCGTCCCTATTTGCTTGATTTTCAGACACTTCCCTATCTGCGGATATATCAGAGCTAGCTTTAGAAAAACCCCAGTTTCCCAGTTGTAATTAAAATTTAGAGGCTGTGCACTATTTACAAGTTGAAAACTCGTAATTATGGTAACTCCAATATGAAGTGAACACAGCATAAACCCCTCAATCATAGTTTAGTAACCATAACTGGCACAGCAAACCTGTAAAGCTTTATATTTGGCCACATGTTGAAGCAGTGTTAAGGGAACCGTAGTAAACGCAATACTTTGAATTTAATGAGTTTGGAGTGTAGTGTTCTGGGTTTTTTTTTAAGCATTTGCAAAACAAAAATATAAATGCAAAATTTTAAGTAATGTGTTAAAAACTGTGTTAATCTTCTGTAATGTAAGCACTAAACGTTAGCTTGTCGGGTGAACTAGCTTAACGTTACCACCTACACTAGTAACTTAACTCAGCATTACTTCCAAGGCCAAAGAGCATTTTGTGGGGTTACAGGTTACATTAAAATAAGCACTTTTCACTTTTTTGCGTACAACATGTAGCTTTTTTTTCTTTTACAAGGTTCTCATTTTACAGCAAGTCAGCATGAAACATTAAAACCAGAGAGCAAGAAGCTAACGTTAGTTTGATTATTTAGCCAGCTTCAGCTAATGAAATCTGCTAGCAATGATTTTTGTTTTAGAAAAAATCAATGATTGTCGGATAGAAGTGAGACACCTGCTTTTGTCTACTTTTGTCTGAAATCAAGGATCCATTGTTTAAAAAGTTAATAACAATTATGAGTGGTAAATCTGCCCCCATTATCAAAATGTGCATTTTGAAAGTGGAAAGCTAGTCGCAACACTAAGCAGGGCTTTGCTAACGGTAAACTTATAAACACCAAATCCGACTAAACCCAAAACTCTGGAGGAAATCCAAGTAGTTAGATGAGGAAATATGATCTATTGTTATGGTTCTGGACTGAGTGGGGGGAAGGACAGATAAGAGAGGTTGCAGATTATATTTAAGGACCACTTGAGATACTGTTGCTTTTTACATTGACTCTCTTAGTAGGAACTAAGTGCTAAACTGAACTGAAACACTAGTTATGATATTCAGAGCTGCAATTGTCTTTTAGTTCAATTTATGTTGTTACATGCAGAATTATTATGCAAGCCTCTCTGCTTGACAGATTGATGTTTTCGTCAAGGTCAGCTGAGGTTTATTTTGCTGTGTGTGCTCGTTGTGACTTGTGCATTTATTTAAGTTGTGTTCATGTGAGTTCTGGGACAGTTTGTACATGGATATATTGTGTTTTCTGTTTGCTCTGTGTTTTCCTTTTGTGTTCCTGTGTGCCACACCTGCTCTGCATAGCTCCCTGTGTCTTGACCAGCCAATCAGCTCCCAGCCTGCCCTTGTGTCTTGCCACCTGTTCCTTGTTGTTTCATTAGTTTAGTTTGTATTCAAATCCTGGTTCTCAGTTCAATTTTTTTGGATTCTTTGTTCCGTATTCTGTTTTACTCTGATTTGCCAGTTTTGTTTTTGCCAGCATGAGCTTAAAATAAAGAAGTTATTCTTCAGCCTTGCTGCGCCTGCAGTCCACCTGTTCCGCTTCACCTAACATCAATCATAAATGAGTAAATAAAAAAATGGATGTGTCCTCAAATAAGACAAGTAGCCTGCTGCTTGGATGCATCAATAATATATTTTACCCGGGAGTAGTTGTATATCATCAACATCTGGTTTTGTCACTGCAGCAAATAGCCTCACAGTTTCCTCCTGGGACCCATTTTGTGCCTTAAGATTTGTTGCACATACTTACCTATTCATTGCATCGTAACCTGCTTCACATAATTTGTTTTCTGACAGAGAGAAACATCATATTTCACTCTTAACTATGTGAGTCTGTTTTCTGGATCACAGCAGCAGCTCCACGTTCAGGTCTCTTTCGCACAGCTTCATATTTTGCTTGTTGACATAAAGTGACTGGTAAGTGATAAGCTGCATTTATCCTCCTTGTCAACACACTCTTGTCAACCATGCATAGTTTGTGATGCTTCAGTTGTGACGGCACCGTAATGACAGACCTCTGTCCGCCAAGTGGCACATCACCTGGTCATCACTCAGCCTGTGGCGTCTCATCAACAACTCTATTTCTTTGCTTGTTTTAAAGGCACAATTTATAATATCACCTCAAATTTAATGTCAAAAGCAGCTTTGCTGGAACTCATTAGCTTGCATGCTGGATCAAATTAAGGGGTCTTTTATTCTAAAGAGCATGACTCTAATTTTCCACAATCAGATAATTGCTTTATATAAAATCACACTGAGGCTGGAGGTGGGATATTATTTTGAATGAAAGCACAGCAGAGATCAGTTTAGGCAGAGCAGGAACTCAGGAACAAAACCACATGGTTTAATGGCTTTTAGTGGTATTCTTGTTTTGGCAACACAAATTCTAAATGTTTCCTGCTGAATTCTGCAAATTAACGTCTTATGCGTCTCTGTTGTTATGTTATTGTATTTTACTCTCTTCAGTGAGAGTTTTGTTGAAAAATGTGTTCTTATCTGATTCGCCTGGTTAAATATCCTTTCAGCTCTGTGAAGCGGTAATGCTAACGTCAGCATGCTAACAAGCTCAAAATGACATTGCTCATATGCTGATGTTTAGCAAATAATGTGTACCATGTGCGACATCTTAGTTTAGCATGTTAGTATGCTGACATTTGCTGATTAGCACACAAACACAAATGCTGATGGGAATGCCTTTAGTTCTGCAGGCATTTGATCATAAACCAAAATAATGGAGAAAATAAGATTAAAGATTAAAAGTCAGGGGATCACTAAAGTTACTACATCCTCATGGTTAATGAATGTGTGTACTAAAATTCATGATTTTATACTAATCCATTAAGTAGATGTTGAAATATTTCATAGTTTGAGCTGTTGGTGGTCCTTGATAATAAGTCAGGGGATCACCAAAATCATTAGGATTCATCCTCTGGGAACCATGAATATCTGGACCAAATTTCATGACAATTCATCCAATCATTGTTGAAATATCTCAGTCTGGATCAAAGTGGTAGCCCAACAGACAGACAATATTATTATCCCTAGAGTCAAGCCACTAGCATGGCAAAAAAACCAACAAAACTATAATGCCAGAAGCTTGATGTCCACTTACAAATATTTTGAATTTTGGTCTCCAAATTGCAGAATTCTTCACAGAGTCTGGTCCTGAAGTCCAGCCTCAAGGGCCAACTTGGCACAGTAACAGATCTTGGACACAGAAAGTGTCGCCAAATATTGCATAAGAGGGATTTATGAGCCACCATTTGTCCAAGTCAAAGCCTGGTGACACAGTCCACCATGTGTCCACCTACTATAAACGTTTGAACAACCAAAAAATAGAAAAGAAAGCAAGCTTGTAGCTGCTCAGTTGTAAATGCTTTCACACTTGTGATTGTTCGGACTGCGTGCCAAGTCTACAATGAGGTGAGACGCGACCCACTGAGTTACTAAAAACTGACAAATGAGTCTTGATTTAGCAACTGCAAATCCCGTGTTTGTGTTAATGTGTTTCCATTTATATTACAAAAAATATAAAAATCTCTCTGCGGACCTTTAATGGGTGCAGTGGCTCTATTATAAAGCAGCATGACTGGGCATCACAGCCAAAATTAGGCTCTAATGAGCAGAAATCTTAACACATTCAGAAAGGTACCAGAGGGAAAGTCATGAACAACTGAGAGAGTGTCAACAGGTGCTAAATTAGAGGGCCATGGTCAAGAGATATTTGACACCTTTCAGTGAAAAGTGGTTTAACGTACGGCAAAGATGGACGTTAATGGAAGAAGGCTGTTGGTCTGGTTTCTGCTCACAGTGAATGGGAGATGCAACAGAGGGGACAAACTTGATTTAGTGACTGTATACAGTAGAAGTTGGAGGCCAGTGAACAAAGAAGGGATTGTGTCCCCAGATCACTGATTGAGATGGAGGAGGAGACTCATTCCAAGCAAAACAAAGTGTAAATATTTAGCCAACAGTGTTGGACATATTTCTACTGTCTATTTTCTTACCCATTGATGGAGGTCAATAGCATTGAACTGTATTCACAAAAGTATAGGCTGCATGTCTGGCTGTTCAAGGAGCAATTGGAGTTCAGGCTGTGGAAATTTAAAAAAATAAGCATATTATTTTTGTTATGCTTTATATTAAAGTCTTGATTTTTTGCATGCTGCTCCCAGAGAGACCATAACAACTGAATAATATTTGTAAGAGGACTTTAGGCTTCTGTTTGCCTGGCTGCTGTCTTCATAGCTACTCTCTATGCATGGTAACGTCAGTCAGTTGGTGCTTGGTCAATCCACCACTTTGGTCCAGACTGAAATATCTCAACAATTATTGGATGGATCTCCATGAAATTATTCATTGTGCCCTCAGGATGCATCCTAATGACTTTAGTGATCCACTGACTTTTCCTTTAGCACCACCATGAGGTTCACATTTGTGGTTTTGAGTAAAATATCTCATCAACTATTGGTTGAATTCCTATGAAATTTGGCATGAATATTTGTGGAGCCCAGAAAATGCATCCTAAGTAACATCCTTCTATTTGACATTTGTAGTTTTGAATGAAATGTCTCAACAATTATTGGATGAATTGCAATTAAATTTGGTACACACATTCATGTCCACTTCAGGATAAATGGTTATAAGATGATCCCCGAACTTTTCACCTGGCACTATCATCAGGTCAAAATTGCAGCTTGTCCAATACTTTGGTTTATGACCTAATTACACCAGCAAAACTAATGACCTGTGACTGTACTCTGTGTTTAGTGCTATTTAGCAGTTGTTCGCATTCTAGTGCACTAAACTAAGATGGTAAATGTGGTAAACATCACCTGCTAAACATCAGCTTGTTAGCACTGTCATTTTGAGAAGCTTAAGAAGCTTATGCTTGCTTGGCTGTAAACTCTGGTTGTGGTTACGTTTGAGTAAAGCTCCATGTAACTTTGTCCTGCCACCTTTTGTTAGTCCTTTTTGCTTCCTCTCTGTTTTTGAGTATTGAGTCTTATTCAAAGGCAGGTGGCTACTGTAGAAATTCATAATTATAAGTGAGAATCAAAGCTTCCTCATCAGTGATTTCACATGGTTAACAGGCTCCAGATTAGGTCTGGAAATTGCTCCTGCAAAAACCCACCAATCCGAGCGGCTTGCCTCACCCACCAAAGGCAATATTCATCACACAGCGGTTTTCTTTTGATTCTTTTAAAAGCTTCATGGTTGGTTTCAATCTCAGCTGAAACTGCACTTAAATCCAGAACACTGTAAGCAATCATCAACCAAAAGCTTTGAAAAGTTACGTTTTTTATCCTTTAAATGCCACAAAAATCCCACTTCAGATCAATCACTGAATTAATGATTCACAAAGTGCAGGAAATTACGTGCTTGTGCTCTCCTTCTCCTCATAAGTCATGTTCAGGAGAAGCAGCAGGAACAGTGACCAGTGACGAACTGTAAATTTTATCCAGGCTCACTTCATGGTCAATCAATAGTTTACTAGGATGATGAAAAAAAGAGTGTCATGCTTTATTAAGCACACAATGTTACAAAAATTCACTAAATCTCAGAGGGACTGGAGAATATCCAGTAGGATGTATTTATAACCGTTCAGATAAACACACAAGCTCATTATTCTAATAATCACAAAAATGGAGCAGTTTGGATGCATTCAGCAGTGTATGCTGTAAGACCCACAATTAAAGCCATTAATGGTACTTAAATCAATCAAATTCAACGTGAAGGAATGCTTACATTAGATTTTATAAATTCTCATGTTTGACGTATCTAACAGTCTTATTATCTGCTCTCTCACACGCTCTCTCACATGCCATTTTTAGAATATTAGTAAGCCAAAATGACTGAATGCTGGTATTTGGAAAATAACCACTGTACAGTATCCGCTTTGCAACGGCAGATTTCACTGAGTGAATGGAAAAAAAAATAGATCTCATGATATTTATGCCTGTGCTGCCGGAAAACCAATCAGCCTTCCCTTTGGACAGAATCTGAGAATGCCAGTGAATGTCAAATCGGAGTTGGAGAACCATTTGTCTGTATTTCCATAAACCCTAATAAAGTTGGTTCACTCCTGCATAACTGAGGGATATTACACTGTAGACAGCTGGCGGGAGTTGGAGATGTGCAACTGCAAGGTAAAGGTTGCGTTATATGAGTTAATGGAAACGCTTTGAGAGTTTTATTGTGACTGTTTGCTTCTTTGCTCCCAGTGTAACATCTAATTTCAAATCCACAAACGATGACTCTAATGTGGTGGTTTTTATGTAACTGTTATCCTAAAGAAGTACACACAGTTTCAAAGATTTTATGGAAACTTGACTCCGACTGTGTATTTTGTTTGCTGTTACTCCTTCCAGATTTATTCCCACAACTGTGGTGAGCGGCCACCTTCATGATCTTCTGTTTACAATCGCTGTTGTTCTCTTCAGCTCGTTTTAAATGCAGCATTGAAGGCCATGTGAATCAAGGGAGGGACATGAACTGCATGATTTAATGCAATAAAGTGAAACATACACATGCATTAAAAAAACCCTTCAACGAAAACCGTCTGTGTGTCCCAGGGTGTGTTTACTTTGTCGTCAAGGCTCAGATTTGCAGCTCTCAGCCTGACAGTATGCAGACCAGCAAGGCACACCTCCAGAAAACCATTCCCCTCTCTTGACTCTGCTTCATTCAGCTCCATCTGGATAAAGATAACCCTATTTCCAAATCGGTGCTGCAGATTTTATAATCGCTGTGTGTGATGTGGTCCTGTTCTGGCTGCTCAGCGAGGCCCCTGTGTGAGTCGTATCTCAGCGAGGGATCTGGATGTTACACTGAGCAGAGCACCAGATACTGAAAATGTGTTTTGAAGTGGGTGTAGATGTAAATGGATTCTGACAAAGCTTAACATGCAAATGGGTCCATTGTGGTGCATTTGCGGCCTATAATTATCCAGGAAAGTTTGACTGTGCATGTGTGCTCTCTTTCGTGAATGACATAATCATAATCATACACATTTACATCTGGGATGTGTTTTATTCTTTTGAACCACTGTTTTCTACTTGCTGCTTCACTGGAGAAATTGGTGATAAAATGCATTGCTTAAGGGGCACATTGGAGACTATTGTTCAGGGAGTCCAGAGTTTCCATTCAGTCCAGAAGTCAGTATGGATAATGTCCAACCCTGCCTCTTCAGAGCTTCAACCACTGCAGCTTTGTAAGTTGCACGTTGCCTCACAAATATAATTAAAACACATGGCAATTGACTGTTTGCTAAGTTCTGTCCCCTTTACTTACGGTTTTGCCTGTCAAGATTTCCATTCTAGCCCGGCACATGACGCAGTTTAAAATAACGGTGGCAGATTTACCACTTGAAATTCTTTGTAATTTTTGAATCAGTGGCTCTTTGATTTCAGACAGAAGTAGACCAATTTCTCAAGGCGTCTCATTTCTATCTGGCAACTGTCAGTTTTGCTGGCTGAAGTCACAAATTCAGCTATCAAGCTAATTTTGCTAACATTAGCTCCATGAGCTGGTTGACCTTTTAAGGTCTCTAGCTGACTCCTTTTAAGGGAGATTCTTGTAAAAGGGATCACAATTATGCATTTGATGACTACAGACTTGATAATGTACTAAAAGACTGGAGTTGGAGTAAAATGTAAATGTAAAAGAATGAGGCTAAATTTGCTTGTCCCAGGTAAAAAGTCATCATCCTCACCCAGTTGATAATCTATGGATCACATAGGCTGTGTCTGTTACCCCTCCCTTGTTCACTCATTCACTACTCCCTGTATAATAGACATGCAATGATTCACTCAGTAGAGAGCAATAAACTGAGATTTCAGACGGTAAATTAAGATTATTATCATTATTTTTCGTCATCACTCTGAAGAGTTGCACAATCTATCAAATGTGGTACATTGCTTTTTAGGATTGTGTACATGCCATGGACATACTTTTGTCGTCCCATTTTTGAGGGTACTATATAGTGGGTAAATTTACACGGTCAGAATTCAAACACTAATAAAATAATGTAGGATAAATGGTAAATATGGTGTTACACAGCCATGGAAATAAGGAAACAGCATTTTTCTTGTATCACAGTGTAAAGCTAGTTAGTCCTAATGATGAGTTTGATAAAGAAAATATATTGTCACACTGTTATTTTATTCTAAGACAACCCTGTTTGGCTACTTACTGTAGCTAACGATATGCCTTCACATTACAAGAGGATGAGGACAAACCAATGTGTATGGCGAATGTAATGCTATCTCCGTATAGTAATAATAGTAATATAACATAACAGAGCAGTTTACTCTAAACTTGGGCATAAACCTGCAATACTACACAGTGATGTGCTTTCTTAAAAGTTTTTTTTAATTTAACCTGTAACCCCACACTGTAATGTGGTATGAAATGCTCCTTGGCCTAAGAAAGTAACGGCAGAGTACTAGCTGTCATTGTTGTAAGCTAAAAATCCATTGTAAGGTAGTAAGCTAGTCCATCCCTTACACGTTTGGTCTTGTATTGTTACTGTTGGAAAGGACAAAAAAATAAAGACACCACCCTCTGAAATCTTTATACTGAGTATTACTCATACTCGAGTCCCACGCACACTCCCCCGACATGTGGAAAAATCCAAAGTTTTACAAGTCTCCTGTCTCGTGCCTATACAGTTTCTAAGCTAGGATTTGAAAATCGCTGTTTGGGGAAGGGGTTTAGAGAACGGTCAGTTCAATCTGGCAAAAACATGGACAAAACTCGGCCTCTTCAGCGCTTCAGCCACCATCATTCTTAGAAATGGCGTGCTTCTTCCCGGCTACAATACACAGTAAAACAGCTTCTAATCACACAAATATAAAAACGCAAATATAGAACATGACAATTATAGGAGAACAGCCGTGCTCATCACACACCGTCTAAAGATATTTTCCTAAAGACTGGGGTAAAGTTTATTTTGGGGGGTCAAACCACATTCTTTCCTGTTGGAGGGAACCATAAAAATCTTGTGGTTTTCCTTGATCAATTTCTACGTGGACCAAATCAAATAAAAGTTCTTGCGGCAGGGGGATTTTTTGAGCCACATATCTGGCAATACTATCTAGCTTGTCCAGCCACAGACCAGAGAATAATCAAGCGCTAATAACATGTTATTCCTATAAGAACTTTGAATTTTCAGACATGCTTGCATCAAGGATACATTTGCATCTGATCTCTTTCTAAATTTCATCCACCACTGAGGATGGAACGGAGTGATGTCCAAGTTATAATTTCCGCTTGAAGATATGTTTTAACTCTAAGAGGCTGTCCAAATCATAACAAAAAGTGAGAGATGTTTCGAAAAAGCTTGGAATGCTGCTCGTCTGAGAAACCTGGGTCTCCTTGGCAACCGCCTCCCCATAACACAAACAGGCCTCATTTCCCTCGCCAAGCAAATAAAAGGCAAATGCAGAGATGTTTTCCCAAGTGATAGGCTCTGGAGGGTCCCTGTGGTGGGCTTACTATGTGGGAACACTGTGTGACCACTAAAGAACTCTGTGAAATTATATCAGAGTAACAGCTGGGGTCTTTGCAGGCTAAGTGTGCAGAATTGAAATCCTGTCTATACCCGTTTTTTTTTAGTGTTTGCTCTAGTTTATGTTCCATCTGCTGTCTCCTGTATTTGCAGTTAGCCTGGCATAAAGCTCCAATGTAAAACAGCAAACTTCTGACTTACAATTCAGGAAAAACTCCTGTATCAGTTAAGCTTTAGCGCTTGTCAACCCCTGTCACCGTCTTCTCTTGTCCTCTCTGCTATTGTTGTCTCTTTACCTATCATCTCCTCTCATTGGCATTCCAGTCATCGCTCATCCTCCTCCACAAGTGACTACAAACTGCTCGCAGCGCTTTAGCTCAGTACCCCTCCTCACTTGTTTTCCATCTCATTTTGGCAGCGTGCACACTGGATCCATTGTACACGGAGAGGCTTTGCCCATTTACCGGATATTCGACAATGAGGGAAGCTGTTATGACATCATCGGGTGCAACCTTGGATGCAATAAGTTTTAGGGCTACCAAAAGGAAATTGAGCACATTAACAATCTTCTGGGTCTTCTTGTGCAACTGATAACTAATTCCCAAACATGTTTTTGTGCGCACAGCGACTCCAGGACTGCTGTTAGAATTCATAAAGAATGTGGTGATGGAGGGATGTTGTTTTTCTTGAGAGGCCGCTGTGTTTGAATAGCTGTTCTTCTATTTTATTGTGATTTTTTGTATATCGTGTATATGTTACATTTTAATATGTTGTGATTGTGTACAGCTGCTACCTTGGCCAGGTCTCTCTTGTAAAAGAGATTTTTTACCTTTCAGTGGGACTTTCTGGTAAGATAAAGGTAAAAAAATAAATAAATTAGGTCATTGTTTTTATTTCTGAGTTCAGTTAAAGATAAGTTAGGTTGAGTTACTCATGACTGCAGCTGCATTCACAGACATTCAATCACACATACTTGAGGTTTACAAAATGCAGTGCTCTCTCATTTAATAGACAGTTTTCATCAGTGAATGTGGGTTAAAAAAAATCTTCTGTCCTGTGGTGTTTTGTTGAAACAAGCACACATTCACATGTTGGCTTTTTGACTCAAAGGGATGACACATATATGAATGGCCCCCTGTCTGATAACTACAGTAACTGCATTAGTCCTGAAAGCAGCATTCATTTATTTTTTTGGATATCATTACCTGTTAAGTTGATTTGGTGAACGTGTTATCAAACAACTGTCTATTTTCACATCCAGCAGATGTGGAGCAACATCAGCATTCATTTGAAGTTGTGTCTCTGGCCACTTGATGAATGAAAGTCCAATATTCACTGACTCCTGGGGGAAATATCCTGCATTTTAGCTGCTAAATGCTCCACTACTATTTCATTATCAGCTTGTCAGTCAACGTTAAAGCACTATGAATTGCACTAACCTGTACAAAAGGCGCTACACAAATAACGTTTAATTGATTAATTTGATCGACTATATTCACCAGCCGGTCGATAACAAGGTTGGAGGAGAAAACAAGGTTAATAAGAGTGGTGAGACTAGTGAGCCATCAATCTAAAACTATGAGCTAAAAGGCCCCATAGAGTTGAAGGGAACTGCAGACTCACGTGATAATTATCTGTTGGTTCAACCCTGTGAGCCACCCCTTTCACATTAAACATAATAATTTGATCCATTAACAAAGCTGGCACGCCCTGGTAGCCGTGTGCCATGTAAACACAATGTGCACGGTTCGATTTCAGCGGTGGACCTTTGCTGCATGTCATTCCTCTTCTGTCTCTGTCTTCCCTTGTTTCCTGTCATATCTCAACTGTTGCGACTCTATAAAGGCATAAAATGCTGATTGCCTGATTTTCTAATGTGCAACTTTTTCGATGATGTTAGCTCACTTGATGAGAATCTGGTTTTATAGTGCTGAACAGCTTTACAGTGACTGTGATTCTCATAAACCCCCATTATACTTAAGACATAAATGGACAGTGATTAAGACCAAAAAGCCGAAACATTTCACTTGTCTCAGAGGTATTTCTTTCCTGTTACTCAACCCCTTTCTTTTCATTTAACATTTGATATGACACACTAATGGATCTGAGCACAGCAGCTTACCTACAGCCCTGATTTTATTCCCGCCAGAACTTTCTGTCCTGTCTTTCCCCTTTTTTAGTACCTCTCAGTTTTCCAATTGGCTGAACAGAAAACAAATACTAAAAGGTGAATGGACAGCCAAGTTTCCTTTTTAAAAAACATGGAAACAGAGGCTACTAAAATTTCCATATTAATTCAGAGATGGCAAGACGTCTTTTTCTCTTTCCATCATTCACCTTTGAATGCCATGCTTTTGAATAACAGCCTTTGCAGGCTGTTAGTGTGCAGAGCTGGAATCGTGTCATTGTCCTCTTTCCCGTAGACAGGATCCACAGGTCCTGTAGGTATACACAGTGAATTAAATATGCACTGTGGAAACCTGCAGAAAAGAACAGAAAAACAGGAAATGGTAACAAAAGAGGGAAAAAACTCAGGAGAGACATGATGTGATGAGGAGCCGACCGTTCCATGTGATCAGTTTAACAGCTGCTTCCTGCCGTCTGAAGGGTGTGGCTGAACATTATGTAACCAATCTGACATCAGTAACCACACAAAAGTACATTTTCAGAAATGAGATCGGGCAGTGCATCTGACATTAGATATTGCAGAAAGAACAGACAGGGAGGTCAAGAACGGGGATGTTACACGAGCCAGAGCTTCAGAAACATCATTCCAATATCAGCACTAACTAAATCTCCAGATGCTGCTCCAACAATATTTTGATAATCTCACTTTTTGCTTTAATCTGTTCTGTTTTTCCTGAGCAGATCCACTTCAACAGACCAGAGACAGCTCTGTTGTTGCTCTTGGAGTTGCAACCAAAGCGACTGTCTATCTATACCTTGCTAACTAATCTACGATATCTTTTGGCGGCATCGACAAGTGGTGATCCAAAACAGAGCTTATCCGTACCGTCGCAGCCACCAGTCCCCAATTACCCCTGCCATGTTGTATCACAGCTTTGACACAGATACTGTAGGTGTGAGATAGCCTGAAAAAGGCAGCTGGTCTCTTTGAGTTAGCAATATCTGTGCAAAAAGTAGAGCTCCTTTTTCCAAAAGCATGATAAAAATCCTTTCATCGTGGGCTGGGCAGGCCCTGAGGGACCAGTGGGAGAGAGGGATACAAAGGATTCAGAGCGTAGGAGACAAGAGGGAGGGAGGGAAGGTCTTGGCTGCAGGCCCGGACAGTGGCAGTTCGCCATGGTTTCATGTCTCTCCACTGCTGCTCTCATCAATTTGAAACAGCAGACGGCCCACCTGTGCTGAGTGATTGTTCATGTGGGGTAGCTTGGGGGCAGAGGAAGAGTCTCAGTATGGGCTGTTGGGGTAGCAAGGAGGTTCTGGGGTTCAGCTTCTCTCCCTTTTTTGGGGGGTCAGAGGGGTGGAATTGCTGCAACATTATCCTCATCACTTTCTAAATGTCGGCCCATCTGGCTGAGTTCAGGTCCCGAGCTGTCGCAGCCACAGGGAGGATGTTAGAAGAGAGGAGAGGCTGACGGGCTGTTCTGTGATTAAACTCTCACATCTGCTTCTCTCTCTGATAACATCACAGACTCTAGATGCAGACAACTGCCACATAAACAAGTGAAAAAGGAGAGCGCTGGAGTTTTTGCAGCGAGACAGCATCTGAAGGTTCAGAAAACCATCAGGGACATTGGAAGGATGTAGATACAGAAGGCATTGTCACTGAGATGAAGTGGACAATGCTTGTAAAGCCCTTGACGCCTTTTACTAATATGCAGGATCTGATATAATTGTACTGGTAAACCAGACTGAGTCCTTATGCAAAAACCACCCTTTGGAATTAGTGACACCACATGTGTGATTTGGGTTATTAAGCAGGCAACCTCCTCATCACATCACTTGTTTTGCTGATTTGGAGTCTTGGCTGGAGTGATTTGCAATTGGAAAAATCATAACCATAACAGCAGTGTAAATTTCTCATGATTCGTTAGTCCCTGTAATCGCTGCAGATCAATTAGTGTTCAGAAATGTGGAACCTAATTACCAGGAGACGCCTCTGTAATTCATTCAGCCTGCTTCACTGACTGGGAAACAAAACATTGATTCTGTTGCAGTCTGTCACCCACCTTACTGGGACAGAAGTTAATCCAACATGGGTGAAATCCAGTACAGAGAGTTCTGTACAGCTGCTTCACATTGTCAGCGTTGGAGTGACACCGGACTTATTAGATTTGAATGTTGTTTTAATCCGTCACACCTGATGTGTTGCAACACAGTTTATTTAAAGGAATAGTTTGATATTTTGGGTAAAATGCTCATTCACTTTCTTTCAGAGAGTTTGGTGAGAAGCGAGAGCTAGGAAGCTAATAACTTAGCTTAGCATAACGACTGGAAGCTCTCCCCAAAGTTATGCTTATCAGTACATCTCAAGCACAATGAGTGGGAAAAGTTTTTATGGGAGCAAAGTTAAAGTCCTATTCCCAAAGACAAATACGAGACTCAGAGTTGGTGCCCTTCTATGGCATGAATGAACATGAAGCTCACTCAGTTAAATCATCGATCCAAATGATTAACAACTGCATTAGAGAATATTTGGTTCTTTTAATAAAAAATCAAAGAAGAACACTTCAGGGTAGATGTTAACTATGAATCCAACAATGCATTGCAGCAAGATACATCCAATTGCTAAACTTAAAAAGTGCTGCTAACAGCTGGTTGAAGCTGAAGATTACGGTGTTCAGAAAACTGGTTTAACAGTCTGCAGATTAAATCAATTTATTTTCAGATTGTCTGTTCATTTGCGATGAATTCTGAATCAAATGGTGCCATGTTTTGTTACCAAATGCAACAAAGGAGCATTTCAAATTTGGTATTGTTCTGATTTGCGCCCCTGACCTGCTTCCTCATCATAGCAATGGTTGCTGAGGCTCATGGGTGATATATTTAGAGCCGTCAACCATGCCAGAATGAGAGACTAACAATCGATTCTCAGAAAGGAAGTTCCAATAATTAAAACTGGTGGCCACAAGTTAAACCTATGGATATGTCGTTTGTTTAATTTGCACACAGAAATTTTAAAAATCCCCAAAAAGTTGTGGTTTTACAAAGAGCTATGGGATGTAATGTCTTGGCGACAAAGCCACGCCAGTTGTTTCCCCTTGTTTCCAGTCTTTATGCTAAGCTAAGCTAATCTCAGCTCCATTCTTAATGGACAGACAAAGCTGTTGACGTATTTCTTTGAAGTAACGCTCTCAGAAGTTTGCAATGAATTTCAGCATTTTTGCCCCTAAGCCACATTTGGACACGGGAAGTCGTTGCTTTATGCCTGCGAGACCTGTCTGCCAGGGAACGTGACCAAGAGATCCCCAGAGACTTGTCCTCGTTCCATTAAAGTGACCCCTACACTCCCCTCCCCTCCAATATGGCAGCTTTGGTCACTTAACTGAAGCTTTTGGACATCTGGTACATGGGTTGAGCCCATGGAAACGTTCACAGCCCCAGTATGCAATTTCTATTTAGGGAATAACTCTGTGATGGTGGAAATATTGTTTTATGATGTGAGACAAAGTCTTGCTCCCTTCAATGAATAGGAAATGATCCAAAGGGAAAAAAAGACACAGGGAGGAATTGATATCCCCTATTGGAAAAGCAGTTATGAAAGACATTACATAAAGAACAGATATCTGACACCTTTGATACAGAGAAGGAATCTCTTATTTGAGATGTTTGTTCATCATTGAGGGTTTCTTTCAGTGTTTTTTCTGAAAATCTAAAACATATAGAGGGCAGTGGTGCTCAACCTTTTTAGTTTGAGCCCCTGATGAAGCAATTTCTACTCTGTGACCTCTGTTAGTGTGGACAACCAAGGGAATTTTCCTTTTCCGACGTGCTAACATGTTCACAAATTTATCATGCCATAGATGGTAATGTTTACCATGGTCACCATCTGATTTTACTGTGTCAGCATACTGTAACACTTACTCACTAGCACTAAACACAGTCTACAACTGAGGCTGGATTTACAGCTGTTTCATGAACCAAAGTATTGGACAAATTGACAGCTCGACCTGATGATTGTCAGGAAGGAAATGTCAGAGGATCATCAAAGTTATGACAATTCATCCTCTGGGGAACATGAATGTCATGGAAATATTTATATTGCAGTCTGGACCAAAGTAACCGACAGACTATGCCATCCCCCGAGCTTTAAGATGTGTTCAAACAGAAAACAAAGCAAAGTTTCACTGTTGCCTTGCCTTCCCTTGTTTATTTGCCCCAAACAACCAATGCACAAACTAAACAGATGTGAGCTGTAACTGGACCCACTGACTGTGTCTGTATATGAGTTTGCCAATGTGTTTGTTTTCAGCTCAGTCTCTGCCTTCCGCCACGTCTTTCCATTGACGTTGTATGTAATCGTGCTGCCTCGAAAATTTGCTTTGCATTCTGTGTGAACACACTGATGACGGCAGAAAAAATTTTGAATTTTGAGTAACTTTCTTATCCCTTTAATAATCTTGTGATCCCTTAGATTTACTTAAGAGCCTCTCGTAGGGTCAAGACCTATAAATTGGAAACCGTCCTTGGGTTTTCTGTCCGTAACAACATGGCCTTGCACATGTCCCGTGAGAAAAAGGACAAGACAGCTAATATCTATGTTAAACGCTCATATTTTCTTCCCAGTTCAGCAGAAGTTACCCATTTAACTCTGAATATGGAAAACCCAACAAATTCAGCATGTTTCAGGTTTTCAGAAAGGCAGATGAAAGAGATAAGAAGGCCAGCTAGGAGGATTTTGGCAGCTATCTTGGTGGCGCTGCTGCAAAGTCACATTTCCATATGTGCATTCTTTATTTATGTACATACAGAACAATCTTTCCTCATTCAGTACAGAAACTAAGTGAACCTCAGTGAAGCTGCTGACTCTTTATTCCAGAGACCAAACTTCAGGTGGTGACAGCTCTATTCTCTGTAAATCCTGTATGTCTAATTTTATCTGCAACAGATGGTTTGGTTTGGCAGTCTCCATAACAAGCCCATAGTCAGTCCAAGGTGTGTGTGGGTCTGTCGCCACTAATTTGAAAACAATAAAGTGTTCATTTGTCGGCGGCGCTGTGACTCTTTATGCTGACATCTGTTTGGTATCCAGGCAACCATACAGTGTGCCGGGTGCGGCCCAGTACAACGGTACAAAGATGTTTCCAAAGTGTAATTGAAAGTGACCAAATGTGGAAAAAATGCTAGCTCATATTTAGATTTTGTGACTAAAATGATGACATAGAGCGCAACTGTGCAGCCTGCGTCTGGGTGTGAGAGCATGTAAGAGTGATGCTACTGGTTTGTACAGGTATCACCAGTGAAACCTTTCCACATTTCTTAAAAGTGATGTAAGAGTGAAACCCTGCAGCAGGGAGAGGCCATTCAGTCATAATGTCTGTATGTACATATTCAATGTGAAACAGTGAGCCAAGTGTTGCCTCACTGACAGTTTAGTTGACACCCTCGAGTCATTTCCGGGACACAGTTATTCTTCCTTTAGCTTTCTAAATACTGACTTTGAGTATCACTTTCAACCACAAACAAAGTAGTTCTTCACTGCAGTATGCTACTAGTTTAGCCTCCCTGCAATGTGTGAGGTGCTTGAAGGGGGTGGACAAAGCAACAAGAACATCTTAATGCAATGGCCTCACAAATAGAGTTTAATTACCATTTATCTGACAGCCTAAAAACTTGCATTATAAGCTAAATATAAGAAAGGTAAAACTTATTTTATTTTTTCATAGTTTTCTGTTAATTTCCCAGAAAGAAAGTGATATAGAAGTGTAAAGTCATAGGAAGGTTGCCAGAAATGACTAATTTCCTGCTACAAGGCATTTCAATGTCCAATTTGTACATTTTCAGTTAATTAATTACAATTAATTGCTGCCGTAAGCTAGAGAGGTTTTATTCAGTGCACATGAGGTCACCTGAAAATGTAAAAATTAGCTTTTTTTCTGAGAAGTTGTATGCTATCATCATACAATGAAACCGGTATGGAGTATTAAGTTTCCAATCATAAATTATTATTTACTTTATGTTTTAAATTGACCTTTGTTTGTGTTTCTATCCATTAACAGCAGCTCTTTAAGGGAAATTCGTCCTTTATAAACTCAGCATAACGGAACTATTATATAATTTCCAGGTTGTTTCTTAAAAACTTATAAATAAGTTGGTATTTACAACTGTCTCATTTGTACTGTCATAACATTATTTCTGTTTTCCTCTGTAATTTATACTAAATTTAACAGCTTTCTCTAGAAAACAGTTTAGGAAATTATCAAGAGATTATGAAACATCAAAACAGTAGCTAATGTGGGGTACTGTATGGGGATTACATTACATTATAAGGTTATTTGAGTCCCATTATTTTGTCCAACCTCTTAATGTATGTCATATGTTGTATTCTGTCTCTGGTATCTGTCAACACCGAATATACATAGTTTTGCTGTGAAAACACCCAAGTTTACACTTGAGTAAACTACTGAGGAACACCTCATGTAACTTTAAAGCTTCCCCACGTGCAGCACAGATTATATAATGGTGCTTTTCTGCATCATAAAATATTCTGCATAACAGTTGTGACAGTTAAGGCTGACCTGAGAGGACCGAGTTTACTTAACTCTGATTCATTCAGGGAAAGCTTGCTGCTCATGGCCAGTGCAATCATCGCTGCGTACCATTAAAACTGCTACTACACCTTTGTGTATTGGCTGTTTTACTACAGGGTGTGTTGGTATAATTTCTAAAGGGAATATGACACAATCATTTCCTTGCTGGTGACCTCCCAGTCATAAGATAATGTTCAGGACACTGCTACAAATAGGTTTTATTACTTAAGGAGTCAAACTTGAACTTGAATACAGGACTAATGTGTGTAGTGACACATAATATTCAAAAAAAAACTTTATTTCAACTTTAATTTCTGTCAAACAAATAAATGGTAATTAATCTGACGACAAATCCACAAACTCACGCCACTTGTGTTGATTTATTGCAATTCATAAACAGAAAATCTGTCAAAAACAAAATTATAGCAACAGAGATGGAAGAGTTTCTAAAATATTTATTCATGGGATTAAAAAGACAAATGCAGCAGGGTTGAAGTGCAGAGTTTCAGTTCTACAGTGAGCCCTGCCGTGTCTACAGCCCTACGATGTACAATAGATAATAAACAAACACAGTAACAATCATACAATAATACTAGAACGCACATTCTTACAGAATGACTTGTCTCATCTCTGTTTCTACAAGCTAAGCTACTGTATTTGCTAACGGCAAAACAATATAATACTTCAAATAGCGCGTCGTCTCTTGGAAAATAACAGCAGGGTTATTTATTTGAAAATAATGATAAAAATCTTCATCATAGAGAATTATACAGCTTACATTGCCTCATTTTTTTACCTCATTCATAATCTGTCAGTACAATGGCTGATGAACTTTAACAGACTTTATTAACAGAGTAATAAATACATGTTTGACCCCTGACAAATCATAGCCCTCCTTTCCCAAATCATCACCCACATTCTGCCTCTTAGAATGATTCAATCTAAAAAATATATTATTTATAACCGGGACAAGTTTGTGTTATTTATTAGACATTGTAATATCTTATTATCCAGACTCTGATGTAAAACAGGTTATCAACATAACGCTCAAAAGTAAAACAAATTCATATTTTAATACAGCCTCATGGATGCGCTGAAAATGTCACAGTCGGCTCAGACATCCGTTGTCCCACCTGCAACAATCTTTATACAATATGTTGAACAGAATCTGATTTTTTTTTAAAAAAAAAACAAAAAAAAACATAAGGAATGTTGTCAGGTAGCCAGACCGTAAATATGGCATTTGAAAAAAATACAGATTTATTGGCAATGTGCTCCTGAGCACCACCTGTGTGTGCAGCAGCCTTCGAAATGAAATTCCTCTGCCTGTCAGCACATCACAGTCAACGCACTGCATCTCCACTCACAATGCAGCTTTCCACACCTGAGAATCACTATCCATCTTTCTTTTTTATATAAAGCATACCAATACATCATCTCAAAAACTTGACATCTTCAATCCTGGGTACAAAAATTGCAATATAAGACTTTAATATTTGACTGTGGTGACTTGTAATATGCTCACATACATTTATAAATGTGTAAACGTGGCGAAAATGTTGAAATATTTTAAATTCATAGTGTGCAATAGCCTATAGCAATCATGTGGGAATGCAGGATGCAGAACAACAACTGTGTGTGCTTGTGCTGAGGGCTCTCCTGGAGCAAATACGTATAACACATGTCTCGGCAGCATTTGTAATCAATGAATCATTCCTCGTGGCACTAAGTCTGATCCGGGGACTTCTGGGAGCGGGTCAGGATAAAGGAGAAGAGCAGAGACTGAGGAGAGGATCTGGAGCAGAAGGCTGGTTGTCTCAGGTGTGAACACACAGGAAGGATGGAGAGATAGAGAGAGAGAGAGAGAGAGAAAGTCTACAAATAATACTGTGGCTGATGGTCAGTGTTGTGTAGAGAGGGATGAGGCTGAGGGGAGGACAAAGGGTTCAAGGCTCGGTAACTGCACTGGGCTCCTTGTCATAGATGTAGCTGCCCACACCACCAGTGTTCACGCCTGGAAAAACCACAGGGACAGTAGAGGGTGTCAGGGGGTTTAAAAGAGAGGGCAAGAGCAGGTGCAACATGAGCAGGACAAGATGCAAAAAACTGTTTTCTGAGTGGTCGCCCATAGGCTCAAGAAGCTGCTGTGATAAACACAATGTTATGATGAAATGACTCTTGAGTAACACTTAATGTTGTGCAAGATCTGCAGTTGTTTGCGAGTGCTCAGACAAACAACATTGTGTTTCAAGTGTAGCTGATAATTGGTGGGTTGACAGCACCCCCTAGCGGTTACCTTTGGGCCCGAAGAGAACAGCATAGCAGGGTTTGTGGCAGTAAGGCTGGCCGTCATGCTGTAATGAAGAAAATACAACCATTAACACGATAAAAACATTCTCTTTCAGCTTGCATTTCTTTTGTTTTTGTGTTTTTTGGTGTGTCTTTACATTTATTTTCAACTTTCTTGCCCTTTTTAATCAAATTTTTGCAACTGTTTCCTTTTTTTTTCACCTTTCTATGTTATTTTCTCCTCCTAAATGCCTCTTTTTTCCTCACCTCTGCATGACTGCCAGGCGCCAAAGTCTTGCTGCACCTCTCACAGCGCAGGCAGGGCCGATGCCAGTCCTTGCCCAGTGATGTCACCTTTTCAGCTGTGTTACACACACACACACACAGATAGACACAACTGTGAGACACCGTAGCAACCACTTCGCAGGTTCACACTTCTTACTCCGACCTTTTTTTCCCCCCCTCACCTTGTTTCCTGGAAGTGTGGAACTACTTACCAAAATACACCTTCTTGTTGCATCTGGGACACAGGTTGGCCTCTCCGGAAAAAGTGGTGATGCTGCCAGCTGTCGACACATTTACCGACACATTATGATACAGGAGAGGGAAAAAGGTAGCGCATGATGGCAAGTAAAGGAAAATGGTTCGATAAATGGTCGCTAATCTTTTCAGTTAAGTGTGAAATTGAGTGTGCTGATGATGATGTGGAGATACAGAAATAAAACTGAGCCAAGTGCTAAACAGTTTTTATATGTTTCATGAGGGAATCATTGGGGCTAAACTTGCCAAATTAGATACTTTGATTGCCAAGGTAAGAGATTTACAATTCACTCCCACCAACAGGAGCCAATCATGGGAGCCAATGGATGTTCAGCGTACGTGTAGTTCTGTGCTAGGAACTGCAGGTGGAGCCAAAAAGCAAATCTTAAATCATTGATGGCTTCAGCAACCAAGTGGCTGGAAATCTGCCATTAACTGAAAACTGTCCAGCGGAGATTAATTGAGCAAAAACAGTCGTTAAAATGATTTTTTTTGTTCCTGCTGATATGGTGGGTGTCCTGGGAAATCCTTATCTAACGATTCTGAGAAACTCCCCCACAAGCCCCGGGAGACTTTGTTTGTATTGATGTCCTTATCACTGAGTCAGCACCAGCTTCTTGAAAAACACCCAAATCTGCAAGGACAGCGGCTCTGTCGAGATGTTTTCTCGCACCAACACTTGCTGATAGATCCACAATGTACAGTATACAGTCAATAGTTCTGGACGAATACGTGCACATGTTTCTCATTTACCTTTTGATGGTGCCTTGGGTGCAAACGTTCTCTTCTCCTCAGCTCTGGGGGCTGAATCCACACTCGTAGGAGACGGGTTGTTGTTGGCTGGAGTATCATACACATAAGAACCGGCTCCACCGATGTTCACACCTGGCAAGGTAAGGGAGAAAAGTGAATAACTGCAACTAAAAAGGAAAGATTTATGTGATTTCCTGTCCATATGGCACTGATAAAATCTTCTACTTACTTCTTTTAATGTCTGAATAGCTTGAAAACTCCATTTTAATGTTGATATATGTTGTAAAAATGAGAATGTGAAGCAGTTTGTGTTGAACAAAATCACATGTACTACACCTTTTGGTCCAAAGAGGGCAGCATAGCACGGTTTGTGGCAGTAGGGCCTTCCATCGTGCTGTGGGAGACACAGAAAAAAAAACCATAACATACAGATTTAAAGGCATACTATGCAGGATTTGTCGGTTACTGTTTGTAAACACAACATTCACAGTTGGTCCCTCCTCCCCGGCTCAACATCTCTCTCCTCTGCTCTCTGTGCCTGTATGCACGAAGACGGGGCTGAGCTCCACACACACACACACGCACGCACGCACACACACACACGCACCCACGCACCCACGCACACACACACAGAGCAGACAGCAGTCTGCTGCAGAGTCCGCAGAGGACAACAAAATCCAGTAATAAGGGAGACAGTACAAGCAATTCATCAAACAACTGTTGAACAATCGGCGCTGTGTCCGCCATTTTGTAGCTTCCCTCTTGGATGCGTGCTGATGATCTGGCACCTGGTCGCTACGTTTTTATACACTCATACCCTGTGCGCTGTTATTGGCAGGGGGCTATACACCCACTGCCAAAAGGTTGCAGCCCAGAAACGTCCCGAACACAGCGAAATCATAAGAAAATCCAGGCAGAGGGAAGGGTCTCTGTAGATAAATACACTGCCACACACTTCTAGTGGGTCATAAGTGATGATTGAGAGGGGTTATTTTTGTATGAGTCTATATATACATTGACAAAACCATGTAAAGATAAAAAAAAAAACCCTGATGATGCAGAATGGTAAATTCAACCATGACATATTTTTATGTCAACATAATGTTGCTACGCATTTTTTAAATTGAATTTTGGCTTTGATCTTTTATTTTGTGAATAGAAGAGACGGATGGACTATGTCCAAAAACGGAAACAAGCCTTTGCAGCTGCCTGATGATGTCACTGTCACAGGTTCATTCAACACATAATAATGACAGCGGCAGTATCCAAGAAACAGGACTCTGTTGACGAATCCAGCGCCAGGCTTCAGCGCAGCCGACGTGTCTGTACATGCGTGACTGTCTGTGTTTCCACTTGAAGGGGAAAAAACCCAAGTCTGAGACATAGATGGCTTGTTGCTGATGCATGCTGGGAATGCAGCGGTCATGCAGGAGCATGTGATCAGCTTTAGTTGGAGAACAAGGCAGAGGGCCAGGGTGCCCACTGGTCCAGAGCCCAATGCCCATAGATGAGAAGAACCGAAAGCACCGATGCCACGGGCAAGACGCCAGGCCCTGGGTGGCAAGGCAAAAAACTGGCGTTAATCAAGGGACATGCTACCCACAATCCTCTCTGCTTTGGCCACATGAGCTCCTTTTTCCTGAGAAGACGGTGTGGCTGAAAAAAGGATTGTTCTCTCACCTTTAATAATGCATTAGCCATGACAGGATCAGCTACTGTTAAAGAAGCCACGCACTCCTTTCTCACTTCCTGTTTGACATTTATGAGATCCGTGAGGGTCTGGACGCCGATGCAAGGCCGTGACTAAGTACTGATGGCTTTCTCAGGACAGGACACACAGGGCTTCATTGTCAAGTGAACTGAGTGGTCTGTTAGCAGTCTGCGAGACAGAAACCTCAGCTGCAGAGGGACCCTAAAAATGGATTATCCATCGCTGCACAGCCCACTCTCTTCCCAGCAGTCCACTTCCCACATCCTGACATTTAAAACCATCTATCTATATGTATTCTTCTTCATCTTTTCTTTCCTTACTTGCACCCTTCCTCATCCTCATTTTAAGCCCCAATACTTCAACCTGCTGTGCTGGTTTGTCTGCGCATGAGACACTGAAATGATGGTGGATTAACTTTGAATCCCTGGTTGTTTTTGTTCTGCTTTTCACTTCCTTTATTTATAGGCTTTTGGCACACTTAGCTGTTAGCTATTTTCAGGATAGTTAAGGCTGTTCAGAGATGCCATTAGTTAACATGTATGTGGTACAGTGCACAGGCTACGGCATTAAGCTGGACAGTTTAACTTAAGAGTGTTTTTCCCCTCTCTCGATGGTAACCTTTTGAAAGATTTTTTAGAGACATGAAGAAGTCAATGTATCCAGTGTTTCATAATCATCTTCTGACCCCTCAGATTTATCTTGGGACCCCCTGAGAGGGGTCCTGACCCCAGGGTTGGAAACACTTTTAGTGAAACAACAGGTTACACTCATTTTGACTTTGTTGTCTTTAGGTCCAAAGGTTTTCCACACAACAATATCAGTATTAGAGCTGTAATGTTTAGTTGACAGAAAATTAATCGTCAACTATTTTGATAATCGAATAATCATTTAAGTCATTCATTAAGCATAAAAGCCAAACATTAGGTGGCTACAGCTTCTTAAATGTGAGGATTTGAAGATTTTCTGTCATACATGACAGTGCAATGAAAATCTTTGGATTTTTGGCTGTTGATTGGACAAAACAAGACATTTGTAGATTTGAAGATGCTACCTTGACCTCTAAGAAGTTATAACGGGGATTATACTATTTTTCCCTAACAATTTATGGACAAAACCATTAATCGATACCGTAAATAATCATTGGTTGCAGCCATAATCAGTACATGAATGAACTGAGAAAACATGTATCTCATGTCTTTGCAAAAAAAGTCTTTATTTAGCTTTTTGTAACTGCCTCACAGTCTTCATCAGGGGGTGAAGACTGAGGTAGGTGGTTAAAAGGTCTGGAAAAAGCTCTTCAGTGGACCTGACAAAAAAATCTTGTGTTTCTTATTTTCATTTGTGATTAAGATGTTTTGAATTTTAGTATTTTTACTTCCCATTATGGTTTGAGTGATTGAAACAGGAAATATAAAGTTATCATGCAGTCAGTCAGTAAGCTGTGAAACTCTTAGATTTAAGACAACGGGGTGAGATTTCTGACGTTAAGGGTTAACACAGCCATGATCTATTAGGGTCAACAGTAAAGAACTTGTCACCTTGTCTTTTCCAGCCTGGCGCTCTGCCATCAGCCCCAGGAAGCTGCTGCCCTCCTTTGGCCCACAGACCACAGGCCACACTGGGCTTCATCCCGCCCTCCCGACTCCTTTTAAAGAACTGCTGCTCTGAGGTTCATAACCTTTTGCATACCGGGCCGGGATAACATCAAACACCCTCCCCAACGATCCCACAGTCCTTCAACATTCCTTCATATTTTTTTTTTTTTTTTTTTTTTTTTTTTTTTAAAACGCAACTTCTCTCAGCCTTTTTCTGTTTCCATGACGATGATCGAGCGCTCAGTTTTTTCCCTACTAAAGTCATGCCATTGCACTGCAGCCCGGGGCGGGATTTGGATGTTGTCCATGGAGAGAGGACGGAGAGAGGGAGAAGAGGAAGGTGGGCTCAGAGAGAGAGAGAGAGAGAGAGAGAGAGAGCGCGGGCCTCTGAGAGATTGTGTGACTACATTGCTGTAATCACGCAGAGATTAAACAGCACAGCAGCATCCTTTGAGGTCTGCAGGGAAATAGCTTTTTGTGTACAAAGACGCTGAGATCACATCCTCCTTGTGCAGAGAGAGGAGCAAGAGACTCAGAGAAATGTGCCTGTGTGTGTGTGTGTGTGTGTGTGTGTGTGTGTGATATTCATCCATGTGCTGAGAGGGTGAGAATTGAATCGTTGGCTGGGTCATGACAGGCAAAACAAAAAGGCCAAGATAAGGACATCCCCAGGGTGAAGGTGCCAGATAGTGAGCTACGCTGCTTTGAGGACCACAGTTCAGTCCAGACGTGATATACTGCAGTCTGATTGCGTAAAAGGACCTGAAAGCAAGTCATCCTGTAGCGCTAACAGGGTTAAAATTCCCATGAGGGAAAGCCATATTAACAGATGCAACCAGGCACACAACATGTCAGGAAAAGGACATGCGCTCAGCAATTTCCTGCACAAAATGTACACTTGATGAGACCCTCTTCCCCCACAATACTGCAATTCCTCCCAGGTATGTACTCTGTAATTTAACTTGGCGTATATTGGATATATGTCAAGAGATTTTTCATGAAACAGAGAAGGAAAAGTAAACAAACTGGAGAAAAAGTTTGTCAATAAGTCCATACATGGCTAAGAAGCACAGGCTGCACAGATTTCACAATGGCAGTCAACGAACTGGGAAAAAAAGCACTGGCACTGGGGGTTTTAGACCTTTGACCCTGTATAATCAATGCTACTGTAACACTACTTTACTGATATTTTAAAAAGAAAAACAACATAATTCCTAAAAAAAAAAAAAGGAAGAAAAGAGACAAACTTTGGTCCATGAAGTCAATTCAAAGAATCATAACATAATAAGCCACTTGGTGGACATTTTTAGCCACTGAGTGCATATAAGGTTAGAATGAACGGCCTCAATGCAAAGTAAAACCCCCACCTCAGGCGGTGGTAGTGACGCGTTCCACTCACAGAGCTATACAAGCAATGAAAACCATCATGTCATCATGGCTCTTCCTTTAGAATTACAGCATTCAATTACATTGTGAATAGGAAGATTGTCCCTCAAACCAGAAAGCACGTATTTAAACCTCTGCTGACGTGCCTTTAAGCAAGAAGCAGAACCTGTACATTACTGTAAATTTGATCTAAACTGTTGGTCAAACACAACCAGTCATTTGAGGATGTTACCTTGGGAAACTGTATAGATGAAACAGCTAATAGATGTCTTAAATGTTTAAATAAAAATACCAGTACAAGTTAAAGTCTCCCAGTCAATTTCTTACTATTATCAGCAAAATGTACTTAAATATCAAAAGTACTCATGTTGCTGAATGGCAGCATTCAGAATGTTATATTTCTAATACAAATATATTATTGAAATATTGTCACTGATGCATTGATTCCTAAGGAGCATTTTAACAGTTTTAATTTAAACAACTTGAACAACTTCTTGCAGTTTATTCTACAACAATACATCCTACTTTATAAATGCATCACGTTTTACATGTAAAATCTTAATCTGATGAATATCCAGTAACTAAAGCTTTGAAATAAATGAATGTAGTGGAGTAGAAAGTAAAATATTTCACTCAAACTTGTTCAGTATCAGTTCAGTATGCATGATTTCAGCAAACGGGGACAGTGTTGTGCTGTTACGGTTGGTGCTGGGCGCATGGCGTGTTACTGACCTCAGCGTGGCCTCCGGCGTTGAGCAGCTTGTTGCAACGGTCACACTTCAGACACAACTTGTGCCAGTCCTTCCCCAGTGATGACACCTTCTCAGCTGCACATGAAAGACAAAAGAGAGAAGAGAGAGAAAAAGAGGGGATCCGGGTGAGTGCAAACATTCACGTCGAGCAGCGAATCGTATACATTTCTGCGAACAACAGCCTTTTTTTTTCTCTATCGTGTTGAGCTTTGTATGCGTTATAATGTGACGTTCAATCGCACGTGGCGGAGAGGAATTACGTCCCTCATTGCTTCACTCTACAGAATAACAATCAGCTTGTACTGTACTTCTGTGCCCCGATGGAAATCCTGTCATCATGCCAACTGAAGGATTGTTTTCTGGGAGGGTGGGGGGGGGGGGGGGGGAGGGGGAGGCGGGGATACTGGGAATGCCTGTGTACCACACAGGATGTTGCGGTGATGTCATTGCGGGATCGACAGACAGTGGCGCGAGTCCCAGTCCAGCTGTAACAGCAGGGGGTGGTCACATGTAACCCAGATCCTTTTGTGTAACCCCTCCAAACATGGACACACACACCCATCCCCCCCCAGTTTACAGTATACCCATCCTGCTTCAGACGGCCCCTCAACCCCATTTCCGTCCCCCTTTCCTTTGCGTCTCCCAGCCCTCCCTCCCAGACAAGCGAAGGACCCTAATTATACCCTTTCCAATAATAAATGTCCTCCACTTCCACACAATGGACCCTGAGGAGTCATGCAGGCAGCAGAGGAAACACCTTCTCTTATCAAGGCAGGGCACAAATAACCGGATACTTGAGTCTGTTTCCTACATAACCTCAGTCAAAAACACACACAAACAAGAGTATGTATGTGGACATACAGACGATTACTTCCTCCTGTTCTTCGTCTCTCTAGCTGCTTTCCCATAGGTACCATAACCTGTAGATGTTTTGTGACATTCCTGCGTCAGTGTCGCATTCCTTGAAGCTAATTATTTCAGACGTCAGAGATTTTGAGAGTCAGTTGCTCAACAGCGAGGAAATATTTTGTCCAAAAAAAACAAAAGAAAAACCGGAAAACATGTATTTAACAGGTTCAAATTAATTCAGAAGTTCATTATAAAAATGGACATATGTCAAGTAGGGAAGTATTTTCCCTGACTCATAGTGTAAGTTGGACCCTAGATGCACCAGACTATAACATTTTTAACATTTTCAGCTGCAAAAACAAGCGTAAGAGATGGCCAATTTAGCATGAGCAATGTCTAACATATCTAAACAGACACAACAAAAATTATCTTACGGGTATCAAGTGGAAGAGTTTTCTCAGGATGACTTTATGGGATCCGACTACTCCCTGCAGAGGTTTCTGTTTACTCTGCAATCAGTCTCATTGTCAGTTCTCCCTGTCAATTACAACACTGAGACAAATGGCCAACAACAAGGCCCTGGAGAATAGCTGGGGTGTGGTGTGTGTGTGTGTGTGTGTGTGAGTGTGTGTGTGTGTGTGTGTGGGGGGGGGAGACCTCCCATCAACACAACAGAGCGGAGGAATGCTGACTTGACCAGAAGACACAGCCGGAAATGTTAAATCACTCTTAAAGATACTGTTATTCAGGATAAAAAAAAGCCTGCAATAAATTACTCTGTTGCTCAATAATCTGCTCTTAAATCAGATCAGAGGACGGCCACAAAAACCTCCAGACACCATCGTTAAGAGTTAAAAGGAAATATATGAGTGGGATCAGTAGCTTGTGTGTGTCTAAACCTATAACACGCTGTTTCGTGTCACTGCTTACGCACCAACTGACACTTCAATTATCAGACAGTTCAACTGTCTCTGGCACTAAATTAAATTGCTTTTGTTGTTTACAGCTCAACTGATGTTTCAACCACTTTAATCTCTTACGCTTTAAAGTGGGAACAGACAACTTTTTCGACGTTATTGCTTTGCACAAACAAGTAACTACAGCGGGGGTTTGGTGTCGGGGGGGGGAGGTGGGAGTAACGTTAGAAGACAACATTAGCTTGTTCATTCATTCAGTCTATAATGGAGACATGAAAGCAGATATAAATTCTTTAGTATATGTTGAAAAAAGCAAACTGGGTTGGTAGCATGTTTGTGTTTTACAAAATGAAAGAAACTGCCCAACGGAGACGGTGATAACATCATTTCTGTTTGTTCAGTTTTCATATGAAGAGAGTAGATCAGCAGCCTGACCGGATACTTATCCAGTACTGTATGGCTGTAGGGTTGTAAATATAGTGTATGCGGATATAAGTAGTGTGTCATCAGATTCGCCTGTGCAATATTCCACATTAAGACAATAGTAAGAGGTTGGCCACCTAACAGATTATTTTGAAATATAGCTACCGATAGCCACCATTTAAAAAGAAACAAAAAAAAAAAACGCTATCCTCTTCCTCTTTTGTGGCGCAATGGTTGACGCATTTCCTTTGTGCAGTAAATCGAGCCTTCATTTTCCCAGGAAATCATAGCTGGTGGCAGAAAGAACTGCATTTCACTATGATAATAGGCTTATAGGGAACCCATCTAAAAGGCAGATGGTGTCATTAATCTATAGCCATTAAACTGTGCAATCAACATTTACTTCACAATGATGAGTTAAAGCAAAAAAAGTTGTCTATTTCCACTTTAACTGACAGTTCAACTGCTTTCAGCACTTTTAACAGTTCTTTCAAGGCTGTAACTTTCACTCTTCAACTACTTTAAGTGCATCATAGAAACAGGGAATTAACATTTTAAGACATTTCAACCTCCATCTAGTGTCATTTCCTTCATAAAACGTGGCCTTTTCTACCTCATCCTGAATTAGAGAATCATCACAAACCCTTATAAAACCTTTAGACAATGTTTGAAGACAGTATGAAAGGAACCAGAAGGGGATTAAACTGTCTTCTGAGTGTGAGTGTGTGTGATTTATTCACATCTAAATCTGAAGATAGCCATATACCTCCCAACACCTCTACAGTGTTGAAAAACAGACTAGATAAATGGAAAAGAGGAACCCTGCCAGTGTGTCCTCATTGTTGTTTTCAGTGTGTACGTGTGTGTGTGTGTGTGTGTGTGTGTGTGTGTGTGTGTGTGAGACTCAGAAACACACCTCCGGACAGATTTGAAAAGTTAGCGCATGAATGGAAACAAGACGTCAGAGCCTCACCAGTGTGTCCTCATTCCTCTGTAGATGACTGTGTCTGTGTGTAGTAACAAAGTCCACTGTTTAACTGCTCCCTCTTTTAAAGGGCAGTTGTTATTGTAAGAGGGGTGAGCCTGTCTGTCTGTATTATGTGTTGTGGGAGTTATAGAGTGGGGGAGGTGGAGGGGGATCTGTATCTGGCCCAGATGTTTATACCCCCAGCTCCGAGCCAGCCTCTATCCTTATTATCCTTCATATAGCCACGACCACTGAAATAAAGCCAGAAAAAACATGCATTTGGGTCGACACTATTACATGAATTCAATAAAAAAAAAAAAGAAAATTAACACCACAAGAGAATTATATAATGAATGAATCAAAGGACGAACACATTCAGCTCCTCATCTCTTAAAATAGGAAACGTGTGGGCACAAATTAAGCGAGTGAAATGTCACCGCGTCTTCCCTTAACTCGTTATGGCAACGACGTGAAGGTAAATGCACCCACTTGTGTAAACAATCGAGATCTTCTTACAGGGAGGGGAAGTCGCACCGGATATTCACATTTACATCGTCAACATTGATGAGGATACGCCAAATCCTTTTAGCCAATCTAATTTCTCTCACGACACCCTGCAATTTGCCTCGCTCAAAAAACAAACAAACAAACAACCGAGGATTCCCCTGTGATTTAATGTAAACAGTGGAGCCGCGTTAGAGAGAGTGGTAGTTTATCTCATCTGTCGCTCCTGTCTGTTATAGATATGTCTAGAATTGCTGTAAGTCCTGTTTTTCCTGTTTTTGGTTCCTTATATGTGATGATTTAATGCTTTTCTTTGTCAACAATGATAGTAAACTGATTCTCTTTGGGTTTGGGACTGTTGGTTGGACAAAAAAAATATGTATGAAGAAGCTACCTTTTTTTTTTCTACTATTTTCTGACATTTTATAGACAAAAAGGTTTATTGATTAATCGAAAAAATGATCATCTTATTAATCAACAATGAAAATAATCATCAGTTCCAGCCCTAAATTCAGGTTTCTCGCTGTCTTTAATAGTGGAGATGGGCCACCTCGCCTGAAACAAACCACTACTTCTGCTAACATTGATAAAAATTATTACAAAACATTAACCTTTGCAAACGCCAAATGAGTGTGACTACTGTTCAGGCTGTAATCTACTAATTAAATTGATCACATGACGAGATACGTCAGTATCCGGGTGGCTACAATGATATTTATTGCTTGCCACCATCTTGGCAGTTACTGGAGCCAAAAAAAAGTCCTTAAAGCTATGAAAGCCTGGATGGAGCAGTGGTGAGATGAGCAGAGATCAACCACGACAGGTGACTAAACGATGTGCTGGGACACCTTTTTGATTAAGACGGATTTTACCATCTGGTGGAAAACAAAATATTCACTTTCTGTTTTTAAGAAGAACGAAGCCTAAGCTTAGCCTAAAGCTTAGACTAGCTAAGGAACTACAGTTTGTGGCAAATATTAAGTGTACAATTGCTGTAAACTGGGCCTGTGCTGGGCGATTTGCTTGCTCCGAGTTGCCCAGAAAAGCTCCAGATTTGTGAGACTTTTCACACTGATGACATTTCTAAACTGAGTCACATTGTGTCTCTAAGAACATGTGAAGTACTGACGGACAGATGATGCTACTGCAGGTCACTGAGCTCCAGGACGGAGGAAAATTGAAACAGTGCTGGTCAGAGGTCGTCATCATAACTATATGATACCTGCACCGCTGTAAGCTGCTTAATTCCAGGGTTAAGCTCTTCGGTCTGCGTTCAGCTTCTCTGATTGCATTGTCAATATGGTTTAAATCACTATGCTAAGTGCCATGATGACTCCTGCTCTGAGGAAACCTGATTCACATCACTGATCTTTAATAAAATGGGAGAGGCTAAAAATAGAATACTATATATGGGTGTTTTTCGTCATTTTGTTTAGATTTGTGCACTTCTCAGTCAACTTAAGCCAAAAAAAAAAAAAAAGAATATCAGCTTGAGCTTGTGTTTATGATGAGATATGATCTGACCAGGCGGCAACACAAGCACAGTTTCATGCAGAGACGAGTGCCAGAACTGCACTGCACCACCTGATCTGCATCTACACAACCTCTGCAGTGCCACACCACCCACAGTCGAGTCCGTTCGGAGCCAGGGAATTACCAAACAGGCTCCCGTGCAAAGAGAAATTGACTCGACGCCCAACGAAAAAAAAAGCATTACGACAGCGTCGGTGCCACCGCTGGCTTTGCACTGGCATGAAATTAAAGGCAAACATCTCATTTTTTTGCAGTTTGTGCCATTCGAAACTAAGTTTTAAAAGCATGAGTGAGGGGTTTAAGCACTTTTTACGTCACTAAATGGAAAAAGCTTTCACATATTCACATATTTACAGAGCACTGGGTCTTGCTAACACATTTTATAGCTACAAAGAGAAAGGTGTATTGTTCTGAGGACATATTATCCATAATATATGTCCATAAAATGAGGATTTATCAGGAGTCAAAGCATAACCATTCGATATGAAAGTCATGCTTTTTGATGAAAGGAAATAACTATTTGGGCCTAACTTTATTCCAGGGAAATTGGAGTCATAAGGCATCTAATGCAAAGAGTAAAAACACCAATTCAAACATCAAACACTTTGAGTTTCTTTGAAAATGAATTACTCATGTGATATTCCAGCGGTAAGAGCTTCCAAAGACAGAGGTACATCAGAGAACTTCAAGCAGGTTATAATTAGATTCATTCTGTTTGATCTGTTACACGATGCACATACATTTCAGATCATATTCAGAGTGAAACCAATTATATAGAGTCCCTCAGCCTGTAAGAGGAGCAGCATGGGAGCAGGCTTGCAGTAAATAGTGTACAAACACACTGTAATTGGACAGAACATTAAGCAACAGAACTTTAACAAGCAGTCTTCAGAGAGGGGGATCATTAACGGCCCATTTCTCCAAATGACTTAATTACGGTTGCTTAATTGGCAGCTGCACCCAAACACCAGAGCTGAGGATGAACTGGGATTCACCCCCTCAGGGTCAGGAGGAAACTGGTGCCCTTTCTGTTGCTCAAGAGCTTTAAAAAAGGCACCAAAAAAAGCACTGGGTACTCAATATTTATACAGCTGAACTTCCAGCATGCAGCGCGACAGGAATGTCCGCCAAGGGGTTGGGCTGTGAAATCTCATATGGGTGCTCTCTTATCACTCAATAATTCGATCAGGGTGCAACGAGGGGAAATCTAATGCGTTTGACAAAGAGGACAACGCCGCGGCCAGAGGAGCTCGTCCCTTTACAGCGAGATAAAAATCAACTGTAAAGGCTGCGGTTTCCGGATGTTTAACGGCTTTAAGAGAAATGTACAAAAATGTAGCACGCTTTGACGGAGCATGATGGTAAACACCGATCATCAAAAGGCTTACAACTGTGCGATTTGTAACCGTGAGTTTGTGACACGAGGCTGACACTAGACGCGTTCACCATTATGAAAAGGCAGACATGACAAAATCACTAGCTTAATTGATTAAAGAGCCTGTTTGTAAGTCTGTTTGTAATCTTCGTGATGTAACCGATGTTATTGTAAGTATCTCTAATTCACGGTTGGCCGGATTCTGTTCTGTTGCACCCTCTGGTAATTTGGACCCATCTGTTCAGCTCATCCTACAGTAAACCCGACCGAAACACACTCATAAACACACACACACACACACTGCCCTCTTCCCCATCCTCTTTCTCGTTCCCTTCATCCATCAGTGACAGCTGAGTCCAAGCGGGTGTTTTTTTGTGTTTCGGTTTTTGTCACAGCAGTGTGATAATAACTACACGTTCTAATAAGCACCATACACCTGACTGACTGACTAGGAGGGGGAGGGCAACAAGGGCGATTCAGGACCTAAACATGGGAGGTGCATTCAGTAGAAACCCGGCTCACAAGAAATGTTTGTAAGGAAAAAACAAGCGGCCTGTGTTTCCTTCTCTGCATCCTCTTACTATTATACTCTCTGGAGTACAAACACCCTGAAGGACTTGTGACCTTCTCCTTAACTTCACACACAATGGCCATTCAAATAAGACACACAGGGGCATTCAGCCTCACCCATTGAACTGACTTTGAAGGCAAGTTTCCAGCTGAGGAGTAGGTTTAGACGTTCATCACATTGTGTGTGTGTGGTGAGTTAAGGTCAAAATGTGCTCAAGGTTGTTTTTTTTTTTTTTAAGTTATTTTGCTAAATATTTGATTTTAGGTGATTTAGGGTGCAGATTTCTTTATTTTATTTGCAGCTTTGGTCCTTTTTATGTCGACATCTTGACTAGTTTCAAGTCTAGGAGGCATTATGAAAGAAATAAGATGTTATAGCCAATATGCCAATACTGTACAACGGGGCTAAATCTGTTACTGCTACAAGGTCAAACAACCGTTACAAAGACCCAAAAGGGAGTCAGTTTATGATATATAGTATGAAGTAAAACAAATTCTCACACTGGAGAAGCTGAAACTTTCAGTAAATGAAGAATTTTGAAGTTATATGATTAATAATACATTTAGGGTTGCAACAATTATTTTCATTATTGATTCATGCACATAATATTCATTTTATTAGTTATTTGATCAATATATCAATCAGAAAATATGAAAAAAAATGTCAGTCACAGATTTTGTCTAACAGTCCAAATCCAAAGATAGACCATGACTTTACTGTCACATGAAAGAGAGAAAATAAGCGAGTCCTCACATTGGAAAAGCTGGAGGGGGAAATGTTTGATATTTTTGTTTGTTGACCTATTTTGATAGTTTTATTCATTTTAAAAGCAAAAACTGGAAAAAAATGTGTCGCTTTCAGCTTCTCACATGAATAAATTTAATACCTAAATTGGTCTGTTGGGTGGACAAAACAAGATCTCACCTTTGACTATGGGAACTTATTTTTCACCATTTACTGACATCTTATAGACTAAACGATGAATTGAGAAAGTAATTAATTGATAACTAAAATAACTATTAGTTGCAGTGCTACACTATTGTGCAATACCTGTATATAAACAAACAACTGTACGTCATTGACAATGTTGAAAGATTGAAAAACTAGGAAACAATTTATGAGAAGGATGTTTTTGAGTTTTGCAGCACATCCTCTGCTGAGTGAACTGAAAATGAGTTGACGTGGTAGTGATGTGCTGAACATTAGAATTGATTTGTTCAGGGTCGATGTGTGCTTGCAGCTTCCTGTGGTGCTGACAGTGTTTGTGCAGGGGAAAGGACTGATGCTAAAAGAGAGTCTAGGAAACATGTATCTGGATCTCCTTGTGGCTGATGCAACCCCGTAGCAAAACTTTGGTCTGGAGGTCGTCTGTCGCCTAAGCCAAGGCGAGGTTTCCTCCCCAGGCTTTCTCTCTCTCTCTCTCTCTCTCTCTCTCTCTCTCTCTCTCTCTCTCCCCCCCCCTCCCTCTGTGAATAAAAAGAGGCCGACCTCGTGAATCCTGCTGGCTGACGTAAATGGGCTGCAGTTAACTCGCATCCTGTCTGCGCTGGCCAGAGAAGCCGCAGGCAAAGCAGCTCTCCACATTCCCTGCCTCGGTGACTTGTTCGCCCTCCCTGAACCTCTGGGCTTTGCTTTCACCACATTGCATCTCTAACTGGTCAGGACACTGTGTCCCCACTACAGGGACTTCAAAAAGATCTAGTCTGCATGACTAGCTTACAGAGAAGTGGACCATGTCTTCAAAAGTGGGAGCGCACATCTATCAGTGGAATGGCACCTTCAGATCTAGCCTGAGGTAATTGGATAATCATCCCTTGAGGAGCAGACATCATATGACAGAGGCATAAAATGTAGCAGTGCTTAAGACTCCTTTGAGTGAAATCATCTGAGTCTTGTAAAGTGGCGTGATAAAATTGACCATGTCTACATGAGAGCCTGGTCAAGTGGAGTAGTTTCCTTTGAAAGTGTTGGAGGAAGTAGCTTCAAGTAGCTTAAACTTTAAATCCTCAAGATTTCAGTCCCGGTGGCCAGATGCATAAACGATGCATGCGCACACATAAACCATGCATACGCCACTTCCCGCACATAAACTTTCAGATCAGGCGTACACACGTTTCTCTGAAGCGATCTGAGGGTCGTGTGATGAGGATTTAGGTGAGATATAAAAGGTGAGAGACGGAATCTTTTGGTAAAACATTGTTTGTTTATGTTGACAACCAGCTGCACTGATTGTGTGATTGTTTTTTGCGTTTACACAGAGATTTGTAAAATGCCAATCAAAAGGTGCATTTATTAAAGGTAACACTGATTAATTACATCATTCTTTTAATGTACACTGGAGTCAACGTTGCATTTTGCTGTTAATATTCTTTCTATCTTATCCTTAGTTGTGTCACACCTTGTAAAGTCGGTTTAGATAAGAGCACTGCAAACTAATCGATGATGTCATTTCTGAGATATCATTCAAAGCCGTTGGTTCAAGGCATGTTTTCATCCATTTATGGCTCATTGTGGAAGTGGAAATGAGGCTCGTGCACGTTCTCCCAGTTTCACAATGACTGAGATTTATAAAAACAGAACCATGTGTATGTACAGCTTTACCTGACGAAACCTGATGGAAAGGATCCGTCTGCATATTTATGGCTTTGTGCGTACACACAGTTTCAGTCATGAATCTACTAGTTTTATGCATCGGGCCTCTAGTTGATTTGGCAACACCTGTGGTAACTGGTTGTATTGGCATTTTAATAATGCGAGTCACAGGGTAAAATTGGAAATGACAGGTGTATTGATCACTGGGGCTGGCAAATTCACCTTGAGTGGCCACTCAGAGAAACGCAATAGAGCAAAAGATCCAGCAGTCACATTGTTTTAATAAAGAAGACTAAAGAAGAGATTCAATAATGTTGTCTGACACAGTAATACTGAACTAATGCATTATTATATTGTACATGAAATGCGTGTAAGCATCATTTCCAGTGAATCCCTTGTCATTGGATTCGGGCTGTAACTCTATTTGAAATTCAAACTACAGTTCAAACACGGAAAATGTTCAATCTTCAAATGTTCTTTGGTTAAAAGATAATAAGGCTTGTTGGCTGCGTTCAAATTAATTGGAACATGTTTGTTCTAGAGCCACAATGATTAGTTGATTAATCAATTAGTTGATTGACTGCTCTTTTCTGGTCTCCTTTGACAAACTGAATATCTTTGGGTTGGGGACTGTTGGATAGGACAAAACATGACATTTGAGGGCTCTAGGAAACAGTGATTGACATTTTTCACCATTTTCAGACATTTTATAGACCAAACAACTAATCAATTAATCAAGAAAATAATCGACAGATTAATCGATAATGAAAATAATAGTTAGTTGCAGCCCTAATTTGTTCTCATTCCTTTGAACTAGAGCTGCAACCATTAGTCAATTCATCAATTGGAAGGTCAATTTATCTGCAACCAGGAAGTAGTTAAGGTAGCCAATCCAGGGAGTGAACTGCTGTTTTTCTTGGGTGACATTAACTGATGAGTCGACCAGTTAGCGAGTTTATGTTGAGAATAATGAGTGCTGGTATTTTGACATGTGTCAAACGCTGCGGGTGTGTGTTGCCCTTCCAGTTTTCTTGCTACTGAACCGTTTCATTCTATGATCCTTTTGGTTGAACTGATCTGATCTTTTTCTGATTTGTGATTACCATCAATGACTTTTCTATGTTTTATCCAATACTGTTTTTGTAGTTACACAACTGCTTCCATTAAAAACTTAAAATCTGGTCTTCAGCTTTTTTTTTTTGGAAACATCTTTAGCTGGCTGCACACTCTGACACTGACTGGCTGAAAAAAATGCTGGCCAAAAATCATAACATTTTCATTTCAAACCCATTTTAATAAGGATTTTGACTTTATACTATGAATTATTTGGATGATGAAGTGCAGACAACCATCCTTTCTGTGCCTCTGCTGTTACATAACAAGTTTTACTGCTGCAAGGTGGAATGGTTTCACCTGTGCTGGAGGGGGGGAGAGAGAGGGGGGGGAGGCAGCCTGACTTTCAGCACCGAGCTTAATGCCGTCTCCATTAGGGGATCAAATTTGTGCCTCAAAAAGACAGAGAAGAAGGACCCTCATTGACTGGCGCACAGTAGCTGGCAGGTTATGCAATGGCACCGAGCAGGAGGCAACGACTCAAGAAATGATGTTACATAACTGACGAGGCACATTCACACAGCCCACTGGGCAGCAAAGTGGAAAACAGGGTACTCTAGTGTTGACAGAAGGGAGCTGGAATCAAAAAAAAAAAAAAAAAGGGAATTGTGTGAACGTCTGGGGTAAAAGGGGCATAAAAAGAGGTGTGTGGGAAACAGCACACCGCTCCGTATCGTCGGGGCTGAGAGGACGAAGGTATTCTGCCTCGCTGGAAGGCCAAACGTGCGCGGAGACAGAAAGAGCCTTGTGTGAATAGAGATGTCGTTTCTAATTATAATGCATGAGGCATTTTGAGAGTCTCCGTTTAAATAAAGGCGGGCCATCTCACTCCATTTCTCCCGGTCCTTGCAGTTCAGGAAAAGAGGAATTCAGGGCCTGAGGCAAGACCAAGTGATTGAAGAAGAGGAAAAGAGAGACAGAGTGAGAGGAACTGGTGAATGAAAGGGAGAAAGAGAAACTCACAGTGGAGCGCCATCAGTTCACATTTAGTTCCTCGTTTATTCACTCGGCTGGACAAAGATGCACTGCTCCCGTTTGTCATGCACAAGAGCTGTGGCTGGATCGTTCGGCCGAATTTGGGTCTTGTTGGTGAGATTTAGTGAGCCGTGCCGTGTTGTGCTCTGCATGGACTCTCTCTCTCTCACATGCTAACAATGTATTTCCACTAGGGCCTGGTCACATGTCCGCCAATAGTCCCCGGTGTATACTGACCATTTCAGGAAGTAACATATGTGAGGCCACAATGTGACCACTGGGAATTTGAGTTCAGCTAACCCTAGCAAAAAAATCTAATATCAGAGCAACCCCCTTGAGATGGTCGCTTTGTTTTCAAACTTTAAAACTTAAAGATGAACTGCTGGACATAAGGTGTCCATTCTCAGTGTTTGTGCACTGGAGGCTTCAAGTTTCCACATCACACTTGTGTAAAATGAATACTGGACCAGGATTGGCTTCCAGACTAGCTGTGATTTTACAAATCATGCTCGTAGCTACTCTTGATTTTGGGTGAGCACATAGAAACTTTCCCTGTTCAGCAGATGAAAGTGAAAACAGCCTTCTAGTGTCAAACTCTGCACAGTGAAGCTCAAACATCCAACTGAAGTTAACATGAAGCAAAACACGTTTTTTGAGTGGAGGGGGACTTTAACTTTAACAGAGAAAAACAGCAGCAACAGTCAACATTTGCCTTTAGTGGCAATTAAACGGAACCACATTAAACAGCTGTTCATTAGAGTAACTAACAGAAAATAATAATTAAAACATTTCCCTGAAACCAAAAGGATTTTCCTCCTCAGACTGTGGCTCACCGCCACCATGTGAAATTACGTTGTTTTGCACATGAGTAAAGAGGAGAGTAAAACGTTGAATGCCTTGCCTACTAAATCCAATATTTGACAACACCAGCTGGAGGACCAGGTGGGTTAACGGCAGGGTGGGCCAGTCACCACTCTCCATATAGCACACCACGAACCACCGCCACAAAGAAGAAAAAGAAATGGGAGCAAGATGGGACAGGAAATAGACAATTTTCTCTATCAATAACACATGTTCTAATGTAGATCAGAAGCAGGGTGTTTTTTTCCACTTTGCTACCTCATTCGTGCCTGTTTTCTGACATTAATGGTTTCTGCAGACCTGAAATTTCACCTCAGAACAGAACGTCTTGTGTCTCTTGAAAGCCAAGTGGCTGGATGTGGAGGACGTATGTAGGTGGAGCTGCTGAGCTCATTCTACGGTATCTGAAATTTATCACTGACATCATGTTGACGCTTCAGACTGTGGGCAGCAGCACAGCAGACACACACACACACACACACATACATACAACACTTCTCCCCTCCCTGACCTCTCCCATGCCTTGTCATATGGTTCACAGCCTCCCTTGCAATGGCTAAAACTTTAATAATGTCATTAACCCCTCCCGTCACTTTCTCCAGTACTCCCTGGCGTGCAGCCATGCTTCCCTCTTTGTAGCCGTTCATCATCCTCATCATCTTTACAGTCAACTCTGCCCCGAACGCTCTCCACCCAAAAGACACACCCCAACCCAAAAATAACTCACACTAGGCTGGATCTCAGTATGTTACATAAAAAAAAAAAAAAAAAAACATATAACATGCATCACTGAGGAGCTGTGACTCACTCGCTGCAGCGAATTAAGAGTACAACCGCAAATGAATACTCAGACATGCATAAAAAAATCTGTATTTGAGGAAGAATACATCTTATTTGCGCAGATATTATTCCATGCCAGTGACTCTGGGGACCCACAGGATGAGCAGCAGCTGTGATGTTCGCTGCCACTCCTGTTACGTAAGAGGACTTCCATCCACTCACATAATTGATTTTGACCCCCGTGACAGCTCTGATGTGTGCTGTGAAGTGTAGAAAAGATCCCTGCTGAAGGATGATTTTTTTTTGTGTGTGTGTGTGTGTTGCCAGCATGCAGCAAAACATAAACACAGGATTACTCAGGGTTCAAAAGTACAGTAAGCATGTTTCCTAAAAATACATTCAACTTATCAAGAACATGCTCAGCCTTCAAAATTCAATGCACCCATGTTAAATTTTTGTTTATCTTCACGACCTAAGCTTCTTTAATCCTCTGCTTTTGCTCTTCCCTGTGTGCATTTCTTCCACTATAAACATCTGTTATAGTAAATATAATATGCCATCTTCCTCGCTGCGACTGAGTGTGACTCAAAGCTCTTTGCTTAAGTGGGTGTTTTGTTTTCCCATCTTTGTTTACAGAGATGCAAAAAAAAAAAAAAAAAGATGCATGTTTACAGGTTTTTTCTTCCCACTGACGCAGCATGATTGTTACTGCTTTCCTCCGTGAGTGGGCAATCTCAGCATATGGCATTTCTGCACTCTTGGCAAAGGCTTCCATCAGCATACCCCTCCAAAGCCAACTGCCAAAGCTTGGATGTTTACCAAACACAACAAATGAAAAATGGCACAGATCAGAGTCAAAATAACATAAATCATTCATCCAGACTTGTGAAGACAGTGCAGACAGGGGCATGTCTTCTCTCACACACGTCAAGATTATTTTAGGTGTGTAACTAATTATCAATTTGTTGGAATATTTGCTCATAGGGCTTTTGTTTACATTGATCTCTTTGCCTCTCCAGCTTTTAGTTTTCCCAAAGTTTGACTCTGTGAATCATTTACATTTCTAGCAACTCTTTCCCTAAAAAACAAAAAGCCTAATCTAAGGAATGCTGTGAACTTCACTTACTATATATGAGAAATGTACATGTCTCCCACCATTGCACACACAAAAAAATAAGCAATATTGAGTTTTATGGACTAATATTAGGCTACTGTCAAACATACGTTACATAAATACATTTAATATCCTCCTGAAGGTTTAAATATTGTTCAAAACACACAGAAGTAGTCAAAATTGTATGTGCACATTCAGAACTCCATATAAAAAGTAGGCATTTTAAGTAAATGTCAATATAGCGTAATTGGACGTATGAAATGTACATTTTTTTTCAATGAATGGGCATTAGCTGCTTTATCTATAAATTAGGGCACTAATTATGGAATTCGTGAACTAAAATTCAGCTATAACAATACAAAAAATGTGAGACAAGTTGTCCTACATAAGCAATCGATCCCTTATCAGGAGTATCTTTTGGCTAACAAGCGGGGGTCACCATCATGTGCCAAAAGTAATTTCCACAGCCAGAACCAATTAAAACGGGCAATACTCACCGAAATACACCGTCTTGTCACACTTAGGGCACTTTGAAGCCATGTTGCGATGTTCTGGGTCGAGTGAAAGTGATCTATATGTTTTGTTTGTTTGTTTGTTTCTCTCTGGAGCGGCGTCCACACTCTCTCTTTTCTCTCTTCGTCCTCTGGCTCTCTTCTCTCCACAGCAAGTGTCCCGCTCCGCTCACAGAAGCTGGGAGCATCTATTCAGTCAACCGCCGCTCATTTGCATAGCCCCGCCCCCGCCACGATACCCGTCCTTATGCTGCGTTCACGTATTCTGGGAAATAATCATAATTTATACATGAACGTTACAATTAAATGATATTCGTGTGTACATAGGCCCACTGTACTTACCAAACATTATTAAACGATTCCTTTGTTGTCTTAAATAAATCAGTTGTAGCAGAGCAGGAATTTAACTATTCTAAACTACTGTGCTTATGTGCAATTTTGAAATATTTTCATTTTTTTGCTGCTTTATAGTTCTAGTCCATTACATTTAAACTTTTAATAATTAATTGTACTTTTTTACACCACACCACAACATTTATGCTGTCCGACAGCTAAACTTACCAGTTATACTTTGCAAATTAATATTTTACATAGTTTCAAGTGTCTTTATTGTTACATCTCATTACACAAGTATGTAGAGAGTAAAAATCATGGGTTTCAGCTTCTCGACAATGCAGTAAGGGGAAAAAAGTAAATGTTTAAAATAGTAAAAGCAATAGTAATAGATAAAATAGTATAAACAATAAGAAGAGTTTAAGGCAATGAGTGGGTGATCATCAGGCAAATAAATAAATAAATAAATAAATAAATACACCTTAATCTTAAATTGAACTATACCCAACAGTATAAAACACGGTGTATTTTAGTTATACCTTGAATAACAGCAATATTACAATGTATTTTAATGCAACATTAGAGGATTTCACATGTTTATGCATCAATACTAATGATCTAATAATATAAGTCTCACATGGGCCATCCTGCTGCACTAGTATTGCAATTTCACTGCTAATACTTCTGTAGTTCAATGCAGGACTTTTACTTCTAATTTAGTCCATTCACAGTATGGTATTGCTACTTTTACTTAAGTAAAGGATCTGAATACTTTTTTCACTGCTGATTTGCAACATTCTTGTTGTAGTATTTGTATTATTCATCATCATCCATTCATCATTCAACATCAACAAACATCTTTCAACCAATTTGGGGTCTTGTGTGGAGATAACCCTTCGGAAAGGATAGTATAAACATAATAACAGTTTTGTAACTTTTCTTCATATAAGGAGTTGTTTTTTGTAAACACACTCTATTTTTGAGCCATAAACATGTGACCATGGTGTCCATTTTGTCACAGTGTTATTTCAACATGTGTGACAAGTCATATGGCTAGAGGACTTTCAAATTGTATATGATAAATAAAAAAATCATCAGTGAATTGTCATGTTTCTATAATAGTTCCAGCTTGTCCAGGATTTGCTGCTTTATTTGTCACATATGATAGTAAATTGAACATCTCTATTTTTGGTTTGGGGACTGATAGTTGATGATGATGATGACAATACTTGTTATTTGCAGCCTTGGAGGTACAACTTAAAATATTCATAGACATTCCGTATTTTGAGCTGTGAGTCTTACGAGCCGCACTTGAAGGCAGCATTACATTCTCCCTGGGCCAGCCTGTGGTATGTCATAGCCATCCCAGACCAGGCGGGAAACCTTTTGAGTAAGTGGTGAGGCAGTCCACAGGGAGACTTGCACTCCCACTTCCCTTTTCCCCTTTTCCACAAGAGGAGTAGGCAGTGTTTGGTTGAATCACAATGCACTCTTTCAGAGTGAGTGACTTGTAGGAATTTGTTAGGCAGCGGAAGATGCTGAAACGTGGCTCGGGTGGATCAGCTTTCCCTTACCGCTGCTGGATCCATGACAATTTAGGCCTGCTGAAGGAGACAGGCGGAGCAGAAAATAACAGCTTCTGAATTTCCCACAGTCCAGGATGACAAGTAGCTCTTGCGTTCATTTACGGTGACTAATTAAAACACTCACAGACAATACATTATCAGTTCCTCAAATAAAGAGTCTGCCTCTTTCCACTGGGCCTCTTGAGTGTGTGACTGAGGTCATCTCTTTCACACATGGGTGCTGTCTGGTCTGTCTGCCTGGTGACACAGTGCAGGTCCTGGTCCAGGAACAGACACTCTGATATTTCCCACATCTTTGTCCCAGCTGATTAGCACCCGTCAGCATGCCTGTAATCGGTTCCTTCTTATCTCTGAGCTTACTGTTTTTAAAAGACCTCAGTCTAACGGTCAACTGGAGACTTTGTGGCCTCTTAAAGGCACAAAATTGTACACCGGGCAACTTTGGAGACAATCCTGGTGACCAGGAAAATGTCTCAAAATGTTTCCCAGCTTGAATTGCCCAGCAAACAGTTGGAATAGAGATGGCTTCCTGCCTCAGCACTCGAGGTGTGTCTTTCACAGAGGACACGAGTTCATTACCTCCACTTGTTTGCTGTGGTTGCAAGTTTGCTGCCAGTTCAGCTGTGGCGCGCAATCAGACTCAAATCTGCTGAGAGGAGAGAAGGTCAAATATACTACAAATTGAAATGGAGACAAAAAGCAGGTAAGAGATTAAAACTGAAGGGCCAATGTTCTCTGAAATCCTTGCTCCACTGAACACATGCAATAAAAATGATGAAGAGGAGGTTATTCCCTGTAATATAAAACATGTATGTGAAGCTTGGCACTTCTGAAAAAAAAAAAAACATCAGCAAACCTTCCCTCGAAAAATAACATTTAAAAACTTTTTTCCGATCATTTTCAAGACGGAGACTTATAGAGCAAAACTGAATGATAAGTGAGGGAATAGATGCTCCTGACAGGCTTGTGTGATCTGTTGCTTCTGAGGAGACTTAAGTAGACATATCCAGGCCACTAGTTTTACTTTTAACTCGTTTCTGATCTGGTTGCGGGTTCAGACCCACACTATTTCTCCGGAGCAGATCAAGCATCCATGCAACCCCATGGTGGAAAGACAGGAATAAACAGAAAAGAGTTTAGAGAGAGAAGGGTGAAGTGGTCCTAAGGGCCTGAAAGCATGTTACTTTTATAGACTTAGGATAAAGCAAACAAGGGCGGAAAAAGTGCCTGAAAATATGACACATTCTGATCTTGTTTGATCAGAGAGTGTTTTAAAACATTGCCTTACAAGGGATAAGTGATAAGTTTTATCTGATTTCTCCAAAACTGCATGACCGTAGACATCCATCAGGTCATTTAAAAAATAACGCAATACAATTTAGTCAAAGTTTATTTTCTATTCAGCATTTACCAGAGTTTAACAGTTAAATCAGGTTATATGTGTATACACACACAAATTACATAGTATTACCTACTAGAGCTGCAACGATTAACGATTAGTTGCCAACTATTAAATGAATCTGCAACTATTTTGATAATTGATTAATCATTTTGAGTTCATTATTTAAGAAGAAAATTGTCCAAATTCTCTGATTCCAGCTTCTCGAATGTGAAATTTTACTGTTTTCTTTAGTCATCTATGATAGTAAACTGAATATCTTTGGGTTGTGGACTGTTGGTCAGAATAAAACAAGACATTTGAGGACATTTTGAGGACATCACCTTGAGCTTTGGGAAACAGTTATTGACATTTTTTCACCAAACTTACATACACAAATAAATACACATATGCAAACATATAACCCAAATTAAATAAGGTTATGTTTGTTTAGATTTAAAAAAAAGTTTTCTAGATGCAATACTTCCTCAAAAAAGCAGAATTTCATTACAGTTATTTTTCCAAATGCACGAAACCTAACTACTTTATTATATTAATGCCAGTTAATTGGAAACATTGTCTTGTATTTTGTGAGATAATTAATAATACTACCATTTTGAACAGTACAGTCTAAAAGATGTAAATGTCATTGCAGTGCTGTCCTTGTGAGAAACAAACTCATTTGACCCTAACCCGTGTTCAGGCTCTCTCCTTTGGCCCACACAGGACCACCAGGCCTTGAGCAGTGACCCAGCCCGCAGCAGATGGGTGTTTATGAATTCCAGCAACACACCTGTCCTAAACACTATGTACCCCAGCAGATATTATATAAGCCCCTTGCCCCAAGGCCAAACAGGTGCCAAAGCTGCTTTTGGCCCCAGGCGGCGACAATCCAGTGCCTCTGCCTTCAGTTCCTTCCTTTTTCCTTCCTGTCTCACCCCCCCCTCCTCTAACATACACACACAAACACTCACACTTTCAGTCTCCACAGATGCAAATGCAGGCATAATCCACACGTGATGTCGTTTGCTCTGAGGAGCCCACAGAATGGCCAGTCTGAGCCCAGCCCATCACCGCAGCAGGCTGCCTCTTTCAGCAAGTGGGCACAAGTGCAAGAAGCAACCAGATGATTTAGGTTGGATCGTGGCCTCTACTTAAATTGTACAAGCACATAATTTAAAAGACCTCAAACAGCTGTGGAATTTCTGAAAATGTAAGAATATACTGTTTGTATGGGAGACACGTGATCTGCTGGGTGAGCGTGTGCATGTCTTTGAGTAAGAGAGAGAGAGAAAAAAAAGAGCCTGAATTAATTATTGAAATGTTCCCATCACATATACTCCAGAGTGGCGATTATTTTAGAAACAGTAGCCTATGTTTAGCTCTGCTAGGAGACAGGGGTAAGATTAAACATTCTCAGTACATGATAAGCCATATGGTGGATGACAGAGTCTAGGACACTGAGTGTTCAGTGAGATTTTAATGGGTAGATATTGTATCTTGTGGATAAGACTGAGAGGCTAGTTTTATCTGTTTTCTTTTTCTGGGTCTCATAATGTGATGGATCTGTCCCCTGGATGGATCATATCATTCTGGTAAAGCTGTAAAGTTGTAAAGTTTTGATGCTTTGTGATTATTTCATTATTAATTGGATATAAAGCAGAAATCTTGGACGCTACTAGTCATCTGCTTTCACTTTATTCATACTACATCTCCATCAAGTAAGATTCAGGTGTCAGACAGCAATGGCACCACGTATCAATGTAAAGCCTCTTCAATTGTATACAAAGAGCATTTGATTAGAAATAACACAAGAAAAAGACACATACGCAGAAAAATTCAAATATATTATGTTGCTAAAAACAATGCTAATCAGTCGACAAAATGAGTCGCTTTATGAAAAAGGGTACTAATAACTCTGGGCATTAAAGGGGACATATCATGCATATTTCCAGGTCTATATTTATATTCTGGGGCTTAACTGTAATCTCTTTGCACAATTTACAGTTAAAAAAAACCTCCTCATTTTATCTTATACTGGCTCTTTATGCAGCCTCTCAGTTCAGTATCTGTCTTAATAGGCCGTTTTAGCTCCTGTCTCTTTAAGGCCCCCCTCCGGATGAGCCCACTCTGTGCTGATTGGTTAGATTCTGAAATCAGTCAGCAGGGGAGTCATTCAGTACTTTAATGCTAAAGACTGACATCTGCAGCTGTATGAATGAGGCTGTGTAGTCTGCATGTATGGAGCGTTTAACACACACAAGGAATAGTTTAAAGGAATACTTATAGACATTTTAGGAAATATTAGATGAGAAGATATCACTCTCATTTCTGTAGCCAATGCAAAATGCAGCCAGCAGACGATTAGCTTCATCTTTGAACAGAGCCAGGCTAGCTGTTTTCCTCTAAGCTAATCATCTGCTGGTTTTAGCTTCATATTTAGCATACAAACACAAGAGTGGTATTGATCTCTTGCTCTTGGCAAGAATAAGTGTATTTTCCAAAACGTCAAACTATTCTTTTAATTATATGATTCTGAAAGCTGCTCCAGACACTACATAAACAAACAATAGTAGTAAGATTTCACTTGTTTTCTCATTCGTTACTCAAAATGTCAACTTCTCAAATACATCCGTACATGTTCAAGCCAAAATCCAGTCCGAAATATGCGAGTGGACAACACACACAATCCTAGCAACGAAGCCTGTGGAACAAACAGCCATTTTTGGGCATGGGCGAACAATCTGAGAGAGGAGGCTGAGGCCCCGACTTTTGACTGTTAGTGAGCATTTTTACTTAGTTTTGGAACTTTGACCATGTTTAACATAGACATCCAACATTATAACAGTATATAAATGATAGAAAATCATGAAATGCATGTTATGTTCTCTTTAAAATGATTTTAAGACTACATCCATACATTTTCATTTTAAAATGGCATTTTCAAACTAGAACGATCTCTGTCCACATGAGCGCTTTTAGCACCGTTTCAGAAATAATCTCCGTCCATACTAACACACCTGAAAACACATATCACATGACCATTCATGTACACTGGGTATCTGCGTGCTAGGAGGCTGATTGTTTACTCTGCGGTTGGTTGCTAAGTTACAGAAAATACTATGGAGGAAGAACAGCAATAGTGAAGAGTAAGACCAGAGATTTCTTTGCTTGGACCAACAAAGAGGTGGAACTGTTACCGAAAGTAACACGAGTATAAAGCGGTCAAGGCGGCGGAAAATAGATTGGGAGTCGTCATGTGATAGGGGCTTGACGAATCAGGGAAGGACATGTCATGACTTATAAGACCCAGGAAGCGAATGTAGGGATCTGCATCACTATTTTCAAAAGTCTCAGTTTCCACGTGTCCAGACTAAAACGCAATCCCAGAATTTTCAAACTAAAACGGGGTCAGCAGCATTTTCAAAAGTCTCTGTTTTAGGGGTGTAGTGTGGACAAGAAGAATCACCAATCAATAGTCTATCACGATAAAGTTTGGTCCTATGCATCTGTCAATATGATACAACCATGGCCATATTAATCTGTTTGGGGGCCCGGGGAAAAAAATTGCAATTAGGCTGTAAACTTATGGTGTACTAAAGCTTTACTGAATGAAGTTTCAATAGGTTCCTACAGTTGTCTAGCAACCACACCACATGGAGATTGGGAGGATGTTTCACAATGATTTACAATGGTATTCATCAGCCATCTGACTAAATGGGTGCTCCTATTTGTTGAAGACCCGCCTCAGGTCTAAACATCACCTCCAGCCAAATCTTCGTCACAGACTCAGTGACCTCTTTAACTCAGGCTCATCACGTACATCCGCACTGGGACTTCTGACCTGACACTGGGGTGGATGTTACAGACAAAGCAACCATGGCTCCATTACACTATTTTTAAGTGCAGATGGGAGAGTGCTCCTGTATTTTCGTCAGCCGTTGGCAGTCAATTTTAAGATATTTTATTCCCACTGGGACTGTGAGGGGTTTAGATTCCACAGAAGGCCATTTTTAGTGATGTGGGTGTGTTCCACTGCTTGCACTTTTACTGCTTTCTTGTCTCATCCGAAAAGCCTATTTTTAACTGGCACATATAGTGTATATTCAATAAATCTGTCATTTGATTTTCTGCCCATGTAAGCGTTGGGGGGGGGCACATGTGCTGTGCTGTTTCAAGGACGTATCCCAGTGACTGTCCCTCTGAAAGGAGGGTGTGGTAGAGGCAGCTGACAGAAGTTTCTGGAGGTTTTGATCTCCCTATCTCTATGTTCTGTGATCCTCCCTCTCACAGACTCCCTATCATTTCCGAGGGAATCTCTTCAGTGACGCACATGGGATTTACACTGTAAATACAGAGCGTCTATACGACCTCATGTTCATCTTAGATTGAATTGTAATATTAGCATGAAGAAGATAATTAACAGATAAATTAGGCTTCATACTAGAAGGTGATTTGACCTGAGTGACTGAACCAACATTTAAAATAGCATTAAATCTAATGCTTTCTACGTTCCTGCCCTTTTGCTGGTTACACAGTTTAATCACACTAGAGAGCAGTCAGTTGAATGTCTGACTGATCAAGGCTTTCCTGTTTGTGCAGCAGCATGTAGTTAAAATGTAACTGATTGGTGATCAATATGTCTGATCAGTGATTCATTGCTGCTGAGGATTCCACTGGTGAATGTGCTGTGTGTGCTTCATTCATCATGCATCAGTCAGCAGGGGAGTCATTCAGTACTTAAATGCTAAAGACTGACTTCTGCAGCTGTATGAATGAGGCTTTGTAGTCTGCATGTATGGAGAGTTTAACACACGCAAGGAATAGTTTAAAGGAATACTTATAGACATTTTAGGAAATATGATTATTTACTTTCTTGCCAAGAGTTAGATGAAAAGATATCACTCTCATTTCTGTAAACAATGCTAAATGCAGCCAGCAGATGATTAGCTTCATCTTTGGACAGAGCCAGGCTAGCTGTTTTCCTCTAAGCTAATCGTCTGCTGGTTTTAGCTTCATATTTAGCATACAGAGACAAGAGTGGTATTGATCTCTTGCTCTTGGCAAGAATAAGTGTATTTTCCAAAACATCAAACTATTCTTTTAATTTTATGCAGTGTTTTGGATATTTTCTGCCACACATCAAGTGTTTAGTTTGGTACAGTGTTAACGTTTGGCAAAAAAAAAAAAAAGACAAAATAGTTGTTTTGGTACCAACTTCTAGCATATTATGGTAAGGTTTATGGCAACTGCAACAATTTGGGGGGATTTTTTTTCCCCCTACATTGGCTCTCCAACATTATTATGAACACTTGAAGTCAGAGGAATTTGAAATGATGCCTGATGGAAATCCCCTAGAGAAAATGCCTACTTTTTTTAACTTGTCCTCAATCTGACAGGCGTTCCCATGCCGAGTCTGTCCACAAACAATATCAGTCACTGTGACAAGGTTTTGCCTGCTTACCCCTCTCGAGCCCAAACTTCATCATAAAAAAACTCAGCACTGGAACATTTTTTTGTACCTCAGCATTAAACAAAGCCTGTCTGTTTATTTCACATAGTCAGGGACATTTCAGATGTAGCTGCCCTACACAGCTTTGGTCCAAGTCAAAATGACCGGTCACATTCAGCACATAAAAAAAATTTGTTCCATTGCTACTGTGGTGTATAATTAGACATGTGACAAGTGTGGTGCTGTAATGGAAAACAATGGTCCCATCCTATTTTAGGTGTTTGCAGGGGTATTTAAAAGACAAGTCTAGATTTTTACCTCATCCCCCCCAGTCCCCTGCAGGATAAAGGAAGTGGAATACGCCTCTTTTAGCACTTGGAAACTTGATGTAATACCAGTTATAATAAGAACATCCAATGTGTGTAATAGGGGTGTGTCTGAATACAAATACATTATTCGGCAAAACACAAATAGCAGGTTTTTTTTTTTTTTTTTTTTTTTTTTTACGAATATTTGTTTCATACAAGTATTTTAAAAATTATTTGTCTTGGGAAGAACCATGTCAAATACCAGCACGCAGGTCAGTTACATCGCTATCTCAGTCTCTCTCCTCTGCTGCACTGTTACGTCTATCAGTAGGTCTCAACGAGGGGAGTCACATCCTCCTGCTACATGATGCACATTTCCTAATTTGGATATCATTTCCAGAGTTGGGGGTGTCCCCCACAGATAAAGCTAAGCTACTGACACAGGCGAAGTGCTCCCAAGGGACTCTCCATAACATGTTGTTCCCCTTCTCCTTTCTACAAAGTTAGGTTGGGAAAAATAGGCAATAAATGAAAAGTGCAAAGCTACATGTTACACGGTGTGCTCTCTCTGTGTTATGGGTGTATAAATAGGTAGAGGTCCGTCTGCAATGAGGCAATGAGTAAAGTTTTAGCTCAGTAGTCAGCGCAGTCGTCTATGATCTGGGAGACCTGGTGTGGGGACCTCCTGCGTAAGGTAGTTTATTCATGAACACTTATCGTCACATTTCAATTTTCTAAAATTAAAAGCATAATAAAAACAAAAACAGGATTTTAAGCCTCTTTCTACTTTTATTCAAATACAAATACAAATACAAATAATTTTGCTGCCTCAACAAATACAGATACATATACGAATACTGGGCCCCCTGCGCATCTCTACTGTGTAATATATTTTCACATCAGTCAACTATACTACATGATGGGATGTATCAATCTCCTAGGTTTATGCACTGACCTGTAAAGCACTAATACATCATTAGGTTATTGATCCTTCTGAAGAGGCTTTCCAGATACTCACGCATCTTGTCATAATAGGTACCATCATGTAGTCCAAGAAGAAATGCTGTTGTAAAAATGAAATATTTAACAACCTGGCTAGATAAAGAAACTTTGTTATTTTTGGCTTTTTAGTGAGCTGAGTAAACCTGAATTGTGTTTAGCAAAGCATTAGAACAATTTAGATATTAATAATCAACTTATTATGAAATTAGATGCCTCAAAAGGCAAAAGGCACTGATAGTAAACATGCCAAACATGCTACTCTAACTAACTAATTATTAAGCAATTTTCTATGTCTACCCAAAATTTTTCAACTGGACAAGCCAACTAGACGTTTAAACAAGCCCATATTGTAGGTTTGAATCAAGCACTGTGGAAGCTCAAGAGTAATCACTTTTCCATCCAAACCAAACAACCAACAAGTTGAAGTTCCTAACTAGCACAGTAGAGTGAGATTTGTGTTATTTGTGTTTAGTGGGACAAAAAAAATCTTCTCTTGGAAGGAACTCAGACTTGCACAAGATTGAAAACCTCAGTGATGCATCACTTGAGAGCCCAATTTAGTGTAGTATAAATTACTGTGCACACGTGTTTTGTTTTTTTTTTGCTACATACTCCCAGTTTCCATTGTCAAGAGTGTGTCTGATGAAGACCATAAAACATTAAATGGTATGTGTATGGTTTATTTCAACACTGACACAATGTTTCTCCTAGTTGCATCTATTAGTTAGTAGTTATATAAAGTAGCACCTCTGTGTCCAATATTGATCATTCTGTGATCTAATTGGTGCACAATATCAAACAGATTGTGTGAGTTTGTGCATGCCAGATTAGACATTAAATTGTCACGTTGCTGAGTCTTTGTTCTTCAAGTGTCTTGAATTCAGCTGGTGCAGCTCTAGCATCATGTCCTGACCAATTAAATGCCAAACATTCTTGAGACTGAAATTTAATATATGACTTTATGAAGCCATTTGCCATTCCACTGATTCCTTTTTCATGTCTGAGTGTTGTGGGATTTCCCCCACATCGTACACTCCTCTCACCAACTGCCAGTCTTTCTCTCTGAAGATGTAGACACATTTGGCGGTTCACCAGCTGTTCCACAAAAAAAGGGGAAAAAAAGTGTTGCTGTCGCCTGGCGGCTCCTGGCATTTTGGCACATGATCCTGTGGTGGAGGGTGGACACTTGACAGCAGGATTCCCTTGCAAGGTGGGGCGGATGAAGAAAACACCCTTGGCTGCTCTGGGATGTATAAAACCACATAGTCCACTGTCTGCATCCACAGTCCTGCATCTCAGTCTGACATTTATTAACACTTTCATTCTGTGAAGGTCACAGTATCAATAACCCACAAGTGCAATATAGTTAATCCCTTTGGATTAGGGCCATAATTTTCTTGTGAGGCCTTCAAAGTATAGATAAGTGTTTCCGGCCAAACCATGTCTGCAGTAACAGATGAAAGATGAAAGACAATTCCCAAATGCAACACACACACACACACACACACACACACACACACACACACACACACACACAGAGGTATCAGATCATGGTCACTTTTGGGGACATCACATAGACTTACATTCATATCCTGGAGACTTACTCTAACCCTGACCATGCCCACTATTTGCTTAAACCTAACCCTAACAACTAACCCTAACCCTAATCCAAACCTATCCTTAACCACTGACCCAAAAATAAGCTTTTTCCAAATTGAGGACACGGCTTTTGTCCCCAGTTGTACAAGCCGTCCCCAATTAACTGGTCTGAAATTTGTCCCCAAAAGTGGCCTGTGACAGAACACAAATACACACAGACACACACACACACACACACATAGACACACACACACACAAACCCATCTTTCTTGTGCTATACCAGAGACACGATAATGAGTACATAATGGCAAAGTTTGATTTATGTTGTGCTAGAGATCAGCAGGCAACATTTCTGTGTCAGCCCTGATGCTACTGGCTGGCATCGTCCCAGAATTCATAATAACTCACTGAAGTGGCATTTCCGTTGTGGATGGCTGCATGGCTGGCCTTTTCATTTCTCCCACGTCATAACTGCTTTTTTTGGGAGCAACTGAGGACAATAGAAAAGCCTGTGTGAGTCATGACCCCTGCTGGTAGACTTTGGTAACTGCATCTTGGAGCATGGTATAACAGAAGTCAATGATGTTTTTCAGTCAGACATTCGCATTATTGTTGGTTAATGGTGAGTATTAGGGCTTAAATGTGTGTTTTACATGAACTAAAAACTATATATTGTAGTATATCCAACTGTGCATGGCCTTAAAGCAGCCATCCCTTTGTATGAACTTCTTGCTTTTATCAAAAGCAGGACAATAGCTCCACCTGTAGTCTGATATATATAAATACAAGCTGTACATCCTCTGCATGATTCCTTGCGAGGTATCTGTTCAGTTACTGATATTTTTAGCTGTGAAATTTATCTGACAGATCCCCTACAGCAAAGATTCTCAATAAAAATGAGTCAGTGCTGCTTCGTGCCAAGGCTTTTATTATAGTGAAAACATGGCTAGTCACCAATAAAGTCTGCAACAGAGAGCCGTCATGTTTAGGTCTTGTTTACAATCAAGTCAGACAATCAAAAATAATACTTGTGTGACATGATAGACTGCACCATTTATGAGATTTTTATTTATATGGAATGGAAATGGTGATGATGCCTCTTCAGGTGGAATTAGCTGAGCAGTTTTGTCTGTGCATTCATAAAATCATAGGGTCTCTTTGGACTGCTGTAGATGTTTATTTCACAGTCACTATTCCTTTATATCGACAGCAAGAGTCATAGCAGGGGGTGTACAGCATGTGGTTATTGACACAATGACTGTGGTGCAGCATGAAACATCGTTGTCACTAACCTGACTGACAGCGACTCTGTGGGGTGTGAACACCACCTATTTTTGAGGTTTAAGAGTCAGCCAGGCAACACTGTCAGGTAGAAATTCTTGGTAAAATTAATTGGGTAATGTTTTTCAACCATTAATACAGAAGACACCTATGCACAGTTTGACTATTAGGTGTAGAAGAGAGCGTGCTCTAACAATAGTCCCTTTATTTCTGCATCTCCCATAGTGTCTCTGAGATCCAAGCACAACACCCAGTGAGAGAACAAATGAGGAAGCCCAATCAAAGATATGGAATGGTTTCTGCCAGGAAACAGGCCTAATTGATTTCCTCTGTGTCTTTGCCTCTCCTGTGGATTTATCCACTACACGGAGGAGTGGAGGAAAGAAAGAGGATGAGAGAGGAGGAGGAGAAAGTAGGTAGATAGAAAGAGAGGCCATCAAAGGTCATTTACCAGCACAGCAACCAAACCGAGGGGAGTTTATGCAGACGCGCTGCGCGTCTCGGGCAAATCCATCTCCACAGACTGAGATTCACTGGGGAGAACACCTGCAGTGTGTTGTATAGAGTTCTGCCTACATGCTTGCCTGCCTGTCTTCCTGACTGCAGTAACATCTGGCAGAGGAGCAATGGATTCAAGAGAACATCTGCACATCAGCAAGCAGCCAAGTAAACAAACATCTCTAATGAAAGTAGTCACAGTTCCCAAATACAAGGCTACATTGTTGACCACCTATTTTCCTTTAATTAAGACCATATTAAGTGTTGGCACTGTTTTCTTCCCAGTTTAATTGGGGGAACATTACAACAGCTTAAAAGAGATCTATCTTGTGTCAGTATATCTATGTCAAATAACACACACATTGTACAGAGATAGGCTTCAATATACTTCAATAATGTACATGTTTACTGTTCCACAGGAGAGTCAATTAGCAAGGTAAGCGTGTAAAATATAGTGCGCTAGACTGAGCAATGTTCTAAACACTAAGCAGCAATATTCAGTTGGATAATGGCTGGATTTTTTAAGTCTGACAGATGCTGAAGTGCACAGTATTTTGCATATAGCAGTGAGCACCATGCTATATCTGTACAAACATCCATTGGGTCATAATGCTCTGTTCAACACAAAATTATAGTCCACAGCAAAATACTGTGTAGTGCCCACGGTGCACAATGGCATTAAAAACATTCTTAAAATCACTCTAATTTTATTTGAATTAAATACATGGTTGTACACACACACACTATCAGAGCCCTAAGACACGATACAAAATCCCTTTCAGTGCAGCACAGATCCAACATTGAGCCTGCACACTTGAGCAGGAGTGCGTACTGTACTGTAAGTACACACGATTGGCTTATAAGGGTCATGTGACTGCAGACTGTAGTCCCCTGTGCTAGGCCACAGTAATTGAGGCTTCCATATGGTATAGATCAGATGTAGCCTTCACCACAGCATTCCTCCAGCATGGAGGCTGAACGCTTATATCCACACAGAAACTGAGCTAATCAAACAACCATAGCTGGAAAACTGATCTATATTTTCCTCTCTGCTCATACATTGTCTCACTTATTAGACGCCTTCCACGAAGGGCTGTTTTCACTCAGAACAAAAGCTGTGCACTTATTTTTGAAGCAATTTATGTTTTTATTACAATATTTTGGCAATGTAATCTTACAATGTCCAAATAGTCACAGTTAGTCTTTGTTGCAGTACAAAATATCCCATTTTTCTACAACAAATTATGCCAAAATCCAAAATCCAGCCCAAGTAGGTGGTGTAATAAGCTTGATAGTCCTATACTTATCTGTGATTCTGCATAATTTTGCTATACAGCTGATGAAGTATGACCACATTAATGAATTTGTGGACTCGAGGAAATCCTGAGACAGGAAAATAACAAAAGAAATTGATAACCCTCACTACATTTAAAGACTCCAATGAGACAAAACTAAATAAATAAATCCTAAATATCACATAAAAACTTATTATCATGCTGCACCTATATGAAAATACCCCACATGACCTTGATAACCTAAAAAAACCCCACCATAAAGTAGCCTACACATGAATATACATAAACCAAAATAAAAAACACTTGAACTGACATATTGTATAGCAATTTTGGCCTTCCCATGAATTAGGCCAGATACCTCAACATGATGAGATTTCATATGCATACGTGTCTATATTAAGCAGTGGTGAGGGATAAACCTAGGCTATGGATTTAGGAACCATTTTCACATACATTAATTAAATTTAACTAAGCCTGTTCTTTGCCAGAAACCCCATGGGGCGCCCCCCTGGTGGTTCATGGACCTCACTTGACACCACTGAGCTAAGGGATTTGGGATCACAGAGTTGGCTTTAGGGATGAGGCAGGGATGCTTAATTTTCAAGAGCACCAAGTTCCAGGTAAATGGCTTATAAAAAAAAGAAAAGCTCTGGTGCTTGTCTACAAGGGTCTGGTCGTGTCCCATCCACTGTGGGAATAGGTAGTAGGTGGTAGTTTTAAACCCTCAAAGATATTCATCAACTAAATCCTCGAATGTTTTAAGGTTTAAACTCAAAATATCGCGATAGCTTTGTTATTTGAACACAGAGTAATGAGACTTTGCTTGATGGAAATTGCTGAAGTGCATAGTTTTGAGCAACACCTAGTCAGTTAAGTAGAAATATGTCCACTTCTAGCCGAACAACGCGATAATTTCCACAATTTTATCATCTTAATTATGTGTCAAAACAACTAATTAACTGACCAGGTAACGTTAACTAAGAAAATTAATGGGAGAAGTTTAACCGTTGGTTCTGGATGAGGCCGTGACGTCACTTACATGTTCATGTGTGGGGCTACGGCTAAGTGTGTGACGCAGCTGTGTGTTTCTTAAAATGCTAACGTTAACGTTAACTAAATAAGCGGAATTTAAGTGGTTGTTTGTTACACTACTCGTGGCCATATACTGCCGCCAGATTTCGGGTGTTGAGGGGGTGAAAAAAAAAGGTGTACTGTCTCTTTAAGCTCTCTCGCTAGTCTGTTTCGTATTGATCAATCCACCATTTTCCAACACACAGCGGCGGCAGTGCTAACACAGCTCCGGCAGCGCCAGAGAGAGAAGAGAGCCACCCCTCTACCTGGAGAGGAAGCCAGGGACCGGGGCAGTCATGGCAGCGAACATGTACCGGGTTGGAGGTAAGGTGAGGGGGGAGGAGGAGAAGGAGGAGGGGGGGGACAACATTGTAGGACATTCTCGTGTGTTTTTTTTTTTTTTTTTTTTTAATTTTATGGCGGACACGCCATGATTCACCGCGGGTGTATTTTGTATTTACGGAGCGCGGTCCGTCTTTCCTTCCCTTTCTTTTATTTCCCTAAAGCTAAAGAGCCTTGTGCTCCACAGATGATGATGGTGACCGTGTGAAGAGGAGGATGGTGGTGATGAAGAGTAGTGGTTCGCTTACAGAGCTGCTGCTGGATTCCCTCGTTTCTTTTGTGCTTGTTGTAACTTACGATGACCCCAAAACAACTACTTCTATGTGCGGATGCACTTAAAGTAACATACATTATGTTTCTATATATTTAAGGCATCATGGCGAACGTATTGTAAAAGTTTTTGCGTGCTATTCAACTACTGCCCGGGCTAACGCTTCATAATGAGAAGTAATGTTATTAGTAATTCACTAACCTGCAGAAACCCCTTAAGACTTGTAGGGAAGCAGCAAGGAGTGGATGCTTTTACAGAGAGAGTGCAGAGAAAGGAACAGAGATTAAAAAAAAAAAAAAAAAAAAAAAAGTTAAATGCTGCTTTTTACCTGCAAGAATTTAGATGCGAAAACAGGAATAAAAATCTCATAGCACGTTTAAACATGCATTTTTCCACATCTTTTTATCAGGATTGCTTTTCTTTTTTTTTGCACAGGCAACCCCAGTTAATACCTAATTAGTATTCCTGTTTTTCCCCTCCCACTCATTTTCTGCTTATGTTGCCCTCAATCACATCCTTTAGGTGCTGTGTAAAAATAGTCACATGAGAGTTACTGTAGAGCTATATCATTGTTTAAATAAGGTGCTTTTTCCTTCTTTTTTTTGGACCTGTTTCCTTGGATTGCTATATATAAAGAAGGATTGTAGAGCAACCAGATGCCTTATGCATTAAGACAAGTATTAGTATTACGAAAGTTTGACTTCATGTGATACTGTATTGTGTTACAACTAAATAGTTTTCTGATTTCACTGTGATAAAGTGTCAAAACACTGGCTCACATATAGGTGTGCCATGACACTTATATAGGTGTAACTATCCAGCCACAAGTTCTCTTATCTGGTCAATCTGCACTTCTATTAATCATTTTCATTCAGGTTTTTTGGACATGACCGTAGTTTGTTGTTCTCCTTGTAATGGTGGATTAGCTTTTTACTATACTATATTTCACTTAATGTGAGGGTGTGTATATGTGATAGAAGGAGAGAGAGAGTCATTTATTACATTTTGAAGATAAATCTAAGCGTGATGACTGACAAACGTCTAGTGAAACCGGAGTGACGTGATTCTTCTTGGCTTGGAACCCGCCACAAAAATAGCTTGTAGGAAACGTCAAAGCCCATCTTATTTAGTCAAATTAAACAAGGCCTACCTGAGTGAGAACAGGATTATGTCCACGGCAGGGCAGAGAGTTAACACTTCACAAGCCAAATGTTGCTGAATTTGATAGGTTTCTCCACTTTTTCAGCCTCCTACAATGAGATATGAACCAGCTAAGCTTTTGTGAAGCTTTTTATGAACACTAATTTGCTTGCAAAGTAGTAAAAATTAGTAATTAATGTGATTCGCCTGCCTTTCTGCAGTTTGTAGATGTGTTTTTGTGTGCATACTGTAGCATTCTGAAGATTGAAGTGAAATTAAAATTAGCCCGTTGTTGGCAAAATTGAAACATTACAAATAGGTCTAATAACCTAATCTGAAACCACAAAGCATACAAATTATATTACTGAATAAACATACTATTTAATTGTATTTCCACAGTCACAAAAATAATTAAGATAAAAAAAACAAAACTCAATTTAGGTCAGAAATAAGTTTTATAATTGACTGAAGCTTCTCCTGAGACCAATTCAGCCTAACATCAGAACAAAGCAGAACCCTTGGAAAGATGGCCGCTACTTTGCAAGACAATGAAGGATCATCTTGGAAAAGCAATGACTTCCCTTGTGAATGAACCGTGGACAAAAGCTGGCTCCGTAGTCCTTGATGTCTTTGTTTTTACCGTGCAGGCCACAAGCCACTCTTCCTGCGCCTGCAGCGATTCTTCCCAGTGCTTTCCCCATATGCAGGAAAGTGTTGGTGACTCAGTATAGACTATGCCATAGGTCTTACCATCTTAATGTTGTACAGGGAAAAGAGGCTAGCCCAGAGGTTTTGTGCACTGGCCACAGTGGTTTAAAAGTCTAAACCTCATCCAGTCACCAAGACTTGCTGCAGACTTATTGCCCAGGCAAATATGACTCTCATGTGACAATTAGGAGATTGTTTTGAATGTTCCACATACAATACTTACACCAAGGCTATTGGAGTGTGACAGATCCTGTACAGAATGTGCTATGTGTTGTAGTGTTTATTAAAAACTTTGTCACTGCCTACATTTCTTTTGGCTGGTGACTGGTGAGGATTTTATGTATGCCGTTTATGATTCAGATTCTACTTAAAGGTGTTGTAGTGTTTACTAATTTACCAACTGACTAACTTTGACAGCGCCCACACTTTGTTTGGCTGGTGTTAATTTCCCATGCTGCCAGTTGTCTCTCTCGCAGGTCTGGTGGGTGTACTCCCAGAGTGAAGTTCTCTCTTGCTCACTGCCATCCTGCCGAGTTCAGGACAGTCAGTTGGACAGAAGCATGGCAGCTACTAGATTTATTCAACAAAGTGTCCCCATCATTTATCGAGGGTCCAAACTACCGAAACAGCCGTCACAATAAACGGTATTTGATACAAGTTGGCTGCCTTGTGGCTTCTTTGTAGGATCACAATTATTTGGAATTAAAGATCTGGTCGCCTGAACTGCCCTACAATAATTCTTTGAGAGAGAAGTTTTGTTGAAAACCTGCACACGTTGTGCTGATTAATCACTTTTAAATAAGAATAAGCTGCAGTAGTGGCTGCAGCACAAGTGCAGGACAGATGCGTGATGGCTGTTAAGTTGCTACTGTTTTATGAGATCAAAATCCTTCTTTGCTTAAATATCACCAAACATAAGGACTTTGACAGATAGGCATATTTCATGTTTTAAATCAAAGTTTTCTTGGTCCTGGTCCCAATCTGAATCTTTTAGTAATGGGTACCTGCCAATACTGAGTCCATTCTGATACTTATATTCTCCTAAACGACACAGTTGCCCAGTGTGCACTAAAGATACAACTTAAAAATGAGATAAAATAGCATTAAATTCATCCTGAAAGTCTTTTTGTGCCAAAGATGCTCAGTATATGTAAAAATAATTATATACGTATCAGCAGAAGATAAGCAATTTTAATTAAATATGTATCTGACACACTGAAATAACATGTGTAACCTGCTAAATTTGACACATCTTATTTTTCACAAGCTACTTAATCTATACTTTGATTAATACTGAAAGTCCTGGTTTAAAACTAATAAGGTCATAAGCATAAGCTATATAATATGGGTATGAATTGGAGAATGCAGCTCCTAGAGAGACGACATACAGTATAACTATTGGTGCTGTTGGAACAACAAAAACAATCAACTCACAATTGTACAGTGGTATTACAAAGAGTTTCATCCCTCACAAATGATCTTTGGCTGAGTACAGACACTAACTGCCGAGAGATTTTTAACTACACAACAAACAAGTTTAAGATGACCTTAAGTTACTGATGAAATTAACATCAATTAGTGACAGCTGACATGAGCTGCCGCCGCTAGTGTTTGTCACTTTAACTGGAGAAAGCGATGGTCAGCGCCGGCTACAAATAAGCTGCTACCTGAAAGTTTTGCACACTGCTACTTTTTGCTAACAGTGAAAGAGAGAGGAAAGATAAATTGTTAGAAAACAGATTCGTTAGCGTCGGGAGCTCAGTGAACCACTGTATTTTACCAGCCCGGATGTCAGAAGTGACTCATTCGCACTGAAAAGCTCTAATTTTCACTCACATATGCAGTGAAATGTTTGCGCTGTAGAGCCCAGGTGTCATAAAGGAAAAGAGCAGGCGTACAACAGCAGGCTGAGGTAGACAAAACACAGAAAAGTACAGTAAAGAAAGAACCGCCGTTTTATCAGGTTTATTTCAGCCAATATCGATCCATTAAAGTATGTCCTGATTGGCCTTTGTACACAATTTGATTTTATAGTTTTAGAATATATTATTTCATGTCACGTATCTACAGGTCAGAAAGGAGATAAAGACAAATTAAGAGAAAGGCTTTCATCTATTGTCTAAAAGTAAGAATCCACAGGAATGGGGACTGACAGATAGATAGAGACATAGATAGTTTCTCAGGTCTCACCTTGAACAGATGTGTTTGAACATCCTCGTTAGAGGCAAAGTGAGTGATACACAAGTGTGAAAACAAGGTGTGGGACTGATTCAGAAGATGAAATTACCTGCCATTACCATAGAAACCTCCATCCATACTATGACAGCGTGAGCCATTATATTTTCCACGGTTGCTGCTCACGACGACAGACACACCTCCCAGTGTGTGTGTGTGTGTGTGTGTCGGTTGGGGTGTGGGAGGGGGTATATGTGCATGGACAAGCGTGGGCGGATGTTCACGTTCTCCTTTTCCTGCTTCTCCATCTCTCTTCCTAGCTGTAGCCCAACCCTTTTCATTACTATACTGTACATTGACACCACCTCTGTACTTAACAATGGCTGCATATGGAGCCTCAGTACTTTTTTAAATCTCAAATGATGCATCGAATATTGAAAAGTCGGCACTGAATCCTTACCTTTTCTTAAACAAATTTAGCTAATTCGATTTTCAGTGTCATAGTTAAATACAGTATAAAGTTAATTTACAGCTGTTTACTAAGACAACTTTGAACACTGATACATGTGAGAAGTTGGGTTTAATTCAAGTTTTTGTTTATAAGAAGGAAAAGATATCAAAACTCAGATATATATATATATATATATATATATATATATATATATATATATATATATATATATATATATATATATATAATTTGTGAGGTGGTCTGCTCTCAATTCTACAGTACCTGTCTCTCTTTATGCCTGCAAGCACCGGTTTCGCTACCATTAGGCTTTGTTGCTGGCATGCACCATATTGCGTAGCAGCAAGGATGGGGGAAACTGTTGAACTGGAGCGCTGGTGGTAGAATCTGTGTTGATTCTTTATCAGGTGATCACCAAATGTTGGCAGATAGTGTGACAGATGCGGTTGCAGAGCTCCATCATTAGGATATATAAGATGGTATCCTTTTTGGCTTGTGCTTGGCAACAACACCATCTCCCACCCTCTCGATACGGGTTGCATATGTCTACGAGCTGTCAGCCATTCAACCAAACTGTTGTATTCCCTTCTCAAATTGTTTTCTTTTCAGTGCTGAGGATGTACAACTGCAGTATTTCAGAAAAAAAAGGCGAAAATGTTGAGAAAAGTAAGAAAAATATACATAAATTTGTGTGCAGAAATGTTAGAAAAGAAGAAGAAACTTATTTTCTATCTTGTTAATCATGTCATGATCCCTGAGGTTTACCATAGGGGTTCCTGCGCTTGTAGAAAAAAATCAGTTATGACATAGTCTTTAACATTTTAAACCACCTTCTGTCAGGCTGTGTGTAACAATCATCAGGCCAAACATAAAGGGGACGTATCATGCATATTTCCAGGTCTATATTTATATTCTGGGGCTCTACTGGAATATCTTTGCATGATTTACAGTTTCAAAAAACTCCTTTTTTTAACCCATAATGACCCTTTACACAGCCCCTCAGTTCAGCTTCTGTGTGTGAAACAGGCAGTTTTAGCTCCGGTCTCTTTAAGGTCCCCCCTCCTGATGAGCCCACTCTGATTGGTCAGCTTCCAAAAGCTGTTTCACGGCCAACTTCCAGCCATTTGGGAGACAACGTCAACAAACTATGAAACAAACTATAGTAGTCGGATTTACTACTTTTTCTCGCTCTTTACTCAAAATGTCAACTTCTCAAATATATCCGTACATGTTCGAGTTGAAATCTCATCCAAAGTATGCAATTAGACAACGCAAACAACACATGGAAGAAACTTAGCAACAACCTTAGCAACCGAGGCTACTGAACGGACGGCCAGTTATGGGCAAGCGCAACAATATGACATCAGCTTGTCAGCAAAAACATGGCAAATGAAGCGCTCAGAGCAAGTTAAAGCCTGGGCTTTTGACTTGCAGGGAACATTTTTACATATGTTAACCTCAAGTTTTGGAACTTTGACCATATTAAGCATAGATATCTGACATCAAAACAGTATATAGATAACAGAAAATCACAAAAAGCATAATATGGCCGCTTTAAATCATCCCCTTCATACAACCTGCAAATGTTCCGAAAAGCCACGTTCAAAGGCGGAGTGAAAAGTTAGCCGTCATAGAGAGGTGGAAGACGTGATATCTTTTGAATATGACAATAACAGTGTACATTTTCAGACTGTCTCTCCTGGAAGACATTCATAGTGTTGCTCTTGGTTGTTCACATGAACAGTGACAGAAATAGTTGTGTAAAGAATGGTAAAAAGAGGACCTGACTCCTTTCTCATGTTAGATTGTCTGTTTCGGAAAGTTACAGAAATTGCCAGACACTGCCTACCTAATACGGCATTGGTATGGTAGACAGAGAGGGGGGGGGGGTTTCCGAAGCTATTCGACTGTCCGTCAAGCAGTTCTGATGGAGCACACACCAGCCTTAATACTTTCTCCATTCAGATGCCGTGCACCCACAAAGATATGTGTTTTCACTCTCTGCCATGCTTTAATAAAGTAGGCACAGGTGACATCTACCGTTTTCTCTGCTGAATAAACAGTAAACACTGTGGACTTTTGACAGCCATAATTACATAATTAACAAATCAGCACAGACAATACTATGGCAACAAACACGTGTATAAATTGAATCTGTTTTACTGTTAAGATGCAGGTGCGTAATTGTGGATGGGGATCTCTGAGTGTAGCAAGCTAATGCATGTTTACCCAATTAGCCCTCCCCCTTAATGTCAATACTGTTTTCATTGTCTCTCATTTTAGATTTTGTCCTTTTTTGTAACTGTCTCACTAACTCATTGGTCCACTTATATCTCTATCATGCTCTGTACTTATCTGCCTGTCTTAAAATCCTTCTGTCTGTCCATGTATGTCTCTTTCTCTCTCTCTGTCTCTCTCTCTCTCTCGTTCAGACCCTATCAGTTGTTGCATGTTCTCCCTCTCTCATCGTTGCGTCTCTGACTTTTCTGTCTGTCTCTCTCTGGCCTGGTTTGAATCAACCCAGCAGACTCTCTCTTTTGGGGCTCAGTAACATGCCTTGATTGGCTCACACGAAATTCGACTGCACTGTGACATCACAGGCGCCAGAGGATGCTGATTGGCTGATACTGGAAGCGGGGGATGGAGAGTGTGGAGAGGGGTGGGGTGGGGGTGGGGGGGGGGTATTCGCGGGTTGAGGCGGCAGGAGGGCTGATGGGAAATGGAGAGACTGAGTGACACTGCTCAGTGCCTACAGGCCCTCTCTTCCTCTCTGTTGCTCTCATTTTGAGTTGCTCTCCAGCTTGCTCTCAACTAGTCTTCAGCTTCTCACACGATGGAAAGTCCAACAGCCCACTCTCGACTGTCACTTTTAACTCAACCGTTCTCCCCCTTTTATTCACTTTTTCTTGCCGGAGGGGGCAGGAGGGGACATCGCTTTTTAGTTCAAAGCGATTCCAGCCTTGATGACGTAAGCTCCCGAGCTAGGAAAAAGAGAGACGGCGAGCTGTCCCACTATCCCACCTTCACAGTGACCCTAAATGTGCTGGGAGACATGTGCCGTCACCAACCCAAAAAAAAATGTCTTACTGTGTCATGACGCATTTTGGCTTGCGATCAATGGCTCCCTCAGAGCTGGCGAACGTTGAAGGCCGCAGTTAAACGTCAACATTTTTCTCCCCGCGGTTTGACTTGAGACCCACTCCTGTTTTTCAGGGTGAAAAAAAAAAAAAAAACACTTTTTGATCAGGGCTCATTTGAACATTGACAGTTTTATTTACCTTTTATGTATACAGGGAACTTTCTCTCTTTTTTTAGCAGTCATGCTTAAAGCTTTCAGCAGTGCATCTAGTAACAGCACGTACATTCACATCAGTCGATCAACAGAAAATATTAGTTGATTGATCATTTGTCGTTTAGCAAACACATGCTGGTTTCAGCTCCACAAATGTAAAGATACAACATGTTGATGTTTTGTTTATGTGTTGTAAATTTAATATCTTTTGGGTTTGGACTGATTGACGGACCATACAAGCAATTTGAAGATCACCTTCACAAAAAATTGTGATATCCAAATAAGTAATTGATGATGACAATAATTGTTATTTCCAGCTCATTAGTTGCATTATAGGTCAGCAACTAATGATTCTTTCCATGATAAATTAAATCCATAGATTCTTTTTTTTGATCTAGAAAAACCACATTTTCCCAAGGTGACATTTGGGAACAGTTGTTTTAGTTGATATACTATGATTTAAGATGAGGAAAAGCAGCAAATCTTCACATTTACAAAGCTGGAACCATCAAATGTTTGCCATTTTTTTGTTTAAAAACTGACTTTTGTTTCATCCGTTGCTGTTAATTTTCTGGTGATCTGCTAATTGATTAAGCATCTTATTGTTTCAGCTCTAATTAAATTTGTTGCTCAAGGGCTCAGCTTTAGTTGCTCACCAGTGGGGTAGAATCTCACTCACTTTTTTTTTTTTTTTTTGTTCCAGCCAGTCTGGTGATAACAGCAAGTCAAAAGCTAGTTTCCCTAACCTATGACCTCCCCCTCCGTGGTTGAAAACGAGCAAGTCAGATATCTTGTCTTCATTTGCTGTCTCAGTGCCGCTCAATTTCAAGTTGGCCTATTTGATATTCAGCAGCGGGACGAAGATGTCACAGTGTCAGTGGAGTCTAGTAACAAGCTGTTACAGGGTAAAGCGTAGACAGGCACAATGTGACGATCTCTCTCTCCATCTCGTAGTGAATATGTGTCTGTGGTTGCTAGATGAAGCTGTCATAGAAATTACACTCTACATGCTTTCTGAACTACCGCTGCTGCTTCAGTAAACCCACATCTTTCTTTCTCATTCAGTGATGTTCAGTGCATACAAATTATTTTGTAATTATTTCATTGAATTACATTTTATACTGTACTTTTTCCTCAGCCTGCCAGCTTTTAGCTACTCCAACCAAAGATGTCTTACAATTTCTTTTGAAGAGCCCCAGAAAAAGGGGTGTGAACCAGTTCCTTTCAGTTGTGTGCATGTGTGGGTGGAGAGAGGAATACCAATAGGAATAGAGGACCAAAAGGTTTTCCAGTAGAGAAGTCAAAGGCGTGTGGCCCTTCCTTACACGCAGCCAGTGTTGTGGCTGCTTTGCATTATGTTCTGTTGAAGATCAGTGTGGGTGGAGAAATTGGCATCTCCTGGCTCTTTTGTCTATGAGATACCAGATTTCTCTTTGTGTGACTGTTGAACTTGACAGCAAAACGTTGAGGTTAGCAGCCGTAGCATACAGATGTGAAATATTTACCTATTCAGCTATCAAACTCTTTTTGTACCTGCAATTAATAATAACTTAAATGATCTGTTTAATCTGTTTTTTTTGATGAATAGGTTTTTCTGTGAAATGTCAAGAAAATGGTGAAAACTTTCCCAGTGCCGACATCGGCCGACAGTCAGTCCAAAAACCTGGGCTGTTGTCAAGAACAGTTGAGTTAGAGACGGTCCAAATATGGCTAATTATGCAATCAAGTTAAGACAAAGCCAAATATGCTTGAGACCAAGATAAAAGAAACATGCAATATTCCTCATACTTTTGTCTCACTGTTTTTCATCGGATGTCAACTGTGATATAACAACCATCGCTCAGTCCATTTAGCTGGAGTTAGGGAAATTGTAAGTGGGATAGAAACAGGAAACCAGCTGTAGTCTGGATGTTTCATCATTTACTAAAATTGCTAAAAGAACTCTTAATATAATCTTAAAAGAAATGCCCTTGCACAATGTTACAAGCTTTATATATTTGCATAAAATGTAGAGATGCAATGATTAGTTGATTAATAATTAGTTGGTTGATAGAAAATTAATCTGCAACTATTTTTGATTTGATTTCGACTAATCGTTTTAAAGAAAAAGTACTAATATTTTCTTGTTCCAGATTCTTAAATGTGAACATTTCCTGGTTTCTTTAGACTTCTATAACAGTTAAGTGATTAACTTTGGGTTGTGGACTGTTGATCAGGACAAAAACAAGACATTTTAGGACGTCACCTTGGGCTTTTGGGAAACAGTGATTGAAATTTGTCCCCCTTATTTTCTGACCAGACCAAGCGAGTAATTGGTTATTTGAGAAAACAATCGACAGATTAATCATCAGTGAAAATAATTGTTAATTGCAGCCTTAATAAAATGGCAAGAAAGCCAGTTGGAGTCGGTTGAGATTAAAGTCTGCAAGAGGACCAGACCAGTCCATTTTATTTGAATAACCAGAGACCAGACTTAAGTACCTCAACTGTGTCCAAAACCCAAAGTTACTCAATTTACAATGATTAAAAAAAACAAGAAATTCAGCATATTCTTACATTTGAGAAGCTAGAATTAGCTTACAAGCTAATATTTGTAATTTTTTTTGCTTGATTAAAAGCTTAAATAGTTGCTGATTCATTTTCAGTCAGTTAATGAATCGGTTAATTGATTAATAAGAGCACTGTGCGCTCTTATTTCAGCGTGCTACAATATCTTTATTGTGCCGCTACAAAGAAAAAAACAACAAAAATACAGGATACATTACAGATTATTGTTGCAGTGTTTGTAGATGGGTTTTTTTTTCCTTTTAACAGCGGCAGTAATAGTAATATAGGATAGCTTTGGATGTCAGAGCAGATGCTGGGTGTGCGAGCATGATGGGTCTGTTCCTAAACCAGTTAGTGTTGGACACAGGAGATATAGGAAAAAAAAGCAAGAGTCAGTGTGTATCGCGGTTCTCCTGGTAGAATTTCGGGCGATCTCTGGCCTAGTCGGTCAAGAAGATGGAGGCCTGTGGGGATTGTGGGGGATGGGAGGGTGTTCTGGGGTGATGGGAGGATAGCTCCAGCTCCAGGCAGCCTACCAAGTGTGGGGTATAATCTGACAGCACTCAGCCAAGACACATGCAGGGCTAAGACCAGGCACCCTACCAAGACTGGGGCCTGCGGGGACATCCTGGTGAGAGCTAAGCCTCGAATGGGCCTGGAGCGGTGCCAGGAGCCACACAAACACACACACACACACGCGCGCATACACACATACTTAAATGCATAGTAAAGTCATACACGTGTGTTAAAAGACCGTAGAGTTTCTCATACACACATGCTCGCGGACAACAATAACAGCACACATGAGGGGAATGAAAGAAGCAATAAGACAAAGAAAGCATGAGGGCGGAGGAAATACAAGGCTGTAGTATGAATGGAAAGTTCGGCGTGTGTGTGTGTATATGTGTGTGTGTGTGTGTGTTTATTGGTGCGTCACTGTCTCATTGAGTCAGACCTCCCAACTACAACTGGATCTCCTGTGTATGAAATTAGCCTAATCGAGTTAAACCAACATTTGGTGGATGTCTGTGTTTCACTTTCCTGTTGACTAATTAAGCTGTCATAATGTGGTGCAACTGGAAATCACCCTGAACATTTGGATGACCTTGCAATGCTGACTGACATTTCTCTTGATCTTTTTTTCCCCTTTCCCCTTTCTCTTTCCATTTTACACTCCCTCTCTTTCTCTTTCTCTTTCCCTTCCTCTTTTTTCCTTCTTGCTGTTCCTCTTGCAGATTATGTTTATTTTGAGAACTCGTCCAGTAACCCACTGCTGATCAGGAGGATAGAGGAGCTGAACAAGGTGAGTGAGTGAGTGTGTGTGACAGAGGTTGAATTTGTACCCTCAAACGCAGCACAGATCTGACCTTGTCACGTCATGCACAACATGCACGCCGTGCTCTTTATTGCATTAAAACAGAAACAAATCAAAATCTAGATTCTAGTGTAAAGCAAATCTTTACTTTCTGTAGAATGTCTCTACTTTTTTCGTTGGGTGTTCATAAACGTATACCTGTGTTCTTTTCTAATAATAATACTGTACACTCTGCACTGTTTAATTAAAATTCTCACTTCCTGTTAGTTTGGAAGGGAAAATATTGATACTATATAATATTAGGACTGCAACTGACATTTGTTTACCTTATCGATTAAGCTGCTGATTAGTTTCTTGATTAATCAATTGGTTGTTTGGTCTATAAAGTCACAGAAAAAATATGGCCATCACAGTTTCCCAAAGCTCCGGGTGACTTCTTTGAATTTCTTGTTTTGTCTGTGCAACAGAAAAAAACCCCAAAATATTGTTAGTTTGTTAAATAGTTTACAGTTTATAATGATAGAAAACAGAGAAAAACAGTAAATCCACAACCTGGAGAAGCTGGAACCAGCAAATGTTTGACATTTGTGCTTGAAAAACAAATATTTGATTATCAAAATAGTTGCCCATGAATTTCAGTTGATTGACTAATCGATTAATCGACTAATCGTTTCAGCTCTAGTTCTTATTTTCTAGCTCAGATCAGGATCAGTGCATTTATCACTTTACAAGGCATTATAATGAAACAACACATAGACAAAATATGTTCATGAAAATGGAAATTTTTAGTTTACAATTAAATTTCCGGTTTTTGAAAGATTCTGAATTTATTTACAGAACTGACATGACATTAATGAATTGATCGACAGAAACTCATCAGCTAACTATTTTGATAATTAAAGAGGACCTATTATGCTCATTTCAGCTCTAAATTTTTATTTTTAGACTCCACTAGAGTAGCTCGGCATGATTCAAAGTTCAAAAAAGCTCCTTATTTATCTCATACTGGCTCTTTATGCAGCCCCTCAATATACACAGTTTCTCTTACGCTCCATTTTAGCTCCTGTCTCTTTAAGGCCCCCCTCCTGATGAGCCCACTCTGTTCTGATTGGCCAGCTTTACGCATCAGAATTGTGTAACTGTACCGTCAATGCAAACCAAACATTTCCTGCTTTACTGCTTCAAATTAAAAGCTTTTAAATGAATAACTAACGGGAGACTTTTTTATTGTGAAGAATTTACAGGAAGTAAAAACACGTTCCTCACTGAATTAGTGGTGCTAAAAACCGGTCAAAACAACATATGGAGCTATTTGGAGCTATTTGTTCAGTGGATCAGTTAGAAATAACGCAGGGAGGAAGAGTACAAGCAGAAACAGCCACAGTGAGATGTTTTATGAAGAGCTGCAGACAACCAGCACATCTCCAACAGGTAAACTACTTATTTTACTTTGCTGTGCTGTGTAATAGCGTCGTGGCTTGGCGTATCTACTCAGTGAACTCGTGCGCTGTGTACGTAGCAGATGTCCATATAAAGAAATCCATCACAAACTGATGTCAGCTCGGGCTGAAAGTAGAAAAAACCGTTGGAAACCGGGCGTTCAGAGCAGTCTGAAGCTGCTGCTTTTTGCTCACAGGGATTACTGCTACATATGTTTATGCTACATATGTCGGCCACTTTTAACATGAACATCCGACATTGTGACATCATATATATGTCTGAAAATAAAGAAAAGCATAATACCTCCCCTTTTAATAATTAATCATTAGTCATTTATCAAGCAAAAAAATACCAAACATGTCATCATCGTGTGTTTCAGCTCCTGAAATGTGACAGTTTGCAGATTTTCTTCATTGTTCTTCATAAATGACAGTAAGCTGGAAATAATTGGGCTTTAGGCTGTATCTCTTGTTCTTAATGAAACTGTAAAAGTTATTTTTTTATTATTTTGTGACATTTTATCAACCAAATAATTTACGGAGAAAACAATCAGAGATCAATCATCAGTAGATCAATTGATAATGAAATGAATTGTTGGTTGCAGCTCTAATCCAGAGGATTTTTTTATTTATGGCTATCATATGAAAATGTGTTATTTTGTGGGACACTGGGATGATTATTTACACTGTCAAGATTATCATTTAAAAAAAAAAAATGATTTAACTGCTTTTTTTTTTGTTAACATCTTATGCCAACATTTTGTGAGATAAAGGCAGCATTGATAACCACCCAGCACTTACAACTGTCAATATGCCAATAACATGATAATAATAATCATAATAATAATAGTTATTTTGGAAAATATAATTGCAATATTCTATTTTAAATATAGGGAAATGTGTCATTAAAATATATATCTTAACTGCGCTGAAAGCAGTAAAAACAGTATTGTATTAACATGTCAGAAGTATGATGATAATGTTGCTCTGGAGGGTGTCTGGTAAATCCCAGTCTGCCTTCTCGTACGTTGTTCAGTCAAAGAAGCAGAAAAAGAGGCCTGTCTCTGTAGACCAGTTACAGGTGCCCGCCGTCTGTCCCCTGTCCCAGGTCTGTGCTGGATAATATGGAGACTGTTTAATGTGATTGACACAGAGCTCAGAGTGATCCTTCTATTCTGCTTGTCGCTGTCAGTTTTTTTCTGCTCCTCGGGGATCTTTAGGGTTTCTCATTCATCCATGAGGTTTGAGATGCAGGTTTAGAAAATATAGAACAGAGTGAGAAAAAACCCCAACAATTTCCCACCTTCACAAAACAACTTAAAAACAAAACGTTATGAATTCGGCTGAACTGACTGAACCTGAAAACATGTGTATGTAAAACCAAATCTGGATTCTGTAACAGTCAGTGTTCTTATTTAGTGCCACAAATGTTTTTTCAAAAATAAAAATACAAATGATCCTGATCACTGTGGTTTGCTGTCATCATGGTTTGATCACGGATAGATAAATAATGAGTAGATAATCTCTGGGTGGAATTTAGGTTTGTGTAGAGCTGAAACGATCGATCAACAGAAAAATAATCGCCAGCTATTGTTATAAACGATTAATCATTTAAGTCATTCTTTTCTTTCTGCTTCCTTCTCAATTGTCAGGATTTTCTGTTTTTTTTTTTTGTCTTATGTGATGGTACACTGAATATCTTAATGTTTTACAGCGTTGGTCAGACAAAACAAGACATCTAATGACGTCACTTTGGGCGTTTTTCACTTTTTTTTTTCTCTCATTTTAAAGATCAAACAATTAATTGTTGAAAATGTAAAAGAATCATTACAAAAAGTGTGACATCAACCTGCGTAAAATCATCTCGGTGTAATGCTTTTAGGAAGTTCATCAAGTTTGCAGCTTGACATGTTTAAACCTTGATGCCTAAAGGCCTGTAAACCGTGTTAGTGTTACATTTTCTACTCCCATGAAAAACCCGACTGGTGCTAACTATGAATTTGTAATGAAAATGCTAAATGGAGTGTTTTTTTACATCTTCAGATTTAGCTGCAGCTGCATCTACGCTTGCAGTGTCTTCTTGTCGTACAACAAGAGAGCATGACACATATTGCATAATCTGAAAAAAAAAAACCGGGAACACAGATCAGCGTGGACGTCCTAGGCATTTCATTAAAAACTTCCCTCATTTGTTAAAAAAATGAGTTTGTGCTCAGAAGCAATCATACATGAGGAAATGATCTTTTCTTGTTTACTGCAGCTTTTCTCAAACAAGGAAATGTGGGGAAATTGGATTTTAATTATTTTATGAATGGCACAGTAGAATATCTGCAGCAATAAAAAGGTTTGCAGAATGTAAAGACATACATATATATATATATATATATATATATATATATATATCGTGTTGAATCTGCTTATTCTGCATCTCTCCATCTCCCTCTCACGATATACTTCACTGTAAGGATTCAAGAGATTTCCTAATCCAATATGCCCGGCCCATAATAGGATACAAATGGGATTGTCAATGATATGAAACACTTTAAAGAAGCACAGTGTATCAATATTGCAATTTATATGCAGGCAAAATGTTTATGCCATTTTCCTTTTATGTGTAGGGAGTTAAAAAAAAAAAGGTAAAAGCCACAAATCAATTTCTAAATGAGCCTCACTGCTTTTTTTTTTTTACACATAAGCTATTCTACCTTGATAGTTTCCCTTTTTTTATGTGGTATGTGATAAAACATTATAATACAGCTAATTTAAATTCAGTGTATCAACATATCAGTGTAGCGTTACGTGGAAAAAACTGCATCATAACACCTTATTGGTCTCTTTCACCACCACTAATATTAATGTAGTTTTAATTTCACTCTGTCTTCCTTCATTGTGTTTCAAAATAATGTCAAATTTTTTTGCACACAGACAACTCCAAAACACGCCACACCATCCTGGTCACTGCGACACTTATTGTGATTTTGGAGAATCGTTGTAGTCTCACACTGCATTTTCAGCCAAAGTTAAGAATTAGCCTCATTTATAGGTTTTCATCTGTGTGTGTGTGTGTGTGTGTGTGTGTGTGTGTGTGTGCGTGCGTGCATGTGTGGGTGCTCTGTGTGCGGCACCACTTGTTGCCGTGGTAACGCCGATTGTCTCTGGTTTGCAGACAGCCAATGGGAACGTGGAGGCCAAAGTGGTGTGTTTTTACCGGCGCAGGGACATCTCCAGCACACTCATCGCCCTGGCAGACAAACATGCAAGTGAGTGACCATAACACAGCCAGCGAACATCAGACATCAAAACATTGCCAGCCAGGATTTAAAACAGTTCTTTTTGGCAACACTTTCTCAGTTAATTTCCAGTTGTAGTGCCTTCACATCCAATCAGGAATGGAAAATACAACTCTTATTTGTTATTTGGCATGATTGTAAGGCTTGTTTGCACACCAGATTTTTATCAAGGGATGATTCAAAATTGAATCGAGGTTGTGCGCTGTTACCGAGCTGAAAGAAATGGTCCAGACTGCAGCCCCCCCCCCCACCCACCCCTCCTCTGATAGACCTGACTGCAGACAGCATTCGATCTGCTGGGTGTATCAATATGACGACACCTGTGTGTGTGTGTGTGTGTGTGTCTATGCATATGGGCTCATCCTGTTCAACCGTGGGTGTGTAGCCTGTACTTGAATTGTGTTGCCGTTCTCCAGCGCTTGGAGCAAATTTTGCAGTATCTGGAACAGACTTTGAATGGGCTCTACCTTAAGCAGCATTGTGTGGAGAGAGAAAGGCAGTCAAACAACAATAGGTGGTTTTAAAATGGTTGATGGAAGAGACAGAAAGGGAGATTGCAGGTAACCAAAATGTGCCACTTAAAGTCCAGAGCCGTTCCTAACTGTCCGGGTCATCTCCTCGGTGGTCAGTTGGAAATGATGCCTTCAGGGCACGGCTCCAGAGTGCCTGAATTTAAAGACTGAAGAAGCAGGATTTACTCCTACTGCAGGTTATTTACTTTCTCTGGAACATGACTTTATGTTGCCTCTCTGATCATGTGAAAACTGTCTTATTTTGAAATAATTTACAACCATTTGACACCGTTCAAAGCCGCTGACGCCTTTTATTGATGACTTGATGTTAACATTGTACATGGTGTGGTGAATTGTGAGGTGGCTGGATTGTACTGTAAACCCTGTGCAACCTTACATTACAAGATGAATTTATTTGAATTGAGGATATATTTTGAAAGACGAGATGTTCGTAGGCAGCATTTGTTCTCGTGGGTCACTGTTGCTTATATATATATATATACGCCCTGCTCCATCTCCAGTATAGTCATGGTAGGAAATTTACCCACTACCCACATTCTTACCAGTTATCTTGAAATGCAAACAAAGGAAAAGGGAGAGCGAAGATGACAACTCTTAGAGAGTCCTTTTAGAGTGTTTTGATGATTTCCACTCTTCAAAGAATCTCAAATAATGAACCATGAATAGTGGTCGGACTAAATGTCTTCTATGATAGGCAGAGAATGATTTCACACCATTTCCAGATTTTTTTAACTTGCTTTAAGGAAAAAACGTGACTCAGTTTTAAGACTAAATGACTTGTGCAGCTGGATATTTTTTGCAATCTAGAGGTCATGTTTGTGTATTTAGAAACTGATTATATTGTTGTTTTGTTTCATATTCAGTCAAACATGACATGATCCTTATTAATCTTGCATGCCGAAACAATTGTGAGAAATAATTTGTTTAGTGGGTTAATCTGTGACTTGCTTTTGTGGCTTTTCTAAGTGTTAAAATGAGCAAAGGTGCAAAAAAAAAAAAAAAAGAAGAGCCAAGGCTGTTGTGTGCAAACATATTAACATGGGAGCACAGTGAAGCGGATGAGTAGACTGTATCCGTCTCACATCTGGACTGAGATGGCCTGCAAGTCTGTGTGTGTGTGTGTGTGTGTGTGTGTGTGTGTGTGTTTTGTGGTGCAGCAGCAGCAGCATGAGAAATAACATCAGTGCAGAGAAACACATGAAACACAGGTTATGGTCATGTGAGCTTATTTGAACTTGCTTATGGACATGGTTGCAGGAAGTGGACTCATTCCCAACTTGAAATGAAATAAATGCACAAAACTTAGAAGAAAGCAGGCTAATAAAGTCCATGTAAAAAAAAAAAAAAAAAAGACAAGTAAATTTCAGCACATTTGGATTTAAATCACAACCATATCACCAGAAGTCCTTTTTAGACTAACAGTAGAAACACTGCCATCCTGTAGCAAAACCTACCACTAGACTTTGACTGGGTGTGGCCGTCTGAATGTTGGCTCTTGGGGTGTGAAAGACTGTGTGTGTGTGTGTGTGTGTGTGTGTGTGTGTGTTCAAGGGCTACCAAGTGTCCTGTTTAAACGAGCACACATGTGTTTGCGAGACTGCATGTGCTTGTACGTGTGTATATACGTGTATGTGTATTTGTGAGTCTTGACCACAGTGTCCACAGAGGAGGCCTGGGGGTGTATCCGTGGCAGAAGGGGGATTGTTTGTTCTGTTGGACCACACAGCATCAGTTTGGAGTGTGTGTATATGTATGTGTGTGTGTGTGTGTCCCTTTAAGGAAGTCTGTGATTATTTTTGAGCAGTGTTTGTGTGTGTGTGTGTGTGTTCGTACGTATGCTGCTTTATCTGCGCAGTACACTTTTCAGGATGTTTAGTTATTCTGCAGAAGTCTCTTGTAGGGTGTATGCTAATAGAATGATGAAGCATTATGACTTCTCTCTAGGCCCAGTTTACCAAATTTTAAAAATAAAACAGACATTCGGGTGTTTTTTTTTTTGTTTTGTTTTGGTGTGTGTGTTTTTGCACAGTGAATGTTAAGTAAACATGAATATTTAATTTACAACCAAGGTTAATTAACCAAAACCTCTGGTGTGTTGCATTTCTGGGTAAACAAATGTGCTTACCCAGCATCATCTCATTGGATTGGCACACTGATAGATATGGATTTTTTGTCATGGAATAATGTTTGTATAGGCTGTTCCTATATAGGCCTCTTTGGTTTTGGCTGAGCTCTACTAACTGCAGTTTGGTAAGGGGCTTCCAGACATTTGCAATATGTAAAAAATGCATGGCAGGAATGGCTGCGTACCGCATGGGTGTGGGCGATATCCTGTCTGCATTTCTGTAGCTGCAGCCTCACTGTATGTGCCTCTCTCTGAGTGTGTGTGTGTGTGTGTGTGTTCTTATACATGCATGATGGACCTGGGAGTTTTTTAGCTCTGGGCCCTGTCACAGTAATTGCTAGAGGGGTACGTTTAATTCAGTTTCTTTATGGATCAGTGGAGAATGGCAGTTGAGTGTGTGTGTGTGTGTGTGTGTGTGTGTGTGTGTGTGTGTGTGTGTGTGTGTGTGTGTGTGTGTGTGTGTGTGTGTGTGTGTGTGTGTGAGCCCATGTGTCTTTATGTGTGTCTGCTGTGAGTCATTGATCAAATATTTTGCTTGCAGAGATTCTGAGCGCTCCCTCAATGGGGCCTCCAGCTCCGGCATTAGCTCCTCCCCTGTGACCGAATCAGCCTCCTGAGTGGTCAGTTTCTGTGGCGGACTTGGCATTTTACCTCCCTAGCCCCTCCTTTCAGACATTTGAATTTGCCGTGACTCAAACCTTTTTCTATTTCTGAGCTGTGGCTCCTAGCTCCCATGAACAATAGACAACAATGTTGCCAGTGAACTGATCCACTAAAGTAGAACCAGTTCGACTAAAGTCAAGCTGGCCGTGGGTTAAGTACAGTATATTATAACAGTCGGTCTCTTATAGCTGGTGCCTCTACGCATTTTGGGTCACATCCCTTTTTTATGGATGCTTTACTCAAAGTACTTCACCGTTCTGTAAGTGAACACATTCACAGTACGGGGAGTCTCTATGTGAGACCCCTCACCCTGGCAGTAGCAGTATCATGTTGTACCACTTCAGTTACACAACCACTCTGTATTTGACAGGATATGTTATAATGGGACAAAGTCCTACAGTGAGAGATACATTTCTCATTTGCATCCCAGCCTGCAGAGCTGCAGCCTTATCAATGGTAATGATTATAAAGTGAAAGCAACATCATCCTTGTGCTTGTAATGGAGAACAAGGAGATTTTACAATGTGCATTGTAGTAAAAATGTTAACCTTTTAATCTTAAATCTTTTAATATTATAAAGTATAAATATATAAGTAATCCGTCATGGAAGAAAGGAGGAAATTAGTCTAAAAATACTTTCCTCTGCTGCATATGTTTACATGTCGTGCAGCCGTAAACTTTTTGAGACTTGTTTACCTTTCTTATAGTAAACTAAACTGCTGTTGTTTTTCATGACTTGCCACCTTTCATGTGTTTTTGACCAGACTTGCATGCACTCAAGGAAAAACCAGGCTACTTGCGTTTACATGCGCTGCAACAACCTAATTACTCTAAAACTCATGTTTACATGCACTTGGCCCCTAATTAGATTTTCTCCTTTACTCCTGACCACATTGTTGAAAGAAGGCTAGCACTGAATGTACAGCAGTGATATTTTAAAGCATGGCTAAAACGCAGTAGGATAAAATAAATGGCTAAAATCTTTACCGCAGGAACAGACATTTGGTTTCATCCTGTCTGGTTCCAGTCAGTTAAAGATGAGCTCCACTGATGAGGAGAACTAATTACCCCTTGGAAAACAGTTGTATTCTGTGTCTCTAAAAGGAGCTTTGTCATGTCTGAGAATATATCCCTTGTGATGTCACCGAGTTTAACTGTGTGTGGAGACCGCAACGCCAGCTTCCTGTAGAATAATTGCAAATTGGCGACATGGATGTTGAAAGACGCAGACGTTTATCAGGTGGGGAGGATCTAACAAAAAGACACATTTCAGTTGCGATTTCACATGCGATGTGCTGGATTTTGGGGGGGGGGTAAAGTCCCCAAACTTAACGGAATTGCGACAGTAAATCGCTGGAGTTCACTGAAGCTCATATAAACACACTGATTTACATACACTCACCAGCCACTTCACTGGGTACACCTGTGTAATCTAATGCTCTGCCATAAATCCTACTTTTATGAAGCTTATACATTTTCAGTTTTTGTTCACATTGCCAGAAAGGTGATAATTCTACTTTATGTTTATTATTGAGGTGGTAATGGGTGATTGTGGCGTACTGGAGTGCATTATATTGAAAGGTGTTCATAATATTTTGCCCCCCTCATGTATGTTAATGGAGTCGACAAAATATTAGGAACACCACCAACCCACTACCACCTCAATAATAAACATAAAGTAGAATTATCACCCTTCTGACAATGTCAACAAAAACTGAAAATGTATAAGCTTCATAAAAGTAGAATTTATGACAGAGCTTTTGTATTGGATTACATTAGATTACACAGGTGTACCTAATGAAGTGGCCGGTAAGTGTATGTGAGTCTATTAATCCACCTTATTGGAGGAAAGGTCATTTGTATTTACACTCTGCACCTTATTCAGATGGAGCATCATGTGCTCACATGAACATGTGTTCATTTGTTCATACATTTTCAAATTTTTGTAGGATAGGTATAATAAAAACTACAGCTGCTGTCTAGATATTTTGGTTATTGCTAGGATCTCTTTTTTTTGACAATGATTTGTTGTTTTGTGGCTGTGAAGACACTTCAGTACATTTCTGATTTCAGTTATAATTATTTATTTAACTGTAAGAGACATAAAGACTCAGTCAGTCACATAATCACAAACACTGATTCTGCCAAATTCGCAGACCTGTTCACTTCATACAGGGGACTTTACTTACTGTACATGCTCATGTTGTACTGGTCATTTCACACTTTTCTTATGGAGTTGTACCTCTTGGGATTAAATGTTGGCAACTTGATGACTAAACAACATACTGGGTGATTCTGCATTTCCAACTTTTCAGCAAAAACCACACGCAAAATGTCTTGCAAACTAGACTTGAGGGTCCCATTGTCACCATAATACAACATGATCAGCACTACATTGTCCTATTACACTGTTTGCTTTCTCCTGACTGTGCTGTTCTTGTCCTTACTCTTGTCTGGAATGTGCTGCGAATGAAGAAAAACGTCCACTATGCATTTGTGAAAGAAGGAATGATGATAAAATTGAAATACTTCCTTAACATGATGTTGGACATGATCTTGTCGACACAATCGCCTCTTTTTTAATATAGGAGTTAGAGCTGAGCAGTACTGACAAAATCCTCATCATAGCATTGATAATGTGTAGTTTACTGGTATTTTTGCGAAGTTAATCTAATATAGAGGTAAATAATTTTGTCACTAAGAAGAAAAAAATGTTGGTAAAGGACAGGACAGTCTGGTAAGTTTGCATCCTTTAATTGTAATGCAGCTTTTAAGACCAGGATATTTAAGTTATGTCTTAATATTATGACAACAAAACTCCCAGATGAAATCTAGTCTCACACAGTATTGATTTTCTATTGACAGATCTCCCAGCGTTAGCAGGAATAATGAACTGTTACTTTACTTCTGACCAGTGATTTTTGACGCATGTAGCTGTCGTCTTCTGTCTGCATTCCTGCCTGAACCACATTAACACACACTGTATCATCGGGGTGAAGTCAGTTTGTTAAGGTAATAACGTTCTGCCATGCTCCCCTCACCTCCTATTCTCGCCCTCAAGCCTGCTCTTTCCTCTCCTTTCCCTCCCCTCGCTGTCTCTCAGCCCGGTAAGGCGACCCATTCATCAATAATTGATAATTGGCTGGGACAGGTGAGATGGAGAGGCAATTTGTAGAGAGTATGGTGTGGGTACACCTCCAGGAGATTGGCTCCGAGGAGGAGAGGAGAAGGACTGAGGTTGGGGAGTTGAGTTGCTACTCAAGGACACAGCGCAAAGGAGCAGCCAAGTTCCTACAGTTTCTGTTGGAGGCTTGAAAACTAATTTTTCCAAGAAAGACATCATAACAACTGGTACTCTGAATTTTATTTCTCTCCTATATCTTTATTCTTCTTGCTGTGATAAGGACTTTCCTTGAAGTGAAAATTATATCCCATCTAGAGCTGCAATGATTAGTTGTCAACAGAAAATTAATTGGCAACTGTCTTGATAATCGATTAATCGTTTTGAGTAATTTTTTTAAAGAAAAAATGTTAAAATTCCCTGGGTCCTTCTTCTTAAATATGAATATTATGAGAGTAAACTGAATATCTTTGGGTTGTTGACTGTTGTTTGGGACAAAAAAAGACATTTTAGGTTGCATTGTGGGCTCAAAGGAAGGACTAAATGTGGAGACCACACATGACTCTTTAAAGTACAATAAATGTATTTAAAAAAAACTAAATATCGGTAATGTGTGTAGCGTGTGGATGTGTCAACATGTACGGGTATAAGAAAACCAAAATAAATCAATCAAAGTCCAATCAAACCAAGTAACTTAGAGAGGAGAGAGAGACTGACTGCTCAGGCACCTAATATATGAATATATACTGTACAGTCAAACCAAACCAGGTGTCAGCCATCACTCCAAATGAGTCACTACCCAGACCAAACAGGAAATTGGTCTTTAGGCCTGCAAGCCGTCACACCCCCCTCTTTTTAGAGCGAGGTCCCACCTCAGATCCTGGAAGAAAATAAATATTAAGAAGAAAATTCAGTTAATATCTGACAATTTTCTAATCCATTATGATCTACAAACATGAAATGAGATCAGCTCATATTTACATCAACAACCCTTTATCAACACACAATTTCCCTATCACCTCCCAGTACCTCCTTACCCCGCCCAGTCTTCACGACGCAGCAACCTTGGATCCAGAGGGAGCACTTTTTTAAGAGTACATCAAAACTGGCATAGTAGAAATGTAAAGGAATGATAGGCAAGTCTACCAAAGGACATCTTATGTTACATCCATATGTCTTGCATTATTATCACAAGCTGTCTGAATTACCGATGTCTTAAATTCTGAAGGCAGTACAATTTGCACAACCGGATCACCACTGAATGCCTTCCCATGAGGAGCCCACACCCTGAGGAAGAGGTCATCCTGGAAGAAATACCCCTGCCTAACTTTTCCCTCCTGAGATGTAGGCAAAATCAGGGTCATACATGTCCTCCAGAGACTGGTCCACTCTCTGTTCTTTCACCAGCTCTGAATAAGAAACAGAGAGATCACTTGGCACTGACAATGCAATTTTTTTTTTAAATCACAAAACTTTTCCGAAACCGCATCACTATCAGCCAGAGCAGCAGTCATTACACGAGTCACGACACAGACCGTCGACACATCTTGATCTGATTCAGTGACCCCTTGTGGTTCTGAAGCACAGACTGTAGAAACCGCCTGCTCTGGTTCAGTGACCTCTGGAGGTTCAAGGGATGAAGCACATGTCTCTTTTTTTGTTGTTTTTGTTGTTGTTGACATGTTAGGTATTTGTACATTCTCTTGTCTTACATCATCTGGCTGACCTCTTGCCAGGTCATTTCCTAAAATGATGTCATCTCCTTCAACTGGCAGTTCTGGACGAACACCAACCTCCACGTCTTCCTGTACCAAATCACAGGACAAAAACATTTTATGCACAGGCACACCCCATCCTTCTAACTGGAACACAGCTCCCTGTGTCTGAAACCTGAAGAGAAAAGGCAGGATTTGCCTCCCCCACAAAGGTATGCAAAGCTCCTGAGCCCCTCAAAATTCTGACTGTAACTTTCTTGTCACTCCCAATTAGAATTACAAAGCCGTCAGACGTGAATGGAGCATAACCCAAGTCCATCTCAGAGATGTCTATTGGCTTAACCTGCATTTGAAATGGAGCCACCAGTTCTGCTGCGTCACCAGTTGTGGGATTAGGGATAGGTGCAGCCAGACCAGTCGACTTCACATGGGATATTTTGCTTGTTTCTTTTAGCAAAGGACATTCTTTCCTCCAGTAACCCTCTTGATGGCAATAATTATACACATTTGGATCACACTTTCCATCATGCTGCTGTTCCAACTTTGGGGAGAAAGAATTTGCTTTCTGGGATTTGTCACTATTATACTGCTCACCAAAGATACATTTGTGTGTCAGCACAGTTATCAGCCAGCACTGCAGCCTCACTAGGACATGTGACTTTGTGTTCGTTAATAATATGTTGCAATGTAATCGGGACACTGTTTTAACTGTTCTACAACAACTAGATCACATACCTTTATCAAAAGTTTTCACACCAGATGAAGAGCACCAGCGATCAAATCCTGTGTAAATTCCACTTGTTTGTTTACCAGTTGTTTCGCCAGCCCCTGAAACGTTGGCGACATGCTTCAGGAACTAACTCGTATGCCTTCAAGACAGCTGATTTAGCGCATCGTAAACTTTACAGTCTTCAGAAGATGGAGCAAAGTAAAGACATACTGTAACATTAAAGTTTTCTTCTCATCAGGCCAGTTTCTTGAGAAAGCAACACGCTCAACAAAATCTACATCCTTTTTCATTAAACTTTGGCAACAAACTCAAGTTACTTGCAACATCAAAACGTGAACAAGTGGTTTCCTCATTTAAAGCAGATGCAGACCTTTTACCTTCTTTAATCAATGCCAATTTTCGCAAATCCAATTTCAGTTCCCTTTTGTATTTGATTTTTTTTTTTTTGCAAAAGCAGCAATTCTTTCTGCTGTTCAAATGTTAAGCCAACCATGGAAATACTTATACCACTCTTACCTCCCTGTCCATCAGTACACCACCTTCTTGTTAAGCAAGTGTTAGTTGGCCTTTATGGTACTCTCCAGGTTTTCCTTTGTACATTTTGGGCTGAACTTCAACAGAGTAATGCTGAGCAATCTTCATCAGCTGTTCCTTGGTACATTGCACCAGCAACTCATCCGAGGGAGACTGAATTAAATCTTCCACAGTGTCAAACATAGCCACCAACCAAATAAACTCTGCAAAAACCTTTGTGCTATGCAACAAGTGGCTAAAAGAAGTGGAGTCTCCCCATCCTAAACTAACTAGTAAGATTAACTAGCTAACTAAACTCATCCCTAGTCTTCAGATACTTGTGGCAGGTACTTATTCGCTGTAACTCAGTGACACTGGAGGGACTGGAACTGCATACAAACAGCAACCTCCCCAAGAAACCCTGAATGTGATCCCGAGCCAATTGCTCTAACCGCTTTCTCCGTCACACTAAAAAAAAACACCCTGCAACAGACTTTCTTGTAGAACCTGCTGCTACGCCTCACAGAGTCAAAATAATGCTGCACCAAACAGTTTAGTACTACCTGTTTACTTCAAAACAATGAGACCAAAATGGATAATGCTCCCCAAACTAAGAAAACACACCTGACATATGTGATACTCCACCCAAAAATAAGAGTAAAGAAAAATTAATACCAGCAAAATCTGATTGATCGAGCCCCAGTTTTGTCACGACTCAGCTCAAAGGAAGGACGAAATTGTAGAGACCATACATGACTCTTTAAAGTACAATAAATTTACTTAAGTCAATTTTATTTATAGCTATAGCACCAAATCACAACAGGAGTTAATCTCAGGGCACTTTTCACATAGAGCAGGTCTAGACTTTACTCTTTCATTTACCAACATTCCCCCATGAGCAAGCACTTGGTGACAGCAGCAAGGAAAAACTCCCGTTTAAAAAAAAAACAAAATTAAGTATGCGGTCAGTTCATCAGTAATGTGTGTAGTGAGTGGATGTGTAAACATGTACGGGTGTAAGAAAACATAAATAAATCCACCAAATCAAGTAACCTAGAGTCTTAATTTGTGCATGAGTGTCTCTCTTATGTGGTTATTCACAGGTTATAGTGTATAGTGGAGGTGCCCTGCTTCGCTAACGTCAGAAGAAATAATAACATTTTTATGAAATATAATATTAGGCCAGTTCACCTTCAGGAAAGTGAGTAGTGTCACTATAACACACAGCAAAAGCCATGTATTTAATCAGTAAATAAACGATTGTTTAAACTATTATCTAGTTGATACTGAGAGATGAGATGTGACAGGATCTATCTGATGCTGTTCAGCAGGTGATTGATTCATTTATCACTTTGTGTGTTTGATCATTAATCAAAGCAGCATATTGCACCGTCAGGAAATAAACCCTGCAGAGTTTGGTCAAGATTGGGGGGGGAAAATAGAGACAAAACAGCCCCAATCATTCACATTCAGGTGCTGATATGTGAGAGAAAAAGTGGGAATCGTGTAACTCCTCAGCTGAGCAATTTCCTGTGGGGAAACTTTAGATGACTGTTGGTGATCTATACACTTCAGTTTTTGAAAAGTGTATGCCCTGGATTTGTACATGTATCTGGTCGCCATCCGGCTGAGGCCACCAGTTGTGCGTGGGAGTTTTTGTGCAACTCCGTTTAAAAACAAACATAAGCAGCTTCTGTGTTACCTGTGTGTGTAAGAAAAAAAAAAAAAAAGTCGTGCCACAGTTCTGCTTTGCTAAACTCCCACAATTCTTCTCCTGCAAAACATTGGAGTCACCGTCTTCATCTTTCTTCCAGTCCATTTACTTTCTTTTAATGTTTCAAACTGATCTGCTGACAAAAAGTGCAGAAGAATTCATACAACTCGGTTTAGACCAATTTTTTATCTAGCTGATAGTCTTTGGTGTATAAAGTCAAGTGTTTGTGTACAACACATGCTTATTTCTCCTTAACAATAATAAAAAAAAAACAGTTCAGTGCTAATAAGTACACTCCTAATGCAATTTGAATGTGAATCAGTTTTGCAGCGTTATAGATTTTTATGCAAATGCAGTGCCTTGTAGTGGAAACACGACCAGCACTATCATTTTCGAGCTCATTATAAACTGCCTGGCTGGATTGCTACTGGAACATCGGTAAATGCCTTAAATGTAAAGTAAATGTAAAACACATGTAGGTACCCCCCCCAAAAGCACATTTTACTCATGTCACATGTGCATAGTATACTTAAATGTCTCTCTAATACACACACACACACACACACAGTTCATGTCCGCCAACATTTTGTCACAATATTTCCCACCGTATTTCCTTTTCCCTTAAATCTTTTATTAATAATTCAGGTTTATATTTTGTTGGGTTTACATAGCAGAAGATGGAGTGAGGCTCATGCTGTGTGTGTGTGTGTGTGTGTGTGTGCGCGCTCTTACTGGGCACTGATAGTGTGTCTGGTGGGTGCTGAGTGCTGGGCAGAGTGAGGGAGTGAAGAAGTACTTATTGATTTTGGCCACACATCTCTTCTCCTGAAAATCCCTTGATTGCTTTTGTTCTGCTCCCCGTCTCCCTCTTTCTGTCTCGCTTCCTCTAATGAAACTCCAAATGAATTGGAGCACGTACTGACTGCTCTCTCTCTCTCTCCGTTTCACTTCGGCTCTCTCACTGTCCTCCTTACTCTCTCTCTCCCTCTCTCTCTCTCTGGCTTTTTCTCTGCCTGTCTTCCTCTCTCTTTCCCTGCTGATTTCTCTATCGCTCTCCTTCCTCCTCTCCCTCTCTCTTTCTCGCTTTCTCTTACACACTTTCTCCCTTAGTGGTCTTCTTGCCTATTTTATCTGTCTCTCTGTTTATCTATTTTCCTGTCCATCTCTTCTCTTCTCCCTCAACTCCTCTCTCACCCACCTTCATCTCATCCACATACGAGGGAGAGGGAGATGTGTGGTGGAGATGTTGCCTACTAGCAGCAGCTAAAGCTATTCTTATAGAATGACTCAGACACGTGACCTACTCAAATGGACTGATAGTCCTTCAACCGTCCCTCTGTCCATTCATCCCTGGACCTATCGTTAAGGACTGTTTGTCACAAAATACCTTCGACTCTTGCTCTTTCTAGACATAATCTGTGTAGAGCTGCAACAGTCAGTCAAACAATTAGTCAATCACCAATAATTTTGATGTTAGAATAATCGATTTAGTCTTTTTTTTTTTTTTTTTTTAATGAAAAAATGCCAAAATTCTCTGGTTCATTATTCTTGGATATGAATATCTCATTGTCTCATTTAGTCCTCTATGATAGTTAATTGAATATATTTGGGTTTTGGACTGTTGGTTGGGACTAAACAACATTTGAGGATTACACCTTGGACTTTGGAAAACTTTTTGTGATTGACATTTTTCACTAATCGTTAGATGCAGATGTGTGATAACTGAATGTCCAATATTTTTCTTTTTTAATCCAAGGTACCAGGAGGTACCCAAGGTGACAAGAAATTTCTCAGAGAGTCCATTTTGCATAACACTCATAGTGTCTGAGACACAGCGGCATACCTGCTGAGACTTCATAAAAAGATGAAAAGCAGATATAACGTTCATCATCTTAGTTTTACGAGTTGGCATCTTAGCATTAGCTGATGAGCACAAAACACAAAGTACAGCCAAGGCTAATGGAAATGTCATCATTTTTGCAGGTATGTTGTCATAAAGAAAAGCATGGAAAAAATGCTTTTTTGATGTGATGGTGATGCTAAAAATTCAGTTATTTCATCTTCAGGAGAAAATAAATGTCTGGACCTAATTTCATGGCAATCATCCAATAGTTTTTGAGATATTTCACCACAAATGTCCACCTCATGGTAGTATTAGAGTAATCAACAAGGTCAGCATGCTTCATTCTCTGGGGACCATGAGTGTATGTACAAATTTAATGGTAATCAATCCATCAGTTATTTAGATATTTCAGTCTGGACCAAAGTAGTGGACCTACCGACAGACTGAAGACATGACGCTAACATGGCTAAAAATCAGCTCAATCAACAACATAAGCTGAACATGAACACACATTCTTGTACTTCTGTCTTCATGAGGACTTTTCTGGGGATTTTAACCATTGGTACCACACTTATAACCTGAATTTAAAACCCAATGCTAACCTTAAATGGTCAGTTTACCCAAATACTATCTGTATTACGTCCGTCTCCACCCCCAATACATCAAAGGTGACCCCGTTACTTGAGATAATCCTCAGGACAGGTAGAAAATAAAAAGTAGCTCCAATGAAAACCTTTTTGACATTGAGGTCTGTGGATTATCCAGAATAAGTGGGACATTGTTTCTGAAAAGTTTTGCTGCTAAATGTAAGTTTTGGAGCAAATTTTGAGCAAATTCCAGTCACCTCAATTGTATCGGTTGCTGGCAGAAATCTCAGAAACCGATATCTCTAAAACTGAAGCTATCTGTGCACACATACCTTTGTAGTCTCCTCCTATGTAGAGAAAATAGATTAAATCTATTCAGACATTGTTTTTTTTTTTTTTTTTTACACCTCATTCAGGTTCTTATTATAGTTTCCACGCTTGAAATACAGGATATTACCAAAGTAATGATTTTATTGAGAGAGAAAAAAGCAAGAGGAGAGCATTAAAATGATGAAGAATCCTGAGGGGACAAAGAGGAGTGTGAACCACTGCAATACTATGGGTGTAGCAATACCGTTGTTTGTCTCAGACTTTGTCCCATGTAAACAGAATCTGTAAGATTTTGTGTAAAATGCTTGTGTATGCTTAGGTATCCCTGTCCCTGAAGGCTTCATTGTTCCAGCTCATCAAATGTGCATCCCTGTGCTTTATATTGCTTGTTTTGCAGCTGAGACTGTTTGTGGCTGCAGCCGATACATTTGCATCACCGCCCCCCCCAGCCCCCCCCCCCCTTCCATTTTTCCCTGTAGACGTTATTGTTCCGCCTCATCTGATGTGTGTATGTTTGACCTGTGCCCTCAACCCTCCAGGGGAGCTGGAGGAAGAGATGGAGAATCCAGAGATGGCGGACCTCCCCGAGAAACAGAAACACCAGCTCAGACACAGAGAGCTCTTCCTGTCCCGCCAACTGGAGTCCTTACCTGCCACACACATCAGGTACACTGCTGCACACCTCCCTGGTATTATACCATGAAATTATGTGTTTTAATTTGCATGATATGATTTTTATTTCAGTTTCTCTTTAAATTTCTGTGTCTTTCTCCCAAAATTAGACCCTCTCAGTGCACTTTTTTGATGGCAAATGCCTCCCCCAGGTTGCATAAACCAAGAACTTCTATCTTAATAAGTCTTTTTGGCTACTTTTGACTCCAGAAATCTTAATGTTCTCAAAGCAAGGAAAACCTACCATGCAATTTTCTAAGACATTGATTATCAAGAAACTTGAAACAAGTCAAAATAAAGGCAATGACTGCACTGGAAAATGACAATTAATGCGATAATCTCACTCCATTGGCAGAATTGTTTTCGCTTGTTTTAATTTTAACTGTTAAGATGAAACATTCGGTAGGTATTCCAGGTTGAATAAATTATTTAACAGCAGCTTATGCTATTAAATTAGTGATGTTTCACATCTCAGTCACTGATTATACAGCTTTTTAACAGTTTGGCTACTTATTTGACTTACTTATCATGTTTCTGTTTTCAGTATTACATTGCATAAACTACATTTTCCCATTTTATTGGCTATGCAAAGCACATTTTACCTCTTTCAATCCTGTTTGTGCTTGTAAATAACTGCAATGCCCTGACCAAAAATGTGGTCATTGATGATGTCATCATTTATTGATTCCTCCACTCAAGGGTCACAATGACTCGAAGCAGTTTGAGCCTATCAACTTTCAGTCGGTTTTAAACAACATCAGGCACAAAAAAAATCCACTCATCTGCAGTGTGCATGTTGAGCTGCCTTCGCTCATCAGTACGCTCCAGGCAAACCCACCTAATCATTACCACATTATTACATGGCATTTCTGAAGAGTCGCAGAAAGTGCAAACTGACATCTGCTCGAATAAAAATTCACTGACGAGCCGTTTGTTTAGTAAGATAATCAAACTCGATTAACTTTTCTATCTTAACACCAGCGAGCAGCAAGGTTACTCGAAGTGTTTTGAGTTAATCGCCCTGCCAAATCGTATTTGCTTCAGGCCAGAGAGGTGTGACTAATTAGCTGGTAAATAATTTGAATTCAGACAGTAGCAGTTAAGGGACGGAGATGAGTGCTGTCAGTGTCAATACACTAACCCAGGACTCATCAAATAGCAGGCTGCGCCGATTGGAGCCAAATCAATCTCATCATTGCGGATTCTGAGATGCATCCTACATCAGAGTTTCTTCTTAGACAGTTTCTCTTGCAGAGGAGAGTGCGGACCGGAGTAGCAGCTTTCATCTCGCACTTATGTAACACGACTTCAACTCGTCTACTATTCTGTATACACATGTTAACCATCCCATTTTTTCTTCATTCTCTCCCTCTTCTTTATCTCCTTCCTACTAATCTTTTGTCCCTTCCTTTCTTTACTCCTCTCCCCCCTTTCACATACTTCCTTTTCTTTCTCATCTCCTTTCCATACATCCTCGCCGGACTCCAGGGGGAAGTGCTGTGTGACACTGCTAAATGAGACGGAAGCCCTGAAGTCTTACCTGGACAGAGAGGTATGTATGTACACAAGCTCCACATGCTCGGTAACATCACGGGGTCTCCTAAGCTGTGATTAGGCGTGTTAGATTTCAGGAGGTATGTAAGAGAGTGTGTGTAAGAGACTTATGAGTTCAGAGATTCTTGTTTCCAGATGAATTATTCAATGTGTTGACCCAGAATGTTCTTTTCACATACTGTAATGAGGAGACGAGAGACTAGCAGAGGGGGAAAATGCACACACACACACACACACACACTGGCGCATACGCTCCACTCTTTCGCCTCTCTCCGCTTGCCCGTCTCGCTTCCTGTTCCTTTCATTCCTTTCAGTCCTCACGCCTTCCTGTCATCTGTATTTCCCAGGATGCCTTCTTCTACTCACTGGTGTATGACCCTCAGCAAAAGACCCTGCTGGCTGATAAGGGGGAGATCCGCGTGGGGAACAAGTATCAGGCTGACATCACCGACCTCCTGAAAGAAGGTACTCATACTTAAATGTGGGGAGTTTTAATTGACCATTTTCCTGAGCAGCGTTTTTACAGGGTAGCACATTAACTTTTTTCTGCAGGGGACATTTTACCCTGCTCTGTACTGATTTTTTTTTTTCTTTTTTCCTTTTTAACAAAGTTTTCAACATTAATAGGGCATCCATAAACTATTCAACTTTTCCAGGGGAAGTTTTTGTAACTGCTCAATTCTCAGGAACATTTCATGAACTTAAAGCAGGCGTTTTAACAGATGTTGTCTATGTGCAGCACACTTTGGAAAGGATCAGATGCATGACTATATTCATTACTGGCAAAATTGTAAAGCTGAACTACTCATACATTTAACATCCAAATCTTATTAGTAATGTGGGCCTTATTTTAAAGCTAAAGAATGTCAGTTTAGACTTTATAACTTCTTGGAAAAGTTTCTTGACTTTGCAACTTGTCCATAATGTTAAATCTATAATTATCATAATTTCAGCAGTCTGACAGATATTCTTGGCTGAAGCTGAAGACATTTTGTGCCAGTATTTTTTTGCAGATATTCAGTACAAATATGACTATTTTAATGCCAGATTTTCTATTCATTGTTTTGCCAGAATTTAATTCTTAGCAGGTGGGAAAACCTCTGAAATTGCAATTAGCACACCATGGGACATTAAGCTCTCTAATTAAACCCATGTTAATGATTTTTTTTTTTTTACATGTGTTAGAAGCTCGGGCAGTTTGGCTGGTTGGTTGCAGGCTGGCAGCTTGACAGAACCCACCTATTCAACTCTGGGATTCATTAAAGCTTTACACAAGGAATTTTTTTTTTTTTTTTTTAAAAAGGAAACTTTGAAGAAAATCTCATTTTGATTGCAGATTTTACAATTTGTTGTTGTACAGATGTGACCAATGGGGAACCCCATTGGCCTTGGACAACATCAGATAATTACTATAACGGTGCTGTCTCTCTCTCTCTCTCTCTCTCTCTCTCTCTCTCTCTCTCTCTCTCTCTCTCTCTCTCTCTCTCTCTCTCTGTGTATGCATGTGGGTCCATGTAGGTGAGGAAGATGGCAGGGACCTGGAGAAACTAGAGGAGAAAGTCTGGGACCCCAACAGCTCACTGACAGAGAAACAGATCGACCAGTTTTTAGTAGTAGCTCGGTAAGTCAACACAGTAGAGAAAAAAAAACATACTAACAATAACATAAAAAATCAAACATTTCATAACCTGTGTTTCAACTTTTTTAGAGCTAGATATAGTAGTTGATTCAGTGATAATTGGCCAGGAGTGTATCATTTGCTTTGCAAAATTGCATTACTGAATATTTCATCAGGAAGCACCAAATTTATGACTTTGCTGATTTGTCTTTTTTTTCTGCATAAATAGTTCTGAATAAGATCTGATGTTGGGTGTAACTATGCATACACTAGATCCCAAGTCTACATAGTAAAAGTCTCTTTATAGATCTTTTTTTTTTTTTTTTCTGCGTGTCCCACAGGTCAGTAGGTACATTCGCCAGAGCCTTGGACTGCAGTAGTTCTGTCCGGCAGCCCAGCCTTCACATGAGTGCTGCAGCAGCCTCCAGAGACATCACCTTGGTGAGTTATCCACACATACATACATACATACATACATACATACATACATGCACACACATGAAAGTGGCCTTGGGTTAAATCAGCATCGCGCCATAGGTGGAAAGTGTAGGAGAGAGGCAGTGCTGTTAATCAAAGAAAATGCTGGTGTGTGTGTATGTGTGTGTGTGTCTGTTAGTGATTGTTGAGGGCTGTGTCTGGTTATCCTTAACAAGCAGTGGGCCCCAGAAGCCTGGTGCGGGTCTATTCTGCCCTAGATCTTATCCTCATATATAAAACATAGATGAGAGGCCTTCTAGCTACACACACACACCACATACACATACACACACACACACAGCCCAAAGCCTTGCACAGGGGGCTGCATATAAACTCTCTGGACTGAGCAAATAAAAATGTGTTATACTCGTCCCAAGAACTCAGCAGAATAATGCAGAAATTAATTGCTTAATTGTTCCAAACAAGATTCAGAACAACATGAAAAAATCCCCAACAGTTATTTCCATCTTGTGTTTAGTTTCACGCTATGGACACCCTCCACGCCACGGGCTATGACATGACTCGAGCCATTGCAGCGCTGGTGCCTCAGGGTGGGCCCGTCCTCTGTAGGGATGAAATGGAGGAGTGGAGCGCCTCAGAGGCCAACCTGTTCGAGGAGGCGCTAGAGAAATACGGCAAAGACTTCACCGATATCCAACAGGATTTTGTAAGTAGAAAAAAAACAAACAAACCAAAAAAAAAGCTTAGGGCAAGGCATTTCTGCTAAATTAAATGGTATAGCTGAGATATGCAAGGAAGACCTTTGGAGCACTTGGTACAGTATGCTGCTCATCAGCCTTTATGTGGGATCCCTAAATCTAATTTAGAGATGTGTGTAGTAGGTATTCAGTGCACCCATAATTGCTGCTTCTGAGTGCAGAAACCACAGAATTAGAGTTGAACTTCTGCAGCAGACATATGGACTTCATTCAGGCATTTAGCTGATTTTGTACAGAACAACTTCCAAGCACAGTCGTAGTCCTGTAAGCAAAGATTACATCCAGCTCAAGAGGAAACAGTGAAAAATGCTTAAGCAAAGCACAATGATCATTTATCCCTTGAAACATTCCAAATAAACATTTTTGATTAGACAAAGTGTGAGCCTTAAGTTAGAGGCTCGGAGAATGTCCTCTGTGCTTTCAGCCTGAGAAGAATAGTGCTGCCGTTTGTGGACTTCTCTACTACACGTTGTGTGCTGAGCTCTCACCGTGTGCATCACTCCACCACCTGGTGGCTGGCCGCTGTCAGTGCCGCTCACTCTTGTTTCCACCCCGGCCTTTTCTCAAACAACAGGACTAAACCACCATTATGGGTGGGGCCACTACTTGACAGCTCATTTTCCTTTCAAACTTCTACGAGGAAACTTTACAGTACAGCCTCTGTAGGTTCAAACAGATTTTGTGGCCAGTTGTGCTTTTTTTGTCATTTAGGGAAAGATATTTTTAGTGTAAAGTGGGTTTTTTTTGTCATAAATGTATAAAAAAAAAATTGTGCTGAATTCTGTTTACACACAGTTTAGCTCTGAAAGAGACAACCTGAAGCTTTTAGGTGGTCACAGTATTGTTGATCACTAACAGCTGCTCTGAAAATATTCCTGGTGAAGTGAATTGATAAAATGTGTCTGGACAGTGAAGCGTGTGTTGAATAGTACACGTTCACTTCGATCTTTCAGACTTTCTCCACCTGTCTGGAGATTGAAATTGTGACCTGTCAATCATAAGTCTGCTCCCAACACTTTAATACCTTCTAGAGGGAAATAATGATTATTTTGTCCTCTCTCTCTACTTCTCCAGTTGCCCTGGAAGTCTCTGACGAGTATTATCGAGTATTACTACATGTGGAAGACCACAGACAGATATGTACAGCAGGTAAAAAACTTCATTACACATCAGTTGTAGCTTGCTATATTTATTAATGATAATTTCCCTTCTTTATATCCTAATAACTATTTCACTCTGATTTTTGTTCACACCTGATGACTTACATCTCTGGCGTAAAAGGCAATATTCATTGTTTTTTGTACACTTAACTTTGGAGATTCACAACCTTTTCTGGCCCTTGACCTCATTTTCGTCCCCAAAACTCATGTTGTCAGTTGGAAGTATACGTTTTGGCATACATGTATACTCTCAATCTGTCTATGCTTATTAAAAAATAAGTCAAATATCAGTCTCGTTCAGAAATATCCATCAACTCTGTCTTCAAATCACAGGAACTCTTCTGTCTAATCACATCACTTCTTCTCTCCTTTCTCCCACTTCCTCAACCTCCGTCTCCGCTCCAGAAACGATTAAAAGCAGCCGAAGCAGAAAGCAAGTTAAAGCAGGTCTACATCCCTAACTAGTGAGTATCTCCACTCTGTCATTATACTACATTGAGACATCAAATTTAGAGCGTTTTGACCTTCTCAGCAACATCTCTGGTATTTTAAAGTTGGACATTTACTGCTGCTGTTTGGACACAAACCCTTCTTTCACTGTATTAGCAGTCATGACAGCTCTCAGTACAGTATCAGTGTAATGGCTGTCTCTGGCTGCAGGCTGATGAATGTTGTCTGTTCTCTTAGTGAATGTACATTCAGTGTGCCAGTCTTATCTTTATTGGTCTGACTCCGTCTCCTGTTTCTGTGCCTCACCAGTAACAAGCCAAACCCTAACCAGCTGAGTAACAATGTAAAGCCACCCCTCGTGAACGGAGCAGCAGGCGCAACTGTCCCAGCACCTCCAGGCCAAGGGCAGACGCCCGGCCTGGGCAGAGCCTGTGAAAGCTGCTACAGTAAGTCATTCACTGTCAGAGGCGTTCTCCATCCATCCATCCATCCATCCATCCATCCATCCGTCCATCCATGGAGGAAATGGATGGATATCTTCCATAAACTGTGTATCTGTATTTTCTCTACATGATTTCAGTAGATCAAGCTTGGCATCTAATTGTAGGCGTCCTCAAGGCTTAGGGGTTAAAACGCTGTCCATGAACCACAACGTCCCTGGTTTGAGTCCAGCTGGGAACCCTTATTGCATTTCTCTCTCCCTCCTTTCCTGAAATCTCTCTACTGGCACAATTGAATAAAAGCATAAAATGTCCAAAAACATCTAACAAAATATTCAAAAAAACCACAAAGTGATCATTGAACTTGTGCTCTCCAGTAAATCTTAAAAATGTGTCATCTCCTCTTGTGTTTTGATTAACATAAAATTACAACAGACCTCTAAATTGAACCAGCAATAGAACTTGAGCTTCTGCATTAATTTACAGATGGAACATTTTATTATAAATCAGGTGATTTAAAGAGTGCAGAACTACTCTGCTCTCTGTATGAGGCACACATTTCATACTGTTTCTCATTGCGGAGAGTGCAGAGAGAAGAGCGTTACATGCCCTGCAGCGGAGTATTGTTTGAGTTATTTTAGTGGTTATAGTTAATTAAGTGATGAATGATTAAAAGTTGCGCTCTCGACTGTGTGCGCTCGAGCACGTGATTTTGATTATGTCTGGATTATGTGTCGTCTTGTGCACGTGTCGGTCTATTGCTCTGTCACAATGTGCTCACTTTCTTCTCTATGAATACGTGTGTTAAATATCTGCGCTCACATGTGATTATATGTGTCTGTGTGTGTGTATGCAGCTAGCAGCTCCTACCAGTGGTACTCATGGGGACCTCCCAACATGCAATGTCGCCTGTGCGCCTCATGCTGGACCTACTGGAAGAAGTACGGCGGGCTAAAGATGCCCACAAGGCTGGATGGGGAGAGGCCTGGACCTAACCGCAACAACATGGTACACACACACGCACATGCACACACATGCAGTCAGGCGTATGTACACACACTGCTGTGAATGCTTCACTTGACATTCAGTTTACTTATTCTGCAAACAACAGCCTTACTGTTTGCCTAAAGACTAACCTTACGCTTAAAGAAATAGTTCAGCTCCCAGGCAAATCCCTTCCTGCTCACCCTCATGTACGTCTGTATGTGACGCTGCTTGATATATTTCCATTATAGTTAAAGTAATAGTTTGACATTATGGAAAATGAGAGAGTGATACTACTCTCATATCTGTCCATTAAGTATGAAGCTACATCCAGGAGGTGGTTAGTTCAGCTTTGCATAAAGACTAGATCGAGTTTAACTTTGGATTCACTCCATAACAAATCTACATTATATCCTTAATTATAAGTATTTCTATATAAATACACTAACTACAGACTCTCAGATCAGAACATTGTCAATCTGTCCTCACAATAGTAATGTCCAAATCTTGTAAATGTGGGTGTATAAACATTTCTGTAGTATGTCAGGGAGCCAGATGAAGTACCACAAATATAAACGTAGCTGAAAAGGATCTGAATATCTGCCAACCCAAGTAAATTATTAGCTATTAAATGACTTTGGTAGTCTGCATTTGCCAGGCCACTGTGTTAAATGGATGGTGCATTTTGGGAAGCTTTCCAGTCGGCTCCATTTTGCCAACCAGCATTGATAAATTCAAGTAATTAAATCTATTTCAGATAACGATTTACTACAAATGTTTTTCTAGTCATAAGTGAGGTGATAATTAGACTTGTCCTGTGAAATACTACTCTGTCAATGATCATTAATCTGTGAAGGCACAAACCACCAACACACTGTTTTTTTGTGTCTAAACAGACATGTTATTAATCTGATTGTACCTCCAGAGCCCCCACGGCCTGCCCATGCGGCACAGCGGCAGCCCCAAGTTTGCAGTGAAGACGCGACAGGCTTTCTACCTGCAGACTACCGTGCTGACACGAGTGGCACGCCGCCTCTGCCATGACATCATTAGGCCGCGATATCTGGGCAGGCACCCCTACCTCCCTGTTAACACAGCAGCCATCAAGGCAGAATGTAAGCAGCCTTTTGAACCTGTCTTTTTATGACAATATCACACATAAAAGTTCAATCTGTGTGTGCTTGCTCCAGCACTTTGTTGAAGTTGATGCTTGTATTTGAAAGAGAAACTGACATTTTTTTTCCTTCATTAAATGGATTATGTTATTATTGTTTGCAAGAGCCCAGTTGTTTCTTTATTTCTTTCATCAACTGTATTCTTGCATTGAATTTCTACAGGTGCCCTGCGGTTGCCAGAAAGGCCAAAAAAGCCTTTGCCACTAAAACCTATGAGGCGTAAACCTCTGGAGTCTGTGGTTCGATATTTAGGTAAGAGAAAGCCGGTCACCCAGTGCGTCTGAACTGGATTTCTGTTTTCATTTGGTTTTAACTGGGTGTGGTGTAAATGGATAACTTTGTTTCCTTTTGACATAATAACACTTTGTTACTATAATGAACACACAATAACTCTTAAGGAAAAAGGGCTAAAAGAGGACTAAAGTTGATTTACTATATGTATTTTTTCATCATCAGAAATATGTATCCAAGCATAAAAATCTTGTTTCAGTTTGAGTCATTGTTAGTGACTTTTCATGCCTCATTAAACGCCCTAAAGGTGCCTTTTCTTCTAAACCAAGTTTCTGTTTACATTCAGTGTTTCTAACCAAAACACACAGTGTATACAGTATCTTTGAGGTCGTAACAAACATTTCCTTCCTCATCAAATGTTGGCAAAGCCGATTTTTCTGTCAATTTTTAAACCCTCATTGTTGGCATGTTTTCATTACTAACAATCCTTTTACTCCCTGCCTTTGCAGATGCATTACTGTGTTACAGCCACCTGTAGATCAGTGGAACAGTGTGAAATCATTGGCAGGAATGTTTGTGTTCGTGCACAAGAACAAACAAAACATGGAGCCACTCATAAAAACATTTCTCCATGGCACTACTAGTGATCAGATACTCCACTGGATACCTTTAACACAGATGTACAGTATGATAGCAACATTTATTTCACCTCTTGTTCAAGGAAAACAGTTTTGTTTTTACTTTTGATCACTCAAAAAAAATCCCTTTTTGTCTTGTAATCCTCATTTGCTCCTTTTTGTCTACTTCTCTCTCTCTTTTCCTTTCACTTCCTCCCTCTATATCTCCCTCTTTCACTTACAGAAGCACATCCCCGTCCAGCCAAACCTGACCCCCCGATACGTGGAGGCTCCATCTCTACAGGCAGCCTGACACCCATAAAATCCTCTCCCATCTTCAACAATGGTTCACCCACCATCCTGGGCAAACGCACCTATGAACAGCACAACGGACTGGATGGTGAGAGCGTGTGTGTGTGTGTGTGTGTGTGTGTGTGTGTGTGTGTGTGTGTGTGTGTGTGTCTGGATTTATGTTTTGCTTTCTCAGCTTTCTTAGTAGTTCACTTTCACTGAATCTGTGAATCAAACTTATTAATTATTGTAACTCATGGTCATATATTCTGAATTTTAGTTTCCACCACTAGTTATTTTACAGCATAAGCAGGCTCTAAAACATTTCATTTGATTACAGTTCCTGTTGTAGTTGAATATGGGCATAAGATGAGATGAAGAAGATGTAAAAAGTGCATTGACATAAAAACAATTTTCCATATTTTTCTCAAATCATTAGAATTGATAGTCATGATCACCTTATCTGACAACTAAGTGATTACTGGGTAGTTCTGATATGAGGTTTTATGAAGGAAATGAATTAAAATAGTGCACATTCTGTAGTATGTTTGTATTCGTTTGGAGTCAATGAATCACTGGAATGGAATTACATTTATATATTATCTATTTTTGTGGAATTTTAATCATTACAGAATAATTTTAAATGATTTTAACTGCATTAACACAAACTAAAATGTATTAAATTATTCATAAATGTTAAAGCTTTAATATTTCTGCTAAACACTGATTATTTGAATATTTAAGGAGCATGCAAAGGCGCATCCGAGCCTACTCGATGGCTACAACACACGGTTATGATTCGCTGCTCAAGGGTTAAGAGTTTGTATGGGGCTCCTTGTTTTTGGGTTATGTCCCACTTTCCCCTGTCCCTTGTGATACGAGAGAGGGGAAGAGACAGACTAAGAGATCAAGAGAGTGAGAGGATGCCAGAGAAAGACGGGAGAGAAGAGGGAGAGAGATTGCGAGAGGATGGGATCGGCCTTGCTTCTTTAGCTGGAGGCTACAGTCTATGTTGTCATGGTAACAGCGGAGAGGAGGAGGAGGAGGAGGTGGAGGAGGAGGGCTCGGTAAGTGTATCCTGAGGGAGAGCATCTCCACTGGTCTGTGAGCCCACCTCAGGCCCAGGCTGGGATAACACACCAGGAGGAGATTTGGGTTGGAAATCAGCCAAGCTTGAGGATTAGGGATTAGTTTTCATTTTTTATTTTAACACCAATATATCAGCATAATAGTTCATATCATACAGAAGATAGGAAAGGTTTCTGCAAGCATGTTACTTGTATTATTTTTAATTGATAATCATAACAAATTTTATTATTTCTTTTGGGCAAGTTGTTAAATCAGGAAATTTCAATTTTCTCTGTGGAATTAATTAAAGGAGTAGTTCAACATTTTTGGGAAATATGCTCATTTTCTTTCTTACAGAGAGTTAAAGCTGGAGTACAGGACATTTGTCTCCCTCTTCTGGCAGTGAGAGTAATTACAAAAACACTGTCAACACATGCTTACGTTACTACTCCGTCGCTACTGTTGCAGCTGTTGTAAAACGGTGGATAAATTGTTTTGAGCGTCGCACAACCTCCGCAAAATGACTCGTTTTCACTATCAGAATTTGATCCATTTGGTCCGATAACATTTGGAAAGTCTAGAAAAGCTGCATGATTATATTATTTTATCCCCATTCAAGATAGCAGAGAGCTGACCAGAAGTCTAGAGGCAGAAGCCCGTAGAGCATGCGCAGTATGCGTTCATCCAGCCAGCGTGGGAATATCAAACCTGACACCAGATTTAAAAACTCTGTATACTGTGAAATAAAGAGAGATTTACCTGACAGTCATAAGCTTAATAAGCATTGTGTGAACTTGTTTGGCAAGGACATTCATTTATATGTAGAAGTTCCGCTCTGCAGGTTTAAATGAGATGATAAGCACCACTCTCATGTTTGTGCTTTAAATATGGAGGCGAGCTGGGAGGTGATTAGCCTAGCTTAGCATATAGACTGGAGGCAGCTCACAAATCCACCTGCTAGTATGTCTGAAGCTTACTAATTAACACGTCGCATCTTGTTTTTAATCCGTGTGCAGACAGAAATGTAAAAACACAACCATTTCTTATTATGGGGTGAATTACGTGCTTCTTCTCTAAATGTTGAAATGTACTTTCAAATTGAATATTTGCCAGAGGATCAGGCTTTAGTGTGGCTGTGGAGTCATTCAATTTGTTTTGCTGCAACTTTGAAAATGTCACGGATCATCTGCTTTCTCTTGGTTTGAATTCATGTCAGTATTTTGTGAATCTGTCTTTTGTCTTTTTCCAGGTCAAACTCAGGTTTAGCCAAGGTGGTTTTCACAGCAGATATTGATATGAAGTGTGAAAAAGACACTTTAAATGCAATAGTTGCTGTCAAACAAGCCAAATTATTAAAATTGTGACTTTATCACAATCAGAGTATCCACAATATTATAACGATATTTATAAAGGTTACTTAGTGAATGTTTAATTGTTTACTGGTGTTTGATGAATTGTTTCTGCACAAAGCGAGAGCAGAGGAGAGAACTCACTGTTCAACAGTTGTAAAGCACTATTGAGGGGATTGAAGGAGTTCACATCATAGGTGTGAAGATTCAAAACTACATCACTAAATGTTTTATTCATTTCTGTTAATTACATAAAAAAGAAAGACCTGTTTGGTGGATATGAATTCCTCAAGCGCTGTAGAATAAGGCAGAAAACAGACATGAATAATAATTTATATTCTTTAGATATACTAAAGAAATAAGTACTTTATGGAGCCACCAGAGGGCAGAAGATTTTATCCTTTTGTGTATCTACTGTATTAGTATCAGTGGACTGACTGCTGACTGAGGGAGGCTGTGTGTGTTTTTGTGTGAGTCTGTGTTTGTTTTCCAGCCTGAACCAACATGTCTTGTGCTCTTCCTCGTCTGTAGGCACTAAATCCAAAGCCCTGACTCCTCAGTGGGACATCATGGCCAAACGGGTGAGTGAAGTGGCGCGGCCCTCGGCTCCCATGCAGGACGAGGTACACGAACTGGACTGAACACTCCGTAGGAACGACCTCTACTGCAAACCCAAGTGAGGTGAGGCGCGCTGCCGGGTCTCTCTGAGGATTATCTTTTTTAAGGATTATTTCTTTGGTAGTAGTAGTTGTTTTCTTTTTTAAGCAGTGTTGGGATTCTCTTACAACCCTTGCTGCATGTCATGTTTTTAAAATGTTAGATTTCTTACTATTTTGAGCTGATTTTGTTGGTAGTATGGATACTTTCACACCTGTGGTTCAGTTATTTGGTCCAGAGGGGTAAAGAAAATTAAACATGATTGCCTTTTAGTTGATTTGACTGTTTTAGTGACTGCCATCCTGCATCGTCAGCACTACACGGACCCTTGCGGGTAAATCAAATTCTGGAGACCTATAGCACTTAAATTTGGGTTGATTTATCTTATATTGCTTAAATATAGGCTACACATTGCTTCTACAGATTGCTTTCATGATAGTTCCTATGATCAGTGGATTTAATTCACACTAAAATATTCAATTCAATTAAATTTTATTTATATAGCACTATTAAATGGCACTTTTCACTTAGAGCAGGTCCAGACCGTACTCTCTAATTTACAGAGACCCAACGATTCCCCCATGAGGAAGCACTTGGCAACAATGGTAAGGAAAAACTCCCCTTTAACGGGAAGAAACCTCAAGCAGAACTGGGCTCTAGGTGGGCAGCCATCTGCCTTGACCGGTTATAACATATCCACTCACAAAAATCCTGTGGTTCGGCAGTTTTTACACTAAAAAATGAATAACACCAGAGTTCCCTTAAAATTGTGATTGACAGCTTTCACACCAGCCCTAAAGGTTTATTCTGACGTTGTAAAATCCAGTAGAGATCACATGTAAAGTAGCTGTGAACTGTGTGCACAGCTGTGCGCATCATTATGGTTAAGAGAAGATATTGTGAGTGCTTTGTTAATTAAATTGTACTCAGGTTGACTGCGCTGCCAGGAAAGTATACCCCAAACAATTAACTGCTCTTTGACAACAGGAGAAGTGTTCATAATGATTTTCCCTTGTGTCTTTTTTCACAGCAGAGGGGGGCATGAAACTGAAAGACATTTTCCAGTAAACCATAGCAGAGCGCAGCTGAGTGAAGCTGAAAGGAGAAGAGACGACAGCATTGGCCACCTTGCTTCAGACAGTTCCGGTCTGTCAGATATACTGAAGACCAATTGATAATCGATCAGTTTTGCTGTGGTCGATCAGAAGATGAGCCTGACTGTACAGGACTGTGTTTATTACTTACATTTCTCGTTATTACTGTCAATGTAATTATTGTTATTGTTATTATAATTTTTTTTTTTACCAACTATAACTCAGCTTATTGTTTTTCGATCAAACGATGGAACTTGTGAAGTTTCATGAAAAATGCTTGCAAAACCCTGTGGAAAAGGGTGGAAGGACTGTAACATAAGCCACTTGCATCTTCTATGTTTTTTTTTTTGTTTTGTTTTGGGTTTTTTTTTTTTAACAAGTTATATTTCCACAAGGAGACGCACTTTTATTTCAGCGACTTGAGTTAACTCCTTGTCTTTTGTTTCAATGAATTTGAATGCTTTACGGGAATCTTCTGTTTTGTGAGCCGGCCCCGCTCTTTGGCCAGAGAGGTTTAACTTATTGAGAAAGACTTGCTGTTTTTTCTACCTTTTTCACAAGTAATGCATCTATGCTTCGATAATGTAATTAAAAAAAGATAATTGATTTTCCCTCTTCTTTTGGTGTCTGTACAGAGGTTGAAAGGTGTCAAAAGTTGCACTGAATGTTCATTTTCTAAGCTGGTATTCACTCCTTTTTTCTACTCACACAGGTATGCAAACAGGGTATAATATGCAAAAAAAAAAGCTTTTCTGTCCAAATTGCTTCATATATTTTGTTCTTAGAAAAATGATTGGTATTAGAAAAGCAAACGATTAAATGCACAAACAAAAACATGTTGTGAGCAAAGTTCTAAAAATGACACGGACACGTGCTTTGCCTCCATATCCAGTCATTTTGTCAATGTTTTTTATGCTAATTAGCAGCAATGTCTTTGTGGCATACAACTCTTCAATTGCATATATAACATCAGTCGTAGTGGTTCTATCAGTCACTATGAGAAAATATACAGATAACACTTTAAAGCCTCCTATTTAGCGTTTATAAGCAGTGTATGAACATTTAATAAATGGTTTATGACACTATAATGCAGTTGTAAGCAGATACAAGTGTTTATTTCTGTTTTTGTTAACAATCATAAGTCCTCCTGTGGGCAACCATAAGTAGATGTTGGTATATAAACAGGTAATGAACAGTCAAAATAACATAAAATGTCTTCATAGGAGGTTATAATTGCTGACAAATACTGTACATTAACACTTAAAATGTCCTTATATCTGCTTATAACTACATTAGTTTGTTATAAACCTCATATTGAATGTTTATTCATTGCTTATACAGTAAATACTAATTTGATTGACTTAAAGTGTTACCAATATCCAACACATCTGCTCAAATTACTTTGAGTTTCTCTATCAAACTAGATATTGAGCTTAACAGTTCATTCTTGATCTTTTACTGTTGATTAAACCCTCTCAACTTAATCCGCATTTACATGCCTCAATATGTTTGCAAATTTAATAAAAACTAGAATTTTTTTCCCTTTAAAGTGTGCTTGGTTTAGCTGAAAGACAGTGTGTCTGTGCATATCACAGAGCCTTAAAACCCCTAATCAACTAGCTACAAATGTAAGGCTCTTATCTTAGTAAATAGAAGTGGTGGGAGTACCTTCATCAAGCAGAACGTTGGCTGCAGTAGGGTTTAAATCCTGGACCTTTTGTTTGGACAGCAGCTGTTGTAATGCCTGTGTCAGCCAGAATTACTGTTTCCTGAGAGGTTTTACAAGCCTAACACCATCCACTCGTCTTGTGAAAGCTGGAAGTTATGTTGAAGTGTTGAAACAACTAACCTCAATCATACTGATAGTGTTTTGGTGAAGGCTGACAGCTGGAGCAACTAATTCTAACAGAGGCAACAGTGCTACCCACTGATCCAGGCAAACACACTTTGACTGGGAGAACTCTAATTAGCCAAACACCATATGCATGTAATCTGGATTGTTTTTGTGAGAGTAGGACGTTGTGAGGGAGAAATGGAGTCCTCACTCAGAACTATTATTGTCTCTAATAGATTTTTACACCATGAGTTGATGAAACATGATGGTATATATAACATACTGCATGTACCCAGGTTTAAAACTTTAAGCAAGCTCCTTAAGACCTTATCACAGCAAACAAGGCAAGACTTGTCATAGCAGGAAGAATGCAGGTGTTATTGATAACATGAATAATGACCGCATTCCATGTAAGTGTTTCAGTTTCAGAGCCATGTTTACTCACAAAGATACACATCACTAATGATCAGTGTAAATGTCTGCCATGAAAAAAGTCTCTACACCTAGTTTGCAAGCGGAGAAATGACTGAATTCAAACAGAATATAACTGAACTCTCTTAGGTGTGGCATGAGCGACTGAACGTGTTGATATAAAATGTGTGTACGCTTTTAAATTCAGGAAATTATTGCAAGTTAAAAATTGGCTTGTGTAGTAGTGACCATGTGTTAGCAATCAAGGGTAAGTGTGTGTGTGTGTGTGTGTATACAGTGACAAATGTGGGCCTGAGAGCAGTTTCCAAACTTTTTCTTCTGTCCAAAAAAACCACCAAACCAAAAGCTCCACAGTGATGCAAACCACACATCCAAAACTACACCATATAAGAGACAAGAGTACAGTGAGTTGTAAAAGGCTTTGTCCAATCTGGTTTTAAGCCGAGAATGGATTAAAGAACTCCAAGGATTTGAGTCTCATATGGTACTAAAAGGTCAGAGCTAGAGCATACAGCAAGGAGACAGGCGTTGACAAGTCTTTAATCAATAAGATCTCAATACAAGTCAGTGTAAAGAGGCTAAAACAGGTGTGCTGTAATCATCCCTCTTAGTTCTCATAAAATGTCTGGTTAGAATAAGTCCATACCTGGTCAAAAGATTTTTGGGTTAAGACATGAAAATTTCTAGCTCGGTGTATGCAAAGCAAGGTAAATGCTTGCACATAGCCGTATGCAAGAGTACTTAGCAACAAGATAATATACGGAAGAATAATTAAAAGAGGAAGAAAAAACAAGAACATGTTTATCACTGAGGGATCACACTCATAAAGAAGTAAAAGAAAAGGAAGCACACTGACAAAACAACAGAACTGACATTAAGTACTGACATTTTATTAAGTGCTTTGTTGAAGCATGAAGGGCAGTTTTTACAACTTTAAATCTGTTTGCTTCTATGAGCTTTTCACATAGCCTACTATTAGGGTGGTAACTAATGATTATTCTCAATTATCAATTAATCTGCAGATTATTTTCTCAGTTAATCGATTGGTCTATAAAATGTCAGATAACAGTAAAAAATGCCATCTCAAGGTGACATCTTCAGATGTCTTGTTTGGTCTGACAATCAGTCCAAAACCCTAAAATATTCAATTTATTATGATATAAAAACATACAAAAGCAGCAAATATCTGCATTTTGAGAAGCTGGAAACAGCAAATGCCATTTCTGCTTAAAGAATGATTAAAACAATTATTTGTTTCTCAGACTAGTTACAGATTAAATTTCTGTCCGTTGATTAATCGACTAATGGTAGAAGCTCTATACTGTATGTATTTGGGCAGTTTCTCAATTTTCCTTGCAGAACTGCTCAAGCTGTGTCACATTGGATGTAGATAATTTGCGATCCACGTGTTTATAGATTTTAATGGACGTCTGAGTCCAAGTTTTGGCTGTATTCAGATCTTTGTTCTGAAGCCACTCCAGTGTTGTCTGTCTGGGAGTTTTGGGGTTGTAATGCTCCTCAGCTCTGTCTGAGGCTGCTTTAAGAAAAGCTCTGCTACCATGCATGCTTGTTCCTCTCCTTCCTACTGTAGATGAATGATCTAGGCTGTTATTTTCTGCTTTAGTCCACTCATCTGCAGTGCGAGGTCGATGCTGATTGCTAACATTATGATTTTGAGTGAGCACCCGTCTCATCTTTACAAGGCTCTGTGGAAAATGGAGTCTATAAAGTATTTTAGTATCTCCCATTAATGTCCAATTGAAATCATATCTGGTTGGTGATATAGCTAGAGCATACAAATAATATTGTTACAATGCTTTTCAAATCACTGAGTGACCATTCATGTCTTGTTGATGGGAACATTTCCCTTTCGAAGACCATTTAAAACTAGAAAGAATGGATGCAGTTATTTTAGTCAATTGTGTTACATTATCATGCATCTTCAGGTTTAATGATTTTACTAAATGTGCCTTTTGCTATTGCATACTCTATCAACTGGCCATTGTTACTGGAAATCCACTATGGGCTAATTTCGCATCGGTAAAGAGTCTCTCTCCCACTGCACAGAGACCAGTAAAGCTCTACTCTGTTGTGGAACATTAATTTTGTGGTTTCCGTTATTTTGACTATCGTGTACATGTGACAACAGTACAGCTGATGGTCCTTGGACTTTGGACATTTTGTCTTACCCTTATCCTCTAAATTTTTTCCAAAAAAAACAACAACAAATTCATCCTCTACTGCTCCAAAGCTACTACTCAAGGATTTTCCCTCCATTTATATTCAATACAGTACATACACCTTAACACCATGTGCTGTGATTGAGAGTGGGTAAAAACCAGTTAGCAAAGGAGTTGAAATCGATAGCTAAAAGTAACGGAGTAGGACATTTCTGCTGCTCCAATAAGTGATAGTAACATGAATGCAAACTTGACCAAACTTACAGTAAAAAGAGACCAAGCCTTAACTGACAATTCAAGACTTAAGAGTCCACAGCCATGCTAGCAGCGGCTCTGTAATGCTAACTGTAGAGGTGCTTTGACCTAAATGCTAACATCAGCATACTAACATGCTAAGCAGGTATGGTTTTAACCATGTTCACCATTGTAGTTTAGCGTGTTAGCTAAAATTTGCTACTTAGCACTAATTATAAAGTACAGCTGATGGGAGTTTTGTTAGTTTTGCAGGTATCAATATAACTTGGACAAATTGAAATTTAGAGGAGACAGTGGTGCTAGATTAAGGTAACAGATCATCAAAGTTATTACAATACATCCTGAAGGGAACAAGAATGTCTGTACCAAATTTCATGGCAATCCATTAAATTGTTGGATATTTCACTCAAAATCACAAATGTCAACCGCATGGTGGTGACAGAGAGAAAGACGGGGAATCACCAAAGTCATCGTATGGGAATCATGAATGTCTGTATGTACCAAATTTTGCACCAATAATCCAAGTAGATGTGGAGCTAATTCACAGGATTAAGTGAAATTTTCGGCCTGCTGGTGGTGCTAGAGGAAATGTAAGGGGATCACCAAAGTCATTAGGAGTCATCCTCTGGGGACCATGAATGTATGTACAAAATTTCATGGCAATCCATCCAATAGCTGTTAAGATATTTCAGTCTGTGGTGGACATCGCTACAGCTAACACCACTAGCATGGCTTAAAATATTGCAATAAAATCCACATCTATATAATAGTGTCAAATAACATTTGACGTGACATTTGGTGTTGATGTTCATTTGACAGGGCCTGTCAAATACGTTGGTACGTCAGACAAAAACGTTTGGGAACTTGTACCCTAGAGCTTCTTTCAGGAATACCGTAACGGCTTTTTGGGTTCCTAATTATTAGTTACTTGAAGTTGTAATTTTAAAACTGTTTGAGAAAAGAGCATCAGCTAACACCAATGCGACATGTCTGAGAATTTATACACTTCTATGGAAAGTCTGGGAACTTAACTTAATACTGTCAGGGCCTTAAACAGTTGTTGACACCCTTTAAACCACAACAAAGTTTTTGGCAGAATATAAAATGAAAAAAGAAATTCTGCAAGTACAGCTGCAAGTCTAAGCAACTGTCTGGGGTTAATTATATGTGAGCTTAAGCACTTGACCTTATTTTGCTGAACGAAGTAATGTGAGAGTAAATTATCATGATGTTACTGATGTTTATGACTGATATGTTTTTCAGTTTGCTACAAACCTGTCAAACAGGACCTTTTCGGGCTCTTTCCAAACATACAAAGAAAGAGGCATTACTATTGAGGTATGTGTCACCTCTTCTTTTGTCACTTGATATGTGTGATGTTTCACACCTCTTCAAACTCCTGAAATATTCATCCCACTAGAGGTCCGGTGAGACTAAACCAGGTTCCCACAAAGGCCTAAAAGGGTGGAAAAACATTCCCAAGTCTTGAGTAACTACAATAGTCTCAACAGGAATTAGGAACAATGGGTGTTTGGAAATTATGCAAATGTATATACCTGCAAGAACACAGCAATTACCTGATGTTATAGACGTGAGAGAAGGGAAATGTGTTCACGGATGAAAGCAAGGGAGTCTTTCCACTTTTAACATCATGTTGATATGTGTCAGAAATGCAAGAATAAGTGATTAAATCCTTATCCACTAATATATTTTGAGTGACAGAAACACCTCATTTTAACCCCTCTATTTAGCATTTAGAGTGGATAAATATTGAATTAATGGTTTATAACTGCCCTACAAAAGGCAGTACATGCACATTTATTAAATACATTTATTTAAATATATTAATATAAATAAGTAAATTCAAATATGTGATTTAAAAATAGTTTAACTGCACTAAATTGTGACAACTTGCTTCAAAAGCTAAAATGGCAGTTAACTAGCTATGGCTACTTCTAAGCTAACGTACAGCTGGAGCTAGCAGCTAGTTAACTTAGCACAAAGGAGGTAACAAGGCAAAACCACTTGTTGCCTGGCAACCTAATGCCCAACCAGGAGTAGTGTGTACATAACTGCTGGAAAAATCCGCAAATTATTGGTTTGAACGGCTACTCTTCGGTTTTTGTACGGAAAAAATATATAAGACATAAGAGAAAAGGAAACGGTAAGGTGTTAATTAGCGTTTTAGAAGTTTCTCTAATTCTGTCATTGTGCTAAGCTATGATAAGCTAACCGGCTGCTGGTTGTAGCTTCATATTGAGAGGTAAAGTTAACTTATCAATCATATAATTCAACTCTGCTAAAAATATATTATTATTTATATTTCACCAAAAGTCAAACCATTCCTTTACAATTATCTGCTTATAACTGCATAGTATTATGTTTTCTGCAGCTCATAAATGCTAAATGCAGCGGTTAAGATTAGCTAAGTGTTACCAGTGACTCATGCATTCTCGATGAAATTAGGCTTTGATGTTGTTTAGGATGACCACGTAAATACTGACTCGTGTAAAGCCTGTTTGTCATCTTGCGGCTCCACAGTGACTGAATAAGTGGACTTCCAGCAGACTTTCCGGTAAGAAGCAGCGAGTCTGGAGGTCTGGACACTGAGCTGCGGTGAGCAAATGGTTAACCAAAGATGCGAGGACTGTGTGAGTCTGTCTGAGCATGTGCTGCTGCTGCAGTGAAGTAAAATGTGTCAATTTTCATCGGAGAGCAGAGACACCGTGGAGGAGAAGCCGGCGACAGACGTGCAGCAGACGGCCACAGCGACATCCAGGACGATCTCACCGGGTGTTGCGTTTCATCTACCGGCCTGTGTGCAGAGAGAGACACCACAGAGTCCAATCTGAAGGTAAAAAAAAAAAAAAAAAACCTGCACTGAGGATGATTCATGTCCGTCTGCTGGAGCCGACATGAAACCAGCATGTTAGGATGTAGGAAGCATGACTATTTATAAGAACAGCATATGCATTTGTGAGGCTTTTTGAGAAGTTAAATCGGTCGGTTGTTAGCATAATTTAACAAGCTTTACCTCGAGAATTGCAATGGATCATCTTTAATGAGTGTTTGCAAGTTGGCAGCTGTGCAAGCATGTTTTTTTTAACTGTGTCCCAAATCCAGTGCTCTGTAATTTGTGCAAAGTAAATAGCTGAGCTTTTATTTTAAATCAGGATGCATTCCCCTTCATTCGGCGTGCTTTTTTATCCTCAGTTCGGCTGTTACACCTGTTAAAATATGGATAGGACAAGGCGATGCAAGCTCAGAAAGAGGACTCCAACAGTAGCCTGTGTGTCTAATTGCGTCTTGTGGATTCCAGTGTTTCTTTGTAAGGCTTATAAAAGTGTTTTCAAGTATCCTCTGTTGATTTTAGGTGATATTTTTTTAGTGTTTGAAGATCCTAAACGTACCGCACTGCTCAGTGTGAAGGATGCTGCAGCGGAGTCCCAGCAGCCGGGCCTGCGCACTGGCCCGTAGTTCCCAGGGACAAAATAAAAATGACTTTGGCCATGTAGCATAATTATTACAACCCTCAGAGTGTTTCTAGGGCTGATTTAGTTCAGTCAGATTTCATTTCATCACCAAAGTTACATTCGTGGATGCTTTGTGCAGAGAAATGGTGCTATATGGGGCTGTGGGTTGGATTTCCAAAATCCCTCATCGATTTATTCCATATAAGGCCTGCAGTTCACTATCATTTGGGGTGAGATAATCCCTGCTGCTGCCTCGGTAGCCTATATCCCCTCTCAGTTTTACACCGTATTGACAGTTTGGACCTATTTATAACAGCCTTTCACAGCAAGGAATCTCAAAATGACACCATGATAGAAATAAAATAACATTGAGCCCACCTCAGCTGTGGGTCTCAATGATTGAAGTATTTAGTACTGCCTAGCATGATGTATTTAAGCAGGTTTTTCATTTCTTGCTTCTGATTTTAACAGACCATAGCCTATAGGACATGTCGGGAAGGCACAGTTAGACATTAAAGGCACACAAATAGTAATTGCTGTGGGAAAGGAATTACTTTCCCAAACCAAATTTCCACTGTGTGTGTTTGAAGATTTGTAATACAGTCACATTAATAACAAAATTGTATTTCTGTACTGTTGCACTGTCTCTATGGAGATACAAAATGTTCCATAATAAAACAAAGCAAGGGAAGATGGCTTTGAAGAATAGTAATGACTAACAATAAAAGTACAGCGTAGCTGATGAATAAGCCAGATAGTAGATATATTAACTTATCACAGATATATCAGTATTGGCATATATGTCAGGTGATAATTGCCAAGAAATTTCAGCATGGATAGGACAAAGATATGTTTGGGGCCATTTGGAAACAGTGTTCATATTACACTGTCTGCCAGAGAGGACTGAAAAGTAGATTTTTAAACAGACAAATGTCTTGGTACATATGCTCAGTACATATCTCATTCACAATTATTTTTAGAACTAAATTTTAGGGATACTTATTAAAAGTTTTGTATGATTTTATGTTAAAAAACAAATATTGGCTGATATATAATCAGATTTTCTGTATTTAAATATTGGTATTTTAGGTATTACTTGACCTAAAATAAGATTTTTGCTTGATGCAAGTATATAAAAGTAGGTTTTGCGTTTTCTTTGGAATAGGTCTCTGCAATTTAGACACCTGTCTGCACCTTTAGATTTGAAACAATAAGAATAGACATCTTTATTGTCTACTCACGTGGAAATTTGTCTTTGGCTTCACAGACATACACACGCTTCAAAACTTCACGGACATACATACACTTAAAAACTTTATCTGTCATGGGTTAGAATACTTGAGATAAAGACAATAAATAAGGGGGCCTGTGATAATAAATGGTTGGGATGAAAATGCTAAAATAATAACAATAAATACATATCTTAAACATACTTCATAAAAACAGCAGCAGTCACTAATGTCTAATTAAGAGTCACTTGTTTAGTGAGATGACAGAGGATGAAATAAAAGATCTCTCAAAGATGTTTCTCGTTGCTGTGGGTACCCTATATCGTCTTACTGAAGGGAGGTTTTCAAATTCATTAAACAAAGGATGTGAAGGTCCTGAACTATTAATGTTGCTTTTCTCCTGATTTATGTGGTGTACAGCTCCACCAACTGTCTGCTGGCTGTGTTTAAAGGTGCAGTGTATATAATTTAGTGGCATCTAGCAGAACAGACTCGGCAGAAAGGGAATATAATATTCATAAGTATGTTTTAATGGGTTTATAATCACCTGAAAATAAGAATTATTCTGTTTTTGTTACCTTAGAACGAGTCCTTTATATCTACCTAGTGAGCAGGTCCTCCTCCATGGACCTCGCTATGATGCATTGCCATGTTTCTACAGTAGCCCAGAACGGACAAACCAAACACTGGCTCTAGAGAGGGCCTTCCGCGTTTTTTGTGAGTTTTGCGGCCACTGTAGGTTCTCCTACACGCTCGGAAGGGGAGGGTGAGGGAAGGGGTATTCAGTTGGTTGCAATCTGCAACCTCACCACTAGATGCCACTAAATCCTACACACTGGTCCTTTAACTATTTTTGTGAGCTTGCTTTTGCTTCTAGCCACTAAGTTTCCGTACCAGTATGTGAGGTTGTAGGAAATTATACTTTCCACTGGACTAGTTTAAACCATCCTCAGGACTTCTTTGCTCATGTCAAAGCCATTTAATTTCCTTAAAAGAAACAATCTTTGCATTGCCTTCTTAAAAATGTGGTCTGATTGTTCATTAAAATTTAAGTTGGTGTCTAAAATCATTCCCAAATATTTAAAACCTACTATCTCTACAGCTTGACCCTCAATTGTAGTTGGCTGACACATTGGTTGCCCACCCCTATTGTTGACAACGAGTTCCTTGGTCTTGTTAGCGTTTAAGGGCAAAGCACTGTCTTGTCATCATGTTAATAGATTGTTGATGTGATTGTTGTAAGAACTCTCTAGTTCATCATTACCCTTAAACCCACCATCGCTGTGTCATCTGCATGTTTAAAAAGACAAAAGTTGCTGTCATAGATGTGTGTGTTTCATATATATATAAATGCAACCCCATTATTCAAAATGATTTCATCAGACAGGGAGCCTTGTACAAAGACTCTTTGGGGGCGGTCAGATAAAAAGTCTTCCTGTCAGTCCTGATCGTAATAAAAGCTGAACTAAAATCAATAAATAAAATTCTGGCATAAGCCTCAGGATGCTGGATGTGTTTGGTAAGCAAGTGCACTAATGTTAATGTAGCATCCTCAGTACCTCTCTGTGCTTTAGAGGCAAATTGGAGGTTGTCTAGCTGACCATAGGGAGATGTTAGGCGCCCCAGTATGACCCTTTCCATGCACATGCATAAGATACTGGTAAGAGCAATGGGCCCCTTTCATGTGCCCCTTTCAGTTTAACAGACAAACATGCTAAATATTTGACTTTTTTGAAAGCAGATGACACATTTGCTCCAGACCTTGCCTGATTGTCAAAAATCTTTGGCCCTAAAACCTTTGCAGAGCAGCTAGCATCAATTATGCATTGTCAGCGATTGATTATAAAGCTTCTTTGTCTGATAACAGATTAACATACGCATGTATCCCTCCGTCAGAGGCATTACTCTCCACGGCACCATGATGACCATGTCAGTAAATCTCCTGCTTTCTCTGTAGCTGCTCCAAGATTTCTAATCTATGGGGCATGACCCACATACTATTCAGGAGAGAGGGCTTAGCTCCCATGTCTTAGGGTCTTTCATTAAACTGCAAAGAGCTCAAGAGCTTTAATGAGTGTGTGGGGGGTGATAGGCAGATGAGAGAGGGAAAGAAGGAGAAGACACTTTCAGAAATGATTTAAACTATAAATGTCAGTGTGTATAAAAGTAATTTTTGGGATACTTATCGGGCAATTAAGAGATAGAAAGACAGGCAGGGAGGCAGGTAGGCAGAGAGACAGTAAGTTACAGAGAAGAGATACCACGAAAGACCACCCGCCAGCAGCTTAGATTAACCAACAGAATAGATTAAAAGTCAAAGTAGATTGCGACACAGTGTGCTGTCAGTCCAAAAGCTACCGTAAGACCAAATTCATCAAATAAAGAGTGAACAGAGGTCACACTACACACCATCAGTCTGTGAAGGTTGAAGTGGCCGAGTGGTGTTATGCTCCAAAATGTGATATCCACCATCAGCAGAAAGTTACACTTTATGCTTAAACAAGAATTAGAGATACACTTTTTTCTCTTCTGATACTAATTACAATATTTAAACTCAGTTTATTGACCAGTTTGAGAGCCGATCTAATACCAGAGAACATTTTTCTTTTTCAATTTAAAATTTATAGATTAAAAACACAAAAAATCTATCTTATTTCAGTCTTTTATTTCCTTTTCCTCTATATCTTTTATTCACATACCATCATTCAGAGAGTTTGTATTGCATTCGAGGGATGGATAAAATCTTAATAATATGGTATATTTAATTGTACAGCATATGAAGATGGCAATAAATCCTGGCGTTAAGGCTGCAACTAACAATTGTTATCATTTTCGATTGATCTGTCAATTTTCTCTAGATTAATCGCAACGATCAGTTCCCAGAGGACACATTGAGGTCTTCAGACGTCTTGTATTGTCTGAACAGCAGTTGAAAACCCAAATATATTTAGTTAAACTTACATAAAAGAGAGAAAGGTAACTAATCCTTACATTCAAGAAGATGGCATTTTTGCTTTATAAATGACTTAAACAATTAATCAGTTATCAATATATAAAATTGCAATTAATTTTCTGTTGATTGACTATTCAATTTATTGATGAATCAATTAATCTTTTCAGCACTACTTGGTATAGTACATTTACTGAAAATTCAATTTAGAAACTGTTAATTGATAAATAACCAGGTGGCACCAGGTTGTGATATTGATAAACTCAAATTTAGTGGTATTTTATACCTTTTAAAATATGCAAAAATTCAACAATTATGCAATTAGTATGATTCAATGTTACGTTTATCACTTAAATGATTAAAAAAGTAGATTTTTAATCGTACAGTACATCGCAATATTGATATTATATTAATTTATCGCCCAGCTCTATTGTATTTTGTCAAAGCTGCTGACTGAGCGTAGTATCTGGCTGATTCTCCGTCCATTTAATAAAGTTTGTATCCTGATACACACTGACAAGGACATGCCAGTTCCTTTGAAAAAGGGTATCAGCTAATGCAAACTGTTTTACAGATGAATCTTCTATGATATAATATAGACAAAAAGTTATGATCCTGAGATGACCTCAGGTTTTATTTCTTCCAGATCAATACAGTGTTTTTGATATGAACCCTTCAGAGTACAGCTCCTGCTTCTCTGTTTACATGGAGCCCTCCCCACTCTGCTTGTTTTGTTCGGGCTTTCACCTTGCAGATATAGAAAGGATGCCTACTATAAAGTTATATGAGCCCCTGTTGGCCATGGCGCGTCCAGGCTTTTAGTCTCAGCCCTCATGGCGTCTCTCCAGCTCTATCAGAAGCCATTCTTGTTTCTGATACCAATATACTTAATGTGCCTCAGGAGGAATCTCTGGATTTAGGAGGATGAAGGGAGGAGGGATAAGTGTGCTAGTTTGAAACCTTGCAATGGCTGGGAGACCCTGGTCAGGGAAATGTAGTTTTCTGCCCTTCTTCAGCATCAAGGTGTCATTGAGAAGGTATTTACTCTAACAATCCAATTCCACCAATTCTGTATTCCTTTGTCTTGGTCAGAGTGGTTATCACCTCATGTGAGGCTGCAGTGGAAACATGTATGATAGTGTTTCTTATAACCCTTAATGCCACAGTGTGTGCTATACTGGACCAGTGGAAAAGTGGCCTATCAGATGCCAAAATTTAGAGGATTGTGGTCGTGCTGGACAGCTTACTGGTGTGCATGTGTACTATGTGCAAATATAAACATAGAAAGTATTCTGAAAGACGTTTTACATACTTTAGTGGAAACTTAAAGAAAAGTTTATCATGATGACAGGTTAAAATGTGGTTCATCGTAAAAAGTGTCATTGGTGTTGCCTAGAAGCCCAGAATTGTACAGATCTGAGTTGAAAATAGTTAAAAATGAGGTTTGGCAATGTATGATGACTTGATGAAGCAAACTCCTGTGATTTTGCTCCTGGTGGAGAAGGAGTCATGTGATAATGTACGGGGTAGAGCCAGCTTGCTGTTTCAGGTGTAATTGACCCTGTCTTTACGATTGATCGGGATCAGCTCAGGCTATTTTGCGCTGCCTCGGACGGTTCTCCCCTACCATCACCCTCGCCCGTCTTTCTTACTCTCCCCTTTGCGTGACATGCACCTTACTCATCACTGGGTCATGGCTAGTTTTCTGTTGATTGAATAACGGACAAATCGTTTCAGCACATCTGGCCAGTCCTGTCAGCTTATTGGCATCCCGAATTGTCAATCTGCAGAATAGCTAATCGCCTTACATATACACTATTTTCATGAAGACAGATGCGACTACAGGGGCATGTATCTGGCAGCTGCCGTTTCCGTCACAGTTGATGAAGTGGTGGTTAGGTCACCTTGGTCACTGGCACTTAGCTGCATTGGATACTGCTGGTTTCTATACGCTACACCGCAGCTCCCAAAGTGACCTTCCAAAAGTCTGCATAGACCCGGGATCTGTGCCACAGCCAGAGCCGGGAACAGGGATTATATCATGATGTGAGGTCAGCAATGTGTTCGGTTTCTGATTTAATCACGGTGTCAAAGTTCACAGCTGTCAGCATGCTTTGGGCACAGTAAAGGGACCTCTTTGTTTTGCCCCTTTTTTATTCAACCTTGGCTTGCTCCCATATCTGTGTTTTTTTTCACGCTCGTCTTTGTGTACCTGCTGTCAGAGGACTGTCTAACTCACAGACCTGTCAGCCTTCTTTTCAATGAGAACCCTCTGGTAAAAGCTTGTTTTCGCTCACTCCCTTTCTCTACCTCACTCTTTACCTTTCTGTTTCATTGAAAAGCACACACACAAACACACACACACACACACACACAGTCAGTTGGTGTCTTCCCTCTGTGATCTCAGACAAACTCCCAGCGCTCTTGGGTTAGACCCCCCACCCCGCAACACTCCTTTCAGTTCAGACAACCCCCT